>NC_141537.1:132219141-132541641 GCF_021556685.1 Rattus norvegicus
CCTTTGATGAATATGAAGTGTCCTTCCTTATCTTTTTTGATGACTTTTAGTTGGAAATTGATTTTATTTGATATTAGAATGGCTACTCCAGCTTGCTTCTTCTGACCATTTGCTTGGAAAGTTGTTTTCCAGCCTTTCACTCTGAGGTAGTGTCTGTCTTTGTCTCTGAGGTGTGTTTCCTGTAGGCAGCAGAATGCAGGGTCCTCATTGCGTATCCAGTTTGTTAATCTATGTCTTTTTATTGGGGAGTTGAGGCCATTGATATTGAGAGATATTAAGGAATAGTGATTATTGCTTCCCTTTATATTCATATTTGGATGTGAGGTTATGTTTGTGTGCTTTCATTCTCTTTGTTTTGTTGCCAAGACGATTAGTTTCTTGCTTCTTCTAGGGTATAGCTTGCCTCCTTATGTTGGGCTTTACCATTTATTATCCTTTGTAGTGCTGGATTTGTAGAAAGATATTGTGTAAATTTGGTTTTGTCATGGAATATCTTGGTTTCTCCATCAATGTTAATTGAGAGTTTTGCAGGATACAGTAACCTGGGCTGGCATTTGTGTTCTCTTAGGGTCTGTATGACATCAGTCCAGGATCTTCTGGCCTTCATAGTTTCTGGCGAGAAGTCTGGTGTGATTCTGATAGGTCTCCCTTTATATGTTACTTGACCTTTTTCCCTTACTGCTTTTAATATTCTTTCTTTATTTTGTGCGTTTGGTGTTTTGACAATTATGTGACGGGAGGTGTTTCTTTTCTGGTCCAATCTATTTGGAGTTCTGTAGGCTTCTTGTATGTCTATGGGTATCTCTTTTTTTAGGTTAGGGAAGTTTTCTTCTATGATTTTGTTGAAGATATTTACTGGTCCTTTGAGCTGGGAGTCTTCACTCTCTTCTATACCTATTATCCTTAGGTTTGATCTTCTCATTGAGTCCTGGATTTCCTGTATGTTTTGGACCAGTAGCTTTTTCCGCTTTACATTATCTTTGACAGTTGAGTCAATGATTTCTATGGAATCTTCTGCTCCTGAGATTCTCTCTTCCATCTCTTGAATTCTGTTGGTGAGGCTTGTATCTACAGCTCCTTGTCTCTTCTTTTGGTTTTCTATATCCAGGGTTGTTTCCATGTGTTCTTTCTTGATTGCTTCTATTTCCATTTTTAATTCCTTCAACTGTTTGATTGTGTTTTCCTGGAATTCTTTCAGGGATTTTTGCGATTCCTCTCTGTAGGCTTTTACTTGTTTATTAATGTTTTCCTGTGCTTCCCTAAGTGTGTTCATGTCTTTCTTGAAGTCCTCCAGCATCATGATCAAATATGATTTTGTAACTAGATCTTGCTTTTCTGGTGTGTTTGGATATTCCATGTTTGTTTTGGTGGGAGAATTGGGCTCCGATGATGGCATGTACTCTTGGTTTCTGTTGCTTGGGTTCCTGCGCTTGCCTCTCGCCATCAGATTATCTCTAGTGTTACTTTGTTGTGCTATTTCTGACAGTGGCTAGACTGTCCTATAAGCCTGTGTGACAGGAGTGCTGTAGACCTGTTTTCCTCTCTTTCAGTCAGTTATGGGGACAGAGTGTTCTGCTTTCTGGCGTGTAGTTTTTCCTCTCTACAGGTCTTCAGCTGTTCCTGTGGGCCTGTGTCTTGAGTTCACCAGGCAGCTTTCTTGCAGCAGAAAATTTGGTCTTACCTGTGGTCCCGAGGCTCAGGTTCGCTCGTGGGGTGCTGCCCACGGGCTCTCTGCAGCGGCAGCAACCAGGAAGACCTGTGCCGCCCCTTCCGGGAACTTCAGTGCACCAGGGTTCCAGATGGTCTTTGGCTTTTTCCTCTGGCGTCCGAGATGTGTGTGCAGGGAGCAGTCACTTCTGGTTTCCCAGGCTTGTCTGCCTCTCTGAAGGTTTAGCTCTCCCTCCCACGGGATTTGGGTGCAGAGAACTGTTTATCCGGTCTGTTTCTTTCAGGTTCCGGCGGTGTCTCAGGCACAGGGGTCCTGCCGCTCCTGGGCCCTTCCCCACGGGAGCCCAGAGGCCTTATACAGTTTCCTCTTGGGCCAGGGATGTGGGCAGAGGTGAGCAGAGTTGGTGGTCTCTTCCGCTCTGCAGCCTCAGGAGTGCCCACCTGACCAGGCGGTTGGGTCTCTCTCTCACCGGGTCTGGGAGCAGAGAGCTGCTGCCAGGATGATTGTTTTGATGTGCTCTTGGATTCAGTTTGCCAGAATTTTGTTGAGTATTTTTGCGTCGATATTCATAAGGGAAATTGGTCTGAAGTTCTCTTTCTTTGTTCTGTCTTTGTGTGGTTTAGGTATAAGAGTAATTGTGGCTTCGTGGAAGGTATTCGGTAGTGATCCATCTGTTTCAATTTTGTGGAATAGTTTGGATAATATTGGTATGAGGTCTTCTATGAAGGTCTGATAGAATTCTGCACTAAACCCGTCTGGACCTGGGCTCTTTTTGGTTGGGAGACCTTTAATGACTGCTTCTATTTCCTTAGGAGTTATGGGGTTGTTTAACTGGTTTATCTGTTCATGATTTAACTTCGGTACCTGGTATCTGTCTAGGAAATTGTCCATTTCCTGTAGATTTTCAAGTTTTGTTGAATATAGGCTTTTATAGTAAGATCTGATGATTTTTTGAATTTCCTCTGAATCTGTAGTTATGTCTCCCTTTTCATTTCTGATTTTGTTAATTTGGACACACTCTCTGTGTCCTCTCGTTAGTCTGGCTAAGGGTTTATCTATCTTGTTGATTTTCTCAAAGAACCAACTTTTGGTTCTGTTGATTCTTTCTATGGTCCTTTTTGTTTCTACTTGGTTGATTTCAGCTCTGAGTTTGATTATTTCCTGCCTTCTACTCCTCCTGGGTGTATTTGCTTCTTTTTGTTCTAGAGCTTTTAGGTGTGCTGTCAAGCTGCTGACATATGCTCTTTCCTGTTTCTTTCTGCAGGCACTCAGCGCTATGAGTTTTCCTCTTAGCACAGCTTTCATTGTGTCCCATAAGTTTGGGTATGTTGTATCTTCATTTTCATTAAATTCTAAAAAGTCTTTAATTTCTTTCTTTATTTCTTCCTTGACCAGGTTATCATTGAGTAGAGCATTGTTCAATTTCCACGTATATGTGGGCATTCTTCCCTTATTGTTATTGAAGACCAGTTTTAGGCTGTGGTGGTCCGATAGCACGCATGGGATTATTTCTATCTTTCTGTACCTGTTGAGGCCTGTTTTTTGACCAATTATATGGTCGATTTTAGAGAAAGTACCATGTGGAGCTAAGAAGAAGGTATATCCTTTTGCTTTAGGATAGAATGTTCTATAAATATCCGTTAAGTCCATTTGGCTCATGACTTCTCTTAGTCTGTCTACGTCTCTGTTTAATTTCGGTTTCCATGATCTGTCCATTGATGAGAGTGGGGTGTTGAAATCTCCTACTATTATTGTGTGAGGTGCAATGTGTGTTTTGAGCTTTAGTAAGGTTTCTTTTACGTATGTAGGTGCCCTTGTATTTGGGGCATAGATATTTAGGATTGAGTGTTCATCTTGGTTGGTTTTTCCTTTGATGAATATGAAGTGTCCTTCCTTATTTTTTGATGACTTTTAGTTGGAAATTGATTTTATTTGATATTAGAATGGCTACTCCAGCTTGCTTCTTCTGACCATTTGCTTGGAAAGTTGTTTTCCAGCCTTTCACTCTGAGGTAGTGTCTGTCTTTGTCTCTGAGGTGTGTTTCCTGTAGGCAGCAGAATGCAGGGTCCTCGTTGCGTATCCAGTTTGTTAATCTATGTCTTTTTATTGGGGAGTTGAGGCCATTGATATTGAGAGATATTAAGGAATAGTGATTATTGCTTCCCGTTATAGTCATATTTGATGTGAGGTTATGTTTGTGTGCTTTCATTCTCTTTGTTTTGTTGCCAAGACGATTAGTTTCTTGCTTCTTCTAGGGTATAGCTTGCCTCCTTATGTTGGGCTTTACCATTTATTATCCTTTGTAGTGCTGGATTTGTAGAAAGATATTGTGTAAATTTGGTTTTGTCATGGAATATCTTGGTTTCTCCATCAATGTTAATTGAGAGTTTTGCTGGATACAGTAATCTGGGCTGGCATTTGTGTTCTCTTAGGGTCTGTATAACATCAGTCCAGGATCTTCTGGCCTTCATAGTTTCTGGCGAGAAGTCTGGTGTGATTCTGATAGGTCTCCCTTTATATGTTACTTGACCTTTTCCCCTTACTGCTTTTAATATTCTTTCTTTATTTTGTGCGTTTGGTGTTTTGACAATTATGTGACGGGAGGTGTTTCTTTTCTTTTCCAATCTATTTGGAGTTCTGTAGGCTTCCTGTATGTCTATGGGTATCTCTTTTTTTAGGTTAGGGAAGTTTTCTTCTATGATTTTGTTGAAGATATTTACTGGTCCTTTGAGCTGGGAGTCTTCACTCTCTTCTATACCTATTATCCTTAGGTTTGATCTTCTCATTGAGTCCTGGATTTCCTGTATGTTTTGGACCAGTAGCTTTTTCCGCTTTACATTATCTTTGACAGTTGAGTCAATGATTTCTATGGAATCTTCTGCTCCTGAGATTCTCTCTTCCATCTCTTGTATTCTGTTGGTGAAGCTTGTATCTACAGCTCCTTGTCTCTTCTTTTGGTTTTCTATATCCAGGGTTGTTTCCATGTGTTCTTTCTTGATTGCTTCTATTTCCATTTTTAATTCCTTCAACTGTTTGAATGTGTTTTCCTGGAATTCTTTCAGGGATTTTTGTGTCTCCTCTCTATGGGCTTCTACTTGTTTATTTATGTTTTCCTGGAATTCTTTTTTTTTTTTTTAATTAACTTGAGTATTTCTTATATACATTTCGAGTGTTATTCCCTTTCCCGGTTTCCGGGCAAACATCCCCCTCCCCTCTCCCCTTCCTTATGGGTGTTCCCCTCCCAACCCTCCCCCCATTGCCGCCCTCCCCCCATAGACTAGTTCACTGTGGGTTCAGTCTTAGCAGGACCCAGGGCTTCCCCTTCCACTGGTGCTCTTACTAGGATATTCATTGCTACCTATGGGGTCAGAGTCCAGGGTCAGTCCATGTATAGTCTTTAGGTAGTGGCTTAGTCCCTGGAAGCTCTGGTTGCTTGGCATTGTTGTACTTTTGGGGTCTCGAGCCCCTTCAAGCTCTTCCAGTTCTTTCTCTGATTCCTTCAATAGGGGACCTATTCTCAGTTCAGTGGTTTGCTGCTGGCATTCGCCTCTATATTTGCTGTATTCTGGCTGTGTCTCTCAGGAGCGATCTACATCCGGCTCCTGTCGGTCTGCACTTCTTTGCTTCATCCATCTTGTCTAATTGGGTGGCTGTATATGTATGGGCCACATGTGGGGCAGGCTCTGAATGGGTGTTCCTTCAGTCTCTGTTTTAATCTTTGCCTCTCCCTTCCCTGCCAAGGGTATTCTTTTTCCTCATTTAAAGAAGGAGTGAAGCATTCACATTTTGATCATCCGTCTTGAGTTTCGTTTGTTCTAGGGATCTAGGGTAATTCAAGCATTTGGGCTAATAGCCACTTATCAATGAGTGCATACCATGTATGTCTTTCTGTGATTGAGTTAGCTCACTCAGGATGATATTTTCCAGTTCCAACCATTTGCCTACGAATTTCATAAACTCGTTGTTTTTGATAGCTGAGTAATATTCCATTGTGTAGATGTACCACATTTTCTGTATCCATTCCTCTGTTGAAGGGCATCTGGGTTCTTTCCAGCTTCTGGCTATTATAAATAAGGCTGCAATGAACATAGTGGAGCACGTGTCTCTTTTATATGTTGAGGCATCTTTTGGGTATATGCCCAAGAGAGGTATAGCTGGATCATCAGGCAGTTCAATGTCCAATTTTCTGAGGAACCTCCAGACTGATTTCCAGAATGGTTTTACCAGTCTGCAATCCCACCAACAATGGAGGAGTGTTCCTCTTTCTCCACATCCTCGCCATCATCTGCTGTCACCTGAGTTTTTGATCTTAGCCAATCGCACTGGTGGGAGGTGAAATCTCAGGGTTGTTTTGATTTGCATTTCCCTTATGACTAAAGATGTTGAACATTTCTTTAGGTGTTTCTCAGCCATTCGGCATTCCTCAGCTGTGAATTCTTTGTTTAGCTCTGAACCCCATTTTTTAATAGGGTTATTTGTTTCCCTGCGGTCTAACTTCTTGAGTTCTTTGTATATTTTGGAAATAAGGCCTCTATCTGTTGTAGGATTGGTAAAGATCTTTTCCCAATCTGTTGGTTGCCGTTTTGTCCTAACCACAGTGTCCTTTGCCTTACAGAAGCTTTGCAGTTTTATGAGATCCCATTTGTCGATTCTTGATCTTAGAGCATAAGCCATTGGTGTTTTGTTCAGGAAATTTTTTCCAGTGCCCATGTGTTCCAGATGCTTCCCTAGTTTTTCTTCTATTAGTTTGAGTGTGTCTGGTTTGATGTGGAGGTCCTTGATCCACTTGGACTTAAGCTTTGTACAGGGTGATAAGGATGGATCGATCTGCATTCTTCTACATGTTGCCCTCCAGTTGAACCAGCACCATTTGCTGAAAATACTATCTTTTTTCCATTGGATGGTTTTGGCTCCTTTGTCAAAAATCAAGTGACCATAGGTGTGTGGGTTCATTTCTGGGTCTTCAATTCTATTCCATTGGTCTATCTGTCTGTCTCTGTACCAATACCATGCAGTTTTTATCACTATTGCTCTGTAATACTGCTTGAGTTCAGGGATAGTGATTCCCCCTGAAGTCCTTTTATTGTTGAGGATAGCTTTAGCTATCCTGGGTTTTTTGTTATTCCAGATGAATTTGCAAATTGTTCTGTCTAACTCTTTGAAGAATTGGATTGGTATTTTGATGGGGATTGCATTGAATCTGTAGATTGCTTTTGGTAAAATGGCCATTTTTACCATATTAATCCTGCCAATCCATGAGCATGGGAGATCTTTCCATCTTCTGAGGTCTTCTTCAATTTCTTTCCTCAGTGTCTTGAAGTTCTTATTGTACAGATCTTTTACTTGCTTGGTTAAAGTCACACCGAGGTACTTTATATTATTTGGGTTTATTATGAAGGGTGTCGTTTCCCTAATTTCTTTCTCGGCTTGTTTCTCTTTTGTATAGAGGAAGGCAACTGATTTATTTGAGTTAATTTTATACCCAGCCACTTTGCTGAAGTTGTTTATCAGCTTTAGTAGTTCTCTGGTGGAACTTTTGGGATCACTTAAATATACTATCATGTCGTCTGCAAATAGTGATATTTTGACCTCTTCTTTTCTGATCTGTATCCCTTTGATCTCCTTTTGTTGTCTGATTGCTCTGGCTAGAACTTCAAGAACTATATTGAATAAGTAGGGAGAGAGTGGGCAGCCTTGTCTAGTCCCTGATTTTAGTGGGATTGCTTCAAGTTTCTCTCCATTTAGTTTAATGTTAGCAACTGGTTTGCTGTATATGGCTTTTACTATGTTTAGGTATGGGCCTTGAATTCCTATTCTTTCCAGGACTTTTATCATGAAGGGGTGTTGAATTTTGTCAAATGCTTTCTCAGCATCTAATGAAATGATCATGTGGTTCTGTTCTTTCAGTTTGTTTATATAATGGATCACGTTGATGGTTTTCCGTATATTAAACCATCCCTGCATGCCTGGGATGAAGCCTACTTGATCATGATGGATGATTGTTTTGATGTGCTCTTGAATTCGGTTTGCCAGAATTTTATTGAGTATTTTTGCGTCGATATTCATAAGGGAAATTGGTCTGAAGTTCTCTTTCTTTGTTGTGTCTTTGTGTGGTTTAGGTATAAGAGTAATTGTGGCTTCGTAGAAGGAATTCGGTAGGGCTCCATCTGTTTCAATTTTGTGGAATAGTTTGGATAATATTGGTATGAGGTCTTCTATGAAGGTTTGATAGAATTCTGCACTAAACCCGTCCGGACCTGGGCTCTTTTTGGTTGGGAGACCTTTAATGACTGCTTCTATTTCCTTAGGAGTTATGGGGTTGTTTAACTGGTTTATCTGTTCATGATTTAACTTCGATACCTGGTATCTGTCTAGGAAATTGTCCATTTCCTGAAGATTTTCAAATTTTGTTGAATATAGGTTTTTATAGTAAGATCTGATGATTTTTTGAATTTCCTCCGAATCTGTAGTTATGTCTCCCTTTTCATTTCTGATTTTGTTAATTTGGACACACTCTCTGTGTCCTCTCGTTAGTCTGGCTAAGGGTTTATCTATCTTGTTGATTTTCTCAAAGAACCAACTTTTGGTTCTGTTGATTCTTTCTATGGTCCTTTTTGTTTCTACTTGGTTGATTTCAGCTCTGAGTTTGATTATTTCCTGCCTTCTACTCCTCCTGGGTGTATTTGCTTCTTTTTGTTCTAGAGCTTTTAGGTGTGCTGTCAAGCTGCTGACATATGCTCTTTCCTGTTTCTTTCTGCAGGCACTCAGCGCTATGAGTTTTCCTCTTAGCACAGCTTTCATTGTGTCCCATAAGTTTGAGTATGTTGTATCTTCATTTTCATTAAATTCTAAAAAGTTTTTAATTTCTTTCTTTATTTCTTCCTTGACCAGGTTATCATTGAGTAGAGCATTGTTCAATTTCCACGTATATGTGGGCATTCTTCCCTTATTGTTATTGAAGACCAGTTTTAGGCCGTGGTGGTCCGATAGCACGCATGGGATTATTTCTATCTTTCTGTACCTGTTGAGGCCCGTTTTTTGACCAATTATATGGTCAATTTTGGAGAAAGTACCATGAGGAGCTGAGAAGAAGGTATATCCTTTTGCTTTAGGATAGAATGTTCTATAAATATCCGTTAAGTCCATTTGGCTCATGACTTCTCTTAGTCTGTCTACATCACTGTTTAATTTCTGTTTCCATGATCTGTCCATTGATGAGAGTGGGGTGTTGAAATCTCCCACTATTATTGTGTGAGGTGCAATGTGTGTTTTGAGCTTTAGTAAGGTTTCTTTTACATATGTAGGTGCCCTTGTATTTGGGGCATAGATATTTAGGATTGAGAGTTCATCTTGGTTGATTTTTCCTTTGATGAATATGAAGTGTCCTTCCTTATCTTTTTTGATGACTTTTAGTTGGAAATTGATTTTATTTGATATTAGAATGGCTACTCCAGCTTGCTTCTTCTGACCATTTGCTTGGAAAGTTGTTTTCCAGCCTTTCACTCTGAGGTAGTGTCTGTCTTTGTCTCTGAGGTGTGTTTCCTGTAGGCAGCAGAATGCAGGGTCCTCGTTGCGTATCCAGTTTGTTAATCTATGTCTTTTTATTGGGGAGTTGAGGCCATTGATGTTGAGAGATATTAAGGAATAGTGATTATTGCTTCCCATTATATTCATATTTGATGTGAGGTTATGTTTGTGTGCTTTCATTCTCTTTGTTTTGTTGCCAAGACGATTAGTTTCTTGCCTCTTCTAGGGTATAGCTTGCCTCCTTATGTTGGGCTTTACCATTTATTATCCTTTGTAGTGCTGGATTTGTAGAAAGATATTGTGTAAATTTGGTTTTGTCATGGAATATCTTGGTTTCTCCATCAATGTTAATTGAGAGTTTTGCTGGATACAGTAATCTGGGCTGGCATTTGTGTTCTCTTAGGGTCTGTATAACATCAGTCCAGGATCTTCTGGCCTTCATAGTTTCTGGCGAGAAGTCTGGTGTGATTCTGATAGGTCTCCCTTTATATGTTACTTGACCTTTTTCCCTTACTGCTTTTAATATTCTTTCTTTATTTTGTGCGTTTGGTGTTTTGACAATTATGTGACGGGAGGTGTTTCTTTTCTGGTCCAATCTATTTGGAGTTCTGTAGGCTTCCTGTATGTCTATGGGTATCTCTTTTTTTAGGTTAGGGAAGTTTTCTTCTATGATTTTGTTGAAGATATTTACTGGTCCTTTGAGCTGGGAGTCTTCACTCTCTTCTATACCTATTATCCTTAGGTTTGATCTTCTCATTGAGTCCTGGATTTCCTGTATGTTTTGGACCAGTAGCTTTTTCCGCTTTACATTATCTTTGACAGTTGAGTCAATGATTTCTATGGAATCTTCTGCTCCTGAGATTCTCTCTTCCATCTCTTGTATTCTGTTGGTGAAGCTTGTATCTACAGCTCCTTGTCTCTTCTTTTGGTTTTCTATATCCAGGGTTGTTTCCATGTGTTCTTTCTTGATTGCTTCTATTTCCATTTTTAATTCCTTCAACTGTTTGATTGTGTTTTCCTGGAATTCTTTCAGGGATTTTTGCGATTCCTCTCTGTAGGCTTTTACTTGTTTATTAATGTTTTCCTGTGCTTCCCTAAGTGTGTTCAGGTCTTTCCTGAAGTCCTCCAGCATCATGATCAAATATGATTTTGAAACTAGATCTTGCTTTTCTGGTGTGTTTGGATATTCCATGTTTGTTTTGGTGGGAGAATTGGGCTCCGATGATGGCATGTACTCTTGGTTTCTGTTGCTTGGGTTCCTGCGCTTGCCTCTCGCCATCAGATTATCTCTAGTGTTACTTTGTTCTGCTATTTCTGACAGTGGCTAGACTGTCCTATAAGCCTGTGTGTCAGGAGTGCTGTAGACCTGTTTTCCTCTCTTTCAGTCAGTTATGGGGACAGAGTGTTCTGCTTTCGGGCGTGTAGTTTTTCCTCTCTACAGGTCTTCAGCTGTTCCTGTGGGCCTGTGTCTTGAGTTCACCAGGCAGCTTTCTTGCAGCAGAAAATTTGGTCTTACCTGTGGTCCCGAGGCTCAGGTTTGCTCGTGGGGTGCTGTCCAGGGGCTCTCTGCAGCGGCAGCAACCAGGAAGACCTGTGCCGCCCCTTCCGGGAGCTTCAGTGCACCAGGGTTCCAGATGGTCTTTGGCTTTTTCCTCTGGCGTCCGAGATGTGTGTGCAGGGAGCAGTCTCTTCTGGTTTCCCAGGCCTGTCTGCCTCTCTGAAGGTTTAGCTCTCCCTCCCACGGGATTTGGGTGCAGAGAACTGTTTATCCGGTCTGTTTCCTTCAGGGTCCGGTGGTGTCTCCGGCAGGGGTCCTGCCGCTCCTGGGCCCTCCCCCACGGGAGCCCAGAGGCCTTATACAGTTTCCTCTTGGGCCAGGGATGTGGGCAGGGGTGAGCAGTGTTGGTGGTCTCTTCCGCTCTGCAGCCTCAGGAGTGCCCACCTGACCAGGCGGTTGGGTCTCTCTCTCACCGGGTCTGGGAGCAGAGAGCTGCTGCGGGCCGGGATCCGCGGGTGTGGGACTTCCGGTAAACACAGAACGTGCCCGGTTCTAGAGAAATTCTGCTTCCGTGTGTCCCAAGCTCCCCAGGCAGCTTTCTTGCAGCAGAAAATTTGGTCTTACCTGTGGTCCCGAGGCTCAAGTTCGCTCGTGGGGTCCTGGAATTCTTTCAGGGATTTTTGTGTCTCCTCTCTATGGGCTTCTACTTGTTTATTTATGTTTTCCTGGAATTCTTTCAGGCATTTGTGTGATTCCTCTCTGTAGGCTTCTACTTGTTCTCTAAGGGAGTTCTTCACGTCTTTCTTGAAGTCCTCCAGCATCATGATCAAAAATGATTTTGAAACTAGATCTTGCTTTTCTGGTGTGTTTGGATATTCCATGTTTGTTTTGATGGGAGAATTGGGCTCCAATGGTGCCATGTAGTCTTGGTTTCTGTTGCTTGGGTTCCTGCGCTTGCCTCTCACCATCAGATTATCTCTAGTGTTACTTTGTTCTATTTCTGATAGTGGCTAGACTGCCCTATAAGCCTGTGTGTCAGGAGTGCTGTAGACCTGTTTTCCTGATTTCTGTCAGCCTGTTATGGGGACAGAGTGTTCTGCTTTCGGGCGTGTAGTTTTTCCTCTCTACAGGTCTTCAGCTGTTCCTGTGGGCCTGTGTCTTGAGTTCACCAGGCTGGTCTCTCGCAGCAGAAAAGTTGGTCTTACCTGTGGTCCCGAGGCTCAAGTTCACTCGCGGGGTGCTGCCCACGAGCTCTCTGCAGCGGCAGCAACCAGGAAGATCTGCGCCGCCGTTTCCGGGAACTTCAGTGCACCAGGGTTCCAGATGGCGTTTGATGTTTTCCTCTGGCGTCCAAGATGTGTGTGCCGAGTGCAGTCTCTTCTGGTTTCCCAGGTGTGTCTGCCTCTCTGAAGGTTTAGCTCTCCCTCCTACGGGATTTGGGTGCAGAGAACTGTTTATCCGGTCTGTTTCCTTCAGGTTCCGGCGGTGTCTCTCATCCTTATTTCTGAAAGGTTTACTCTGCTGTTTGTGATATGCATTAATGTGTGTGTACTAGTGATTGCATGTGTTTTTATATGAGGTCTGTGTACGCATTTCTGTGTACATGTGTGTGCGTAACTGTGAGAAAATAAGTGTGTATGTATGTGTGTCTGAGTGAGTTTGTGCATTTATTTATATGCATATATCTGGGTGTGTGTATGTATATATGTGTATGTGGTTGTATATAGGTCCATGTATGTGTATGTATATTTATGTGTATGAGTGTATTTTGTTGGGCTTTTCTTTTGATTAATTTTGAGGCTTCTGTTCCTATTTTCTGTTGAGTCAGGCAGTTGAATTTTTAAAAATTTTTTTGGATGTTTTGCAGCCCTATTTCTTTTTCTCCTTTTAGGATTCTAATGTTACACAATTAGACATTTTATTATGGCACAATATTTTCTTGACACTCTGATTCCGTTATTTTACTCTGTTCTCCACTTGATCAGGTTTTCTTGATTGCATGTCAAGTGCTCACCTTCCTAAGACACTCTCCTTCCTGTCCCGAGCTGTTGCATGAAGCTCCCCTTTCAGTCATTCTACTTTTCAGTTCAACTTTTCCATTTGGTTTTTTTTTTAGCTTATTGCTCTAATGATGAGGACTTTAATTTTTTTAAAAGATGGTTGTTGTAGTAGTAGTGTACTAGTAGAGTAGTCTCTCTCTCTCTCTCTCTCTCTCTCTCTCTCTCTCCTCTCTCTCTCTCTCTGGTCTAAATGATATTTTATTGAAATATAGATTCAGCATATTACAAATCCATAGATCTTTTGGCTATTTTCTTCTGGTAGCAATCTAGTAGCTGGCAGATGAATGATCTCCTTACTGCTACCAGGAGCGGGTAGAATACAGGGTGTTCTCTGTGCTCTTTGTTGATATTCAAGGTTAGGACAGATGTTTCTTGCTTCTGGGTAACAGTAAGATTCTCAGCCCTTACTAGACTTCCACTGATACTTCTCTAGTTGGAGTGTGTCTTGTTACTTCTATAGCTATGGCAACTAGTGACCTCACAGTGGAGGAAGGCACCTTATTGTTACCTAACATTTCTTGGACGCTATCTCAACAAGTATGCTGTGGTGCTTGGTTGCAGTTCAGGAGGGGTAGAAGTCTAGAATTCTCACTTCTCATTTTCTCTTTGCTGTCATGGCTTAGATTATGAGTGTGCGCACATGTGCACACACACACCATTTAATTTACTGTCTAAATGATTCTGTCTTGATAAAATTCCCCTCTTCTGAGTCCTCTGGCTAGGGAACAAGAGCGTTACTGGGACTCATTTAGCTCTATTCTTCAGTATTTCTAGGTTTCTAGCTTCTCCAATATTTTGCCTGATACATATGAGACCAACAGGAAAATCCAAAGAGCTCAACAGTGCCTTATACATCCTTCCACATTTTTTCTACTGAAACATATAACGCATGAAAGTCCAGTTTCAGAAGATAAGTGTAAAGTATATACACACCATCTTGTCAGACAGGGAAGGACTTGTTCTTGTCTATGCCCTACATAGTTTGCTTTTGGTTTTGCAACACTCTTGACTCCCTATGACTTCCACTTCCTTTATGGTCTGCTTAAAAGTGGTTACCTGGCTTTCATAATACGCAGTGACAGTTTTGATGTATACTCTCTATTTCATAACACTTTATCATGGGGGTTTGTATTCATTAATCACTTTTATTATTGTCACGAGTTTTCTTGTCATATCTTTGTGTCACTTCTGCTTTAGACTCTTGCATTACTGAACATTGAATGACTTCACAGCTTACAGCTACAGAAGTTCTACACTCACGGCATGGAGGGGTTGCCTTCTCGATCCATACAGGATGAAAGGGAGCCATATCCACAAGACTGAAGACCAGCACGACAGCGTGGTTATCTGAATCAACCCAGATTATCAGTGTCTTTAAAACAAATCAGGCTCAAGAGGGTTCTCATTGCCAGCCCTGTCTGCTGTATCTTCTGTCCTCTCATTGCTAACAGAGGGTATAATTTTCTCACCAAGGAAGCCGCTCATCTTCGGGAAGTATGGACTTTGCCTACCATGAGAAATCTCAGCAACGGATTCTCAGCAATCTCATTATTTAATTCTCTTCATTTCCTCCCCATTGTAAACTGTCTGGGGCAGCTCAGAAATGAATCTCTGAGTTTTGCCTCTTATCTTAGCTTCCTTCTAAACAGAATTCACCAGCATTTAAAAAACAATCTGTCATCTTCTTGTCATAAGATTTCCAGAATAAGAAGGTGGAAAAAGTGCTGACTGAGGACGACGTTTTTAGAGCACAAAGTTTTAACCTACATTTACTGAGGACCCAATGTCTCAATCCTTCATCTTCATACTTCAAAAGCCTCAAAAGATGACATGTTGGAAGATGCGCCAACAAAGAATGTGTTGCTGGAGTTAAACAGGGGTAACAATTTTCAGTTGACAATTTAGGATTCATCAAAATACTTTCTAGAGAAGGCTCGGAGATAGTCTTTGAGTTACTCATGCACT
Organism: Rattus norvegicus; assembly: GCF_021556685.1. Lineage (NCBI taxonomy): Eukaryota > Metazoa > Chordata > Mammalia > Rodentia > Muridae > Rattus > Rattus norvegicus. Next base: position 132,233,861 of record NC_141537.1, read on the forward strand.
GTCCTCTGCTCAGTCTTGACTAGTTGGTGATTTTAAGTAAACCACTTCCAAAATCTTCACGAGAAGTATTTATTATATGTGAAATGAAATCATAAATGCCCCACATGCTAATTGCCATTGCTTCCCATGAACCCCAGTGTAATGCTTGTGTTGGAAGCCTGAACTGGCATGCTTATTTTAGAACTCTGCTTTTACAAGGAAAGACTCATTCTACACATAGAAGAGTGCTATGTAATTTGACTGAAGCCATCAGACACCTTGTCATAGAAGGTTTTTTTATAGGTCCCTCTGTGACAAAATGGAACTTTGGCACACAGCAATAGGTGCCACTTGTATTTCACTATTGATTCTAGGATTTCTACTTTACTATTTTTCAGGGGAGGAAAAATAGTAGAGCTTATATATACTTTCTCCACGTGGAGCTGTACTCTGGCTGTGCAGCCCCCATTAAGAAATTTGAAAAGGAAAAAAATCCTAAGATGGGCATAAAGATAGTTCTTTGCAAACATGACACACTGTTAAGTTTTAGACTATTTCCTGTCAATCTTTGTACACTGAATTTAATTGGCATCGCTGTCCAGGCACATGTGTTCCTTTGCTTTTAGGGTCTTAATTCTTTTTCAATGTCATTCCAAATCTTTGCAAATATCATTCTAATAATTATATAATATTTTATTGAATCTTGTTGAAGTATATAAAACTAGACCACAAGGCAGCAAAGGCATTCCATGCTCAGACAGCAAAATGCATCATCTAAGTAAGTCACCTCGAATTTGATATCTGAATTAGATAAAATGTCAATTAGGAATGCAGAAATTGTTTCCAAGATTTTCATGTAGAAAAAGAAAAAGTAAGATACTCTTCATTTCCATTGGATTCAACATTACATTACACTAAAAAATACATTAGAAAAAAAATCAACACAGCTGTGTACTCAAAAAAAATAAAAACAAACAAACAACAAACAAACAAACAAAAACAGCAGTCTTGACCTCCCATGTCACATAGTGGAGAGAAATAAATTCTAGATAGATAAAATATTATTTTTAAAAATCTGACATTCGGGGTTGGGGATTTAGCTCAGCAGTAGAGCGCTTGCCTAGGAAGCGCAAGGCCCTGGGTTCGGTCCCCAGCTCTGAAAAAAAGAACCAAAAAAAAATCTGACATTCAAGAAGAAATGTTTAGAAGATTGGGTTTGTTTATTTATTGTTTTAATAGAACGTCGAGCTATATGGTATAGGTTGGCCTTAAACTCGCATACTCCTGTCTCAGCTTCCCCAGTGCTAGAAGAATAGCGCATGCTGTATACCAACTAGCAAGGAGAGGGTTCTCATGACTTCAAGTTAAAGAACAACTTGACACAGAAAACTGTTATGGAATATTTGATCACACGGTAAATCCTGGGATTCTGCTCTTTATTGAAAATAACTGTTTCTAGTTGTGGTGTAGCTCAGCGCTAACACACACAACTTTAAGCCTTCTGACTGGAATACAGATAAGCCTTTAGTATATAGCGTTACTCCTATGATATGAAGGTAAAATAAGTTGGTAGAAGGAAGCACCCATGTTTTAAAGTGATGTCTAATTGAGTGGCAGTAAGACTGACGAATCAGAGACAGACTTGACTGAATAGGATCTGCCCAAATCTCATGAGAAGAGCAAGGAAAGGGAAGCCACTTGAAGGGCAGTGCAGATAGGAAAGAGGTAGTTTTACTGGGACAGTTGTACAGAGACAGATTGTGGAGAAAGAACAAGCCAGACAAAGAGAAGGAGGCAGAAGATTAAAACAAATTGTTATGGTTAGTTTGAGGGCAAGCAACGTAATTCAAGAGAAGCCAGATTGCATCAGTCAGCTTGGAGGAGCATGTGAGTCAGAATAGCCAGCCAGAGCTCAGAGAGATCTAGGAAGGGGTGAAGTTATTCATCAGTAAATCTCAGAGGCAAAACACATTCTAGGCCTAGATTAGGTTGTATGGAGGCTAGAAGCTTCCAGGACCTGCCTAGGTTAGCAGATGGCAGTAAGCCTCAGAGACAACAGTTACTGCAGGGAGAAGAAGATACATTTCATCTTTAAAATTCAGAACTGTAACACAAAAATAGTATGTTAAATATGAATAAATTTTCTATAGGTATGGAGAGATGGCTCAGCAGGTAACAACGTAAAGAAGACCAACATTTCATTCCCAGTACCAATACTAGACAGTTTGCAGCCACCTTTAGCTCCACCAATACCTTCTGATGGGCTCTCCAGGCAGCTGTACTCACATGTGCACATATCTGGATGTATGCATATAAAGGCAAATGATTTAGAATTTTAAAAACATCGCATTAAAATTTGAAAGGATTTGAGTAGTAAACCACACCAAGTTGGATGAAAGGCTAAAGAAAATGGCAGAAAGTAGAGCTTGTCCACGGTATTTCAAAACTCCCACAGCGTAGTGAGCAAGAACTAAATATTGTGATAGGGAACAAGGTGACCTTGATATTACAAAACCTCTGTAATTAGGCAAATAAAATATGACCTAATAGAAAAATATTCAAAGAATATAAGAGAAAAGGAAACTTCAGAAGTCCATGACAGTCAGCTCAGGCTTTTTGCAAGCTGCCTGACAAACCCTTACCAAAGCGTCAACCACTTACAGGAAGGTGTTCTCATCCATCCTGCTGGGAGTGCTTATGTGTCTAGACATTAAAGGGGGGACTCGTAAATAATTATTATTTAAAACTAATCATACTTTTGCTTTAGCCTATTAGTTCTACATCCGGGTCATTTTCCCTTTAAATTAAAACCTCCAGTTTGTGGTGACATGTGCCAGCATGTTTATCTCCTTACAGAGTAGCAAAGGAAAAATAGGGGTTCCCCTAGATGTTAGAAAATAAGAAAATGGCCAAATAGATGGCATTTATTGAGAAACAAATATCTAATTGAGAAAAATGAGGTAGAGGGGATCAGAAGACTTGATGACATATGACAAAGGATGAAAACACAAGATGTAGAGAAATACCTGTACACTGCATGTACTTACATAAACACAAGGAATGCCAAAGATGTCTCCTGTGTGAGAATTTACAGGGAACTCACTGCACTGTGGCAACAGGTGGGGTAGAGTAAAATCTGCATGGAGGAGGCTTGTGTGGGGTGTGGGATAAGCATAAGATAACAAATATCATTCCAGTTACAGAGTAGAAGGACAGTGACAGGATAGTCTTATATGCTAGGAACACATGAGCAAATATTTGCTCAGCTCAGAAGGCAGCAATGACTCCCTAAAATACAGATAACATCAAAGTCCAATTTGATGACCCGGTGAATTTTGTTTGGGTTACTCATAAGAAGGAGGGTAAGGAGTCACTTTTATTGGCAGACATCAAAGGTGACAGACAACTACATCACCAATCCCCATCCCATTATGGAAGCTGGAAATCTGGAGTATACTGCAGCACCCATAGGCCACTCAGCTGGTTGGAGAACATCCTTTCAGATAGTTCAGAGTTTCTTCCAGGGCTTCCTCCAGGCAGCTTGACTGCTCTCTATTTCTCCTAGGAACCTCAGCTTGTCTTAGGGTCCTGGGCAGTCTTTACTGTACAATATGGCGGTCGAGGGGCCTATTGAATCTGGCTGGGTTCAGTGTTTTCATGCAGTTACTGACTTGTTGGCTTCCTGAAGTTAATGAGTTTCTGGCAGCATGGAATGTTACCCTCTCCTTGACTTCTTTTACCTTTAAATATCCTGTGTCTGAAGAAATTTCCCTCTAAAATATATTTTAATCTCTGAGGAAAACATTATACAATAAACACTATATAATTGTTTTGTAAAATGTAGAATACCAAAGCCCATTCTAATATAATTTTTGCAGGTGACATATACACAGAGAAGTAATGTAGGATTCCTGGTATAATGGGAAACACAAACTGAGTGCTATAACTTCACATAATTTTCTTTGCAATGGTTACTATTTTGATAGGGCATCTAAATTTAAATTATTTAAAATTCCATTTATTGTTATATGCACAGAATATTTTACTTCTGTGTTGAAAATGGGGATCATGCAAGTAAATCACCCATACCTCAGATTATTTTCTTTCAAAAGTGTGTGAGAAGAAAGTAAAGAAACATATTTTAAAACATCCTGGTATCTGCTGACCAATACCTCTGGAAATGGTGCCTGCCACACTATTTAAGCTTTGAAATAATAACGATTCCTGAATGTTCATGTCTCTAATCACACAATGGCTTATGATTGGACAGTGCTATTTTATATGCTTTCTGAAGAGTCTGTAGGCTTTTTTTTTTTAAATTCAAACCACTGTGTCAACAAAACAGCAGTTATAATTTTATACAAGAGATAGAAGAGAGAATCTCAGGAGCAGAAGATTCCATAGAAATCATCGACACAATGGTCAAAGATAATGTAAAATGGAAAAAGCTACTGGTCCAAAACATACAGGAAATCCAGGACTCAATGAGAAGATCAAACCTAAGGATAATAGGTATAGAAGAGAGTGAAGACTCCAAGCTCAAATGACCAGTAAATATCTTCAACAAAATCATAGAAGAAAACTTCCCTAACCTAAAGAAAGAGATGCCCATAAGCATACAAGAAGCCTACAGAACTCCAAATAGATTGAACCAGAAAAGAAACTCCTCCCGTCACATAATAGTCAAAACACCAAATGCACAAAACAAAGAGAGAATATTAAAAGCAGTAAGGGAAAAAGGTCAAGTAACATATAAAGGCAGACCTATCAGAATCACACCAGACTTCTCACCAGAGACTATGAAACCCAGAAGATCCTGGACAGATGTCATATAATTTTAAATATGTGATGCACTGAAAGCATAAAAATGTGTAGTAAGACTAATGTCACCGAGACAAGCACAAGGTGAGTGACGTCACCAGACACAAGCACACAACGTATGACATCAATGAGAAGCAGCCAGAAGAAGTCAACTGTAAATAACCAAAGCACACATATTGATATTCAATTGGGAAATCCCATTTCTAAGGGTATACCTTAAAGGCACACATGAAACGGAATAAACATAAAATTTTCTTCATGACATTTAGCATTATTTCAGACAAAATTTAAAATTAATTAATGTATACTAGTAGATGCTTTCAACAAGAAGCAAAAAGAAATAGAAAGTGGGTATTGGCTCTGTCTTGTTAACCCCAGAAGATTGGTTTCAGGACCTCTGTCGGTTCCAAAACATGTAGACACTTGGATCCCTCATTTATTTATTTATTTATTTATTTATTTATTTATTTTTGGTTCTTTTTTTCGGAGCTGGGGACCGAACCCAGGGCCTTGCGCTTCCTAGGTAAGCGCTCTACCACTGAGCTAAATCCCCAGCCCCGGATCCCTCATTTAAAACGACGAAGCATTTGCAGAGAACTCAGGTGCATCCTCACACAGTCTCTAAGTAATGGCCAGTTTACTTTTACCTCGTATGACTAAGTACGGTGGGAGTGGTTTCCATACTGTACTGCTCAGAGGCTAATAGCAAGAAATAATAATCTGTTCGTGTCCCATGCAAATATAGTCGTTTTCTAACATTACTGAGCTGGGGTGGGTTGAATCTGTGGATATGTAGTCAGGTGCCTGGAGTGAAGGATAATTTTATATGAAAATGCATAATAATATGCTGGATAGTCTGTTAAATACATACTGTATTTTTTAGGATGAGTATATCCTATTACAAGGGATGTAAGTACATGAAGAAATCCATTCTTTGTCTGAGATCCAATTATAACTGGAAAACATAAACCATCATCATCATTACTATTAATGCTTATTAATATCAGTATGATCATCATTTTTATTAATAGTGTGTGTGTACATGCATGCACACCTACATGTACTTGTGGCCATATACATACCACTACAGACTACAGTTGTTGTTTACACGACAACTTTTTAGAGTCAATTTTCACCTTCCACTTTGTTGAGGATTGGTCCCTCCTCCCACTGTTTGTATTGTCACGCATCTTGCTCCAGGCTAAGTGGGCAGCAGTGAGCTTCTGGCCAGTCTCCTATCTCTGCTCCCATTTTGGGGCAGAGTACTGGGGTTATAGATACTTGGCTCCACATCCATTCTTTCTCACGGGTCCTAGGGATCAAATTCAAGTCCTCAGACTTGCTCAGCTATTGTTTCTACCTCCAGAACCATCTTTCCAGCCCATCCTTTATTTTCTTTTTTCTTTTTTGTTTTTGACTTCAAACAGTTTAATTTTTCTTTCCAGAAAGAAAAAACAATGTAATAAATTATTTTAGAGCAAACTATTATTTATATTTGTTATTTTTCTTTCACTGAAAGAAATAATTTATTTTCTTACGTGAATATTTTTTATTGGATAGTTTTTATTTACATTTCAAATATTATTTCCTTTCCTGGTTTCCTGGCCATAAGCCCCCTTATCCCTTCCCCCTCCCCTTCTTTTATGAGGGTGTTCCACCTTCCCAACCATCCCCCTTCCCACCCCTGACATTCCTTGCACTCGGGGGAGGGTGGTCCAGCCTCGGCAAGACCAAGGGTTTCTCCTCCCATTGCTGCCCAACAACCAGCCCTTATTTTCATTTGCTAAGTCAAGACATTTTTGGGGAAAGGCTCTGAAGTGGAATTAGCATGAGGACTCTTAAAGCATTGTCCTTGAGATGAACATCCAAAAGTGAGGATGAGAAAGCAAGACTAGCAGGACCAGCATCTGTGAAAGAAGTTCAGACAATAGCCAATGGTGAGGTAAATTCCAAGAAACTCCAAGCAAAAACCCTCTAAGCAGACCTTCATTGCGACCTCTATTTAAAATGTTATGGTGAATATGCATGCATAAACTATCACCTCAGTTAGGACTTTTCTTTTAAAGTTTAGACAGGAGTAAGTCATCCATGGTGATAATGAGAGGTGTATTTATTTTCTTTTATGTTTTATATTCCTAAAACCTTAAAGAAGAATCAACAAATTAGAAAATTTAACATTGAATTTAGATATTCCCTTTTTCCTTTCACATCAATATTTCCTCAATCTCTTTCTGTCTCTCTGTCTCTCATCCTCCCCATCTCTGCAATCAACTCTGGCTGGCCCTCTTTATAATCCTTTGGTCTCAGCCTCCTGAGTCCTGGCATTAGATGTATGCATCACGACCCGCAGTTTATTATCCCCTAAGCTTAATATTGTTTTTTTTCTTTCTGAGATGCCTGCTCATAATTTTACCCAAACGTACATCCTCTTCCTAACTCATAGAAGATGACCCCATTATCACTTTTAAGTTACATTAGTGTTCTAAACTGGTGGGCGGTGGCCTCAAGGAATGTTGCAATATCAAGATATTTGACTGTCACAACAAGAAGATTCTGCTAGCATCACTAACGTTAGCAACTAAGTAAGAACACTGGTAGAGTGAGCCAGCAAAACCATAATACTTCATGGCTCTACTTTGATGATTCTTTAAACATTTTTATTAGGGTATTTTCAAGGGGATGGCCATTCTGTAATATGAGTGAGTTGATGCTTACATAATAATTTACTTAAAATGAATGCTTGAGGAGTTGAGGGTTTGTGTTGTAAAGATTATATCACAGGCCAAAGGAGGGTTGAAATGCTGAGATTTATAATAATACTGTAAAGTATTATTAAAATGTCCTTCATAATTGGTAGTTAGGGACCAGTTTTTAAAATTTCGGATACATATATACCCAGCTATCGGTCTGTATTGGATAGAGCCTGGTAGAGCCTGGATCCCTTTTCTCTGTAGGTGTTTCTGGTTGTTTTCTGGTATGAAAGATTTACCTTGTGGGGTGTGTGTGTGTGTGTGTGTGTGTGTGTGTGTGTGTGTGTGTGTGTATTGGTTTGTTAGTCCTTTTGAGTAAATCACAATTGCTGCATTTAACCTTTTCTGTTTGACCACACCCATTCCCCCTTTCTCCACAGTTCTGCCCTTCTAGGTAAATTCTCCTTAATAGAAGATCCCTTCTCCAGAAGGGTGGACGTGAGGCATTCCAAGTCCTTTAGTGGGATTTTCTTTACTCTTGCCACAGTTTTTCATTTCTCTGAAAAGTCATAAATTCTAAAGTATAATTATTAAATCTGTATAGAACTCTGTGGGGTGTGTGTGTGTGTGTGTGTGTGTGCGTGTGTGCGTGTGTGCGTGTGTGCGCGTGTGTGTGTGTGCGCGTGTGTGTGTGTGCGTGTGTGTGTGTGCGTGTGTGTGTGTGCGTGTGTGTGTGTGCGTGTGTGTGTGTGTGCGTGTGTGCGTGTGTGCGTGTGTGTGTATGTGTGTGTGTGCGTGTGTGTGTGTGTGCGTGTGTGTGTGTGCGTGTGCGTGTGTGTGTGTGCGTGTGTGTGTGTGCGTGTGTGTGTGTGTGCGTGTGTGTGTGTGCGTGTGTGTGTGTGTGCGTGCGTGCGTGTGTGTGTGCGTGTGTGTGTGTGTGTGCGTGTGAGTGTGCGTGTGCGTGTGTGTGCGTGTGACCACCCATGCCTGGAAGAAGAACAGAGTACATGCTTGTTCCATTTGCTGACCATCTATGTGGCTAAAAGTATAGGTATATATTTTATAAATAGTTTTCTTAAAAATGAAAAAGGGTGTGGGGGGGGAAATAGGATCCTCTTAAGCTGAGCAGGTAAAAGCTAGAAGTCATATTGAGAAATAGCTTTCATTTTTCATAAGTGCTATAATTAACCATTTTAGAACTTAAACCATGATTGTGACCCCTCATGTTCTTTGAGGTGTCCACACCCACTTTCGGTATGATTTGGGGTGTTAAGTCCTGGTGTCAATGCCAATTCTAACTTAGAAATTACATTCTTCCCACTCAGAAATTCCTCCCGGAGTTTCAATAGGAGAAATTATTCTTCATTTTCCCCTCCTGAAAACTGTTGTGTAATATTGCTGGCAGAGAAGAGAGACTGGTTCCACCCCAAAGCTAGCTGGGACTCAGGGGAAGTTGAAGCAGCATCTATGTATAGTATGTAAAACGCCTCAGGCTAACGGCAGATGAAAAGCACTCCAGATAGGTAGGGCATTATTACTACTAAAGTGCTATTATTTTGACTTTGTAGCTGCAAGTTACCTCAAGCTTGTAAAATGCGCCTGACAGTATAACAGCCAGATGTACCTGGGTCATAGCCCCTGACAATGTGTTTCTCTCATTGCAATGCTACCTGTTCATTTTTATTAAGCAAAAATAATGTGATTTTTTTTTTTACTCTACATGTCCTTGGTGAGAGCGAGATGGCCAACAAAACCATTGATTACAGTGGCTCTTTCAAATGCCACTAAATGCAGGAGCTGCCAGCCTTGCCCAGGATAGTTAAAAAAAATTATAAAAAAAAAATAATCTACTCCAGTCACACTGAGTCTTAAACACGATTCAGTTGCTACCTGCTGATTTAATCAATCCTTTTCAGTGAAAAAATAGAAATTGGAGTATAATATGCATGATGAAAAATTTTAATAAAACACATTGGGATTTCTTTTCCTTAATGGGAAATGGAAATGATTTAGCCAATGCACCTTTAAAAATCTCCTGTTTAAAAAAAACACAAAAGAAAAGGAAAACCAAAAGACAGAGGAGTATCAAGGCCTGATTACAATCCTGTATATTTATTGCAATATAGAACCCCTTGGTGTGTATCGCTCTGGAATCCAAGAGGTAATGCGGGTAAGTCCGAAGACCCGAGGCCAGCCCTTTAGTGAAGGTGTTTTGGTTTTGATCTCTCAGAGGATCAGAGAATTTTTGCTTTCCTCTGTACATAAAACCAATCCCCACACTCGCAGCGCATCTTTGGAAGTAAATGGTAAAGAAGAGGGCTCGAGACACAAATTATTGAAAATCTATTTCAAGGCAAATAGAAGCACTCTTGCCTTTGATGCTGAGGACTACCAGCAGCAGTACACAACAGGCTCCAGTTTTATCAACAGGTCAAACAAGAAGCCTTTCCTCTCCACAGAAAGAGCAAGCTCACTGCGGTTTATTTCCCTCATGCTGTGGAAAGGTGGTGGGATGCATATTTTCTCCTAAGTACTAAAAAATGAGAGTGTTTGGTTTTGAGTAAAAGCTGTCCAATGGAGTTTCTTATAATAATAGTAAGGTCCCATGTTTGTTTTCTGTATCATGAGAAGGTCATTAGCTACACATGGTCATTGAGTAGATGCTCTGGTAAACATAAGGGGCAACTTGAATTCTAAATTTTATTTGATTTCGATGTATTGTAATATCTCTATGTGACTAGTGGCTAATGTTTGAGAAGACGTGATCTAGAAATAAGAAGAAGGAAACATCCAAAATGGTAGACATCGCCAAGCTGGAGTGTATACACTTTTTCTAGGGAAGACTTTGTCTATGCACTTTAATTGGCAAGGGGAGTGTTACTTAGTTTTGTCAATTTCCTCCCTAGATTGGCTTGTGAGTAAGTCCATAGTATATTTTCTTATTAGTGATTCAAGTGAGAATTCCCACCCAATTTTTGGGTGGTACCACCCCTAGGTAGATGGTTCTGAGTTCTATAAGAAAGCCTTGAAGGAGCAAGCCAGTAAGCAGCACCATTCAGTGTCCTCTGAATCAGTTCTTGCCTCCAAGTTCCTTCCTTAATTTGTTGACCTGATTTCTTTAGATGATGAATGTACAAATGTAATGGAAAAAATTTCCCCTGAGTTGTTTTTGGCCATGGTGTCTTATAGCAGCAATATACATGCTACCTATGGCAGGTGGTATGATAGAAAGAACTAGGGGTTGGAGTTTATAGCTCTAGAGTCTAGTCAAGTTGCCCTCTTAGGAAAATTACCTCGTTGGGGCTGAACTTTATTTTAAATAACGTACTAACAGCAACAATACAAAACATGCTACATTTTTATCAACAGATTATATTTCAAATTCGTGATGATTAATAGAGGAAATGTGCTTATGACCCAAGCAAAAGACCTGCCATGTGAGAGGTTGACATCAATGTTAATACTTGCTCATTATCACTAGAGATATGCTGATGACTCCAGACCAAATCCTAAGCTGGACACAATCATTATTACATGAGCATTTAAGTATAGTAGCTGTGGGTGGTTTATTGGGATGCCAGCCTAAATAGCTAAACTCAATAAAAGGTTAAACTTATCCCATCCATCCATCCATCCATCCATCCATCCATCCATCCATCCATCCATGTAATACCTGCTAGACTTTATGGAGTGAAGGAAGGATAGTTTATCTCTTCTAGCATGTAGTTCAAAATAACCTATGATTCATTCAACTGGGATTTTTGTAACAGTGATCTGTTAATAGGAAAAATTGACACTAATAGCTCAACATACTTGTTGAGAGATGTCAGAGAATCCCTTCCTAGTGACCAGAGGGATGGTGGTCACTATGTATCTTCTGTTTCTTCATGCGTATAATAGACTGCTTTTAAGTCATTTTAAGTGACGACTATGTCTTTTTTCATTTATGTGTTAGTAGTTTCTGTGTTCTATTTTTCAAAAAGCCATTCCTGTGGATGGTGGCTGTTTGTGGGTGTTAAGCAGTTGTTTCCAGATAATGATGTTGCTTGGAAAGTTCCTGAACCTTTGCGAGTTGGGTTCAGCTGATAGAAAAGAAGGTGTAAACCAGGCTCCGGTTCTCTGTGCTGCCTGATCTGCCAGTGCTCTCTGTGCAGCCATGGTAGACCAAGAACTCTCTGAAATGGTGAGTAAAGTAAACACTTCCTCGGTTAAGTGGTTCTAACTGAGGTCACAGTAATGAACATGAGTGACCATCAAATAATGTTTGAAGAAGAAAACCAATGTTCTCTTTTGGACAATGTTTTCTGTCCTGAGATTTGAAATTATAGGGCAACACCCAGGACAAGTGGAATCAGCTTTTGAAAAGTCACTCTCATCACTCGGGTTGTGAATCTCAGTTGAACAATCACTGGGATGCACACTAGATGATTGCCTTCCTGAATAGGGAGCAGGATAGCAAAAATAATTGTTGGCAAGAGGTCATGGAACAGTGTGAGAAGCACAAATATATGCTCAGCCTTCTACCATCCAGTCAACAATTTCAACACAAGCCAGACATATAGGATGCAGAAGCCCCTCTGGATGTCAATGTCCCTGGCATAACCTGGTCTCCATCTCAAAGTCAAAAATACACCTGGTTCTCTGAATTTAAAAGCAGAGTTGGGGTAGTGACAATTATTACTCCATGGAGTATGTATGTGACCATTTGTTTTCAGATATCATATTTATCATGACTACCTGATTTTTGTAAAGAAATTTATTAAACTTTAAACATCCAAAATGCAAACAAAAGTTCAGAATGTAAACTACTTCATGAATGAATGAATGAATGAACAAATGAATGAATAAATGTATCTGACTGTCAGCTCCTCTAACTAGAGGCACTGCAAGGATTAGACCATGATTCATATTGGTTTTGTCTTTTTTGTGGCAGATGAAAGATTAGGAGGTATTTTTGTGCACCATGTAATTAAAAATGATTTCTGAAATTCAGAGCCATGACGCCTAGCTATCGAATCAAATGCTAATTTCTCATGGAAAGTTCAAGTATAGACATATAAAGGAACACACAGACGGGTTTTGTCTGGTAGGTCATTTCCTTTGTCATGTAACAAATATTCAGCATAAAAGTAGGTTGCTCGGAAGAAATCATCCACAGGACTTTTATATTTAATGGGGAAAAAATGACATACAAGAAAACCCAGGCATGAGGCAATTGATTTCTCATTTGGGATGTATTTCAGGGAAAGATGGCAGTGTGCCTTCTCCATCAGGACTTGGTCATCATTCTGCTATTCATGAACAGATGCCTTGCGCACATCCCCAAGTGTAAGTGCATTCGTTAAAAGATCTGGGGAATTGGGATATTAATTCCAAATCATTACATATTATAGATTTTCTGGAAACAAGTAGGGGGACATGGCAAGGAGAGGAGACAGGAGAGATTTTATTTGACTCTTGGCCAGAAGTTGGTCTCCTGAGATCAACCCAAAGAGTTCTTTTTTAAAAAGCCTAAGTTTATAACTCTTAAAAAGATTTAAGCAGATATTGTCACAGTGTAGAAGGTGACACAAGACAAAGTTGAGTCATGAACACTAGATGCCATATATGGAAGAGAAAGAGATAGTCTGGATAAAAGAGTGTGCAAATAATTTTGTTCTCTATGTACTATAGGAAATAATTTTCTGGTAGGAATTTTGTCAGTGCCTCTGTCCTACAGAGCATTTGAACTGAGACTGTTAATAATAGTAAACATTACTATAAATATATTGTGGTATGCTTCTTTTTCCTTTTCGATTTAGAGCTTCGTTGCTCTCTTTCCAGATTATTTTTTACTCAGACAATTTGGCACTAGTTAGTTGATGTGTGGGTGGGTGTATTTTCTCACCTGCACAATTAACTTGAAGTTATTTTTGGAATCATTTTCATTTCCAGCTATTATGATGATACCATACTTGGGAAAAATGCTGTTGAGTTTGAATTCAGAGATTCTGAATATGTAAGGGCAAAATGTGACAATCAGGTCACAGGGAGAACTTCAAAATAGCATCAAAACTGTGTTAGGATAAAGTTGTCAAGAATATAATTCCTATGGATGTGTTTCTTCATGCATTCTGCTACTGTTTCTTGAATTCCCATCATGGCTGTCCTGTGGATGAAATATTAAATGAGTCTATCTTCTTTTCAAAATACTTAAATGCCATAAAGCGGAGGATTAGCTTGAATGGTATCTTCAAAATATTATTCAGAAACACAGATGAAATAAATTGCAAAGATATACTTTATTTCTATAATGAAATCTTGCTGAATTTTATATATTTGGTCCTTTTCGTTAGTTCATTTTGATATTGTTACTCCAACCCCACCAACACCACAGCAACGATGAGGTAAACATTTTTGTATATTGGTTGGAAAAATAGGAAGTTTGGGTTTTAGAGAATGTACAAATCTTTTGAGGCGAGCTCTCCACTCTGAAGAGATACATAACTTAGGCATCTTGATATTTATCTTTTCTAAATTAGGACAAAGAAACTAAAACCTGTAGGTCATCTCTGGCCCACTGGGTTGTCTTTGTAAGTAAAATCTTGTTTGAGCATCAGCCTGCCGGTGTTGAGTACAGTCCCTGACGTTTTTGCACTGGGATGGCAGAGTCCAGTCATTTTTCACACAGATCGGAAGCACCTGGACTCTGACCTCATAGGTAGCAATGAATATCCTAGTAAGAGCACCAGTGGAAGGGGAAGCCCTGGGTCCTGCTAAGACTGAACCCCCAGTGAACTAGATTGTTGGGGGGAGGGCGGCAATGGGGGGAGGATGGGGAGGGGAACACGGATCAGAAAGGGGAGGGGGGAGGGGGATGTTTGCCCGGAAACCGGGAAAGGGAATAACACTCGAAATGTATATAAGAAATACTCAAGTTAATAAAAAAAAAGAAATGTATATAAGAAATACTCAAGTTAATAAAAAAAAAAAAGCGTAAACTACTCACTGTCCAGTCCTCTACAGGAATTTTTCCAGCAAATACTGTAAAAGATTTCAGTTGATATTTTGAGATTGCAAAACCTTTGTTTCTCTCAGAAATTATAAAAAAATAATTTGTATACGAAATATCTAAGTCACGGCTTATTAAATATGAATATTTGAGTCAGGGTTAGACAATGAATATCAATTACTAATCAACTCTGTAAAATTGTTTTCATACCAGTAGAAGGGAAAGCCCTTGGTCCTGCCAAGACTGAACCCCCAGTGAACGTGATTGTTGGGGGGAGGGTGGTAATGGGGGTAGGATGGGGAGGGGAAGCTCATTAGAAGGGGAGGGGGAGGGGTTAGGGGGAAAGAAATAATATAAAAAATGTTTTCATATATATATTGAGATTTTCCTTTTGAAATTTGGTAAGCACTATAAGGTCACTAGTTTAAAGAACTCACTATTTTCTAGAAATTTTACTTAAGAACTCTGGAGATATGCTTACTTTTAAGTGTCCTGTTTAGTTAATGGCAGTCCATGCAATAGTTCTGCCCTTAAAACATGAATGAGATAGATAACAACTGCGACATCATGAGAAACAGTGGGATTGTGGGAAATGGCTATCCCTAGCAATACCACATGTTTACATTTCTACCTTGGATATTAGCATGATATCTCAAGTTTAACCAAGTGCCTTTAAACCCTGTGGGAAAATCCAAGGAATAAACAAATACATAGGAGTTGTATATGGCTTGTGTTAGGTTTACCATAGCCATAAGTAATCCTGTCTTTTAAAATTTGGTATTTGAACTTTTAAAAGCTCAGATTTTTGTTGTCACTGAAGAAGATGGAACAAAAGTTGTCACAATTTGAAGAAAAGTGATAATTTGAGTAGAATACAACACAACGCACCAACTCATTTTTCTTTCAGACGAGGCACAGTTCTCTGCCACCTGTTTCATGCAGCGGTATAGCTCCACTTTCTCTCATGTGTGATGCACTGTTCAAAGATGGCAGCGAAAAGCCCCTCATTCTACACACCATGTCATCTATTTATGTTCCTTCAAACCTTAAATGGTTTTGTGACTTGCTATGACAAATTAAATGCAGATCGCCCCGAGTTAACTGTGGTCCAGTCTTTAAGAGGTCTAGCAGATTATTCTAAAAACCCAGAGGAAGATATTGAAAAAGAAAGGAGTCAATAGTTCTGTCACATGCTGCTGGCAGTTAGATAGACTGGAGACCAAGAGCTGATGGTTACATAGCGTATTATAAATGCCATTCCTAACTTGGATTTCAAACATCTCCATGGAATGCTTGAATTAAAATCCTCTCTAAAATTGGTTCTTCAAGAAACAAATTCACAATACCTATGTATCAAGACAAATATCAAGAATTTGGTGAAATTTGTGTAAAATAAGGACCTCTGTTTCATTTTTTTGATATAGGTATGTAATAGTCTTGGTAAGATTTACAAATTAATTCTAGGCATGTTACTCAGTATGAGAAAAGCCTTGATGTGTATCGCCCACCAACCGTCAACTTTCCTCAATCTCTTCCCAGTGATTCAAAGGTATGGGTGTACCCCATTCTGCTAGGTCTAAACCAACAGAAAATCAGTTTCTGTCACTGACATTTTTATTTTTCTTACTAAACATGTAGATGCCCCACTGAAGAGCATCTGTGATATTAGTCACAGTAATTCATGGTAGCTCTACTTGGGGAACATTTGCTTAGAGATTGGTAGAAAGAGGTCCTTCCCTGTCATTTATGTGTCAAATCTTACTGCCCTACCCATTGACTATTCTCTTCTCTTATAAAACTCATAGGAGGCCATGACTGTCATGGGAGACCAAGTTTCTGTCCCCAGCCTACAAAGCCATTCTGAAGAATATTTAAGGTAAAGACAGAGTTAAGAGTAGGCTCTGGAAGCAGTCCAATGTCCCCAGGAATTTTGCCTCTGCACCAACTTTGCAATGTGGCCCCTAAAAGTTGTTTCCTGTTAGCATTACCTATCATATGTAGATAGGTATAATACTTTTCTCTTTTAGTTGCTAACAGATGACATAAGACAGAATTGTGTTAAATTTGACTTTGTGCTTGCCCTAACTCTTTACTCTCATTGACGTAGGTATAACAAAGAAATATACTATTTAACATTAATAAATATAATCCAAGTGAAGATTGGCATACTGGAAGCATGGGCAGCAAAAGATAGTGAGAAAATATTAATCTAGAGCCAGAAAATATTAATTCCTATTGAAAAGCTATTTTGGGCTACCCATTGACAATAGCTTATGAAAGGCAATTACTGCCTCTTTTCTAGCTGAACACAATTAAAGCAGAAAGCAAGTATGTGTTAACTGGGATAAATCAGATAAAAAGCTAAATATCTGGATATTTCTATGACACCTTCTTCAGTAGAATTCCATCTTACAGCCTGTCCTGTGAAATATTTTATATTCATGTTTATTTTCTCTTATCATTGGCATATGTTCTCTGGGTTCCCCGCAGCTGGCATGTCAGCTTTTAATTTATATCCCA
Source organism: Rattus norvegicus (assembly GCF_021556685.1). Taxonomy (NCBI): domain Eukaryota; kingdom Metazoa; phylum Chordata; class Mammalia; order Rodentia; family Muridae; genus Rattus; species Rattus norvegicus. The sequence continues at coordinate 132,250,862 of NC_141537.1, forward strand.
AAAAAACTCAACCCAGAATATTTTTTGCCTTTGGAATAGTTCATAAAGTGCCACAAGTTTCTGTTTTCCTCACACAAAATTGGGGTATTAATACAAGCTAGCACAAGTCTAATGGTATTCGTGGTGTTTAGCATTGGCTGATTGTAGGGAATGGGATTGATTTGCATCTCTTTAGAACTCTGACAGCTCTTGCTTCTATGTACTTCAACAGGTTGCTTGAATGCTCCTTTCATAGTGCTAGCAAAGCTACGGACAGGAATATAGAGGCTCTGTAGAAGATGTGTTCCCTTTCTAAAGGCAAAAATAAATAATGCATCCACTCCTTTTCTCATTGCTGTGGCAAAATATCTCAGAAAAGTGACATAAAGATGGCTTTACTTTGGCTCACAGTTTAAAGGATACAGTCCATGGGGGGAAGGCATGGCCACAGGAGTATAAGATGGCTAGCCACTTATATCCTAAGTCAGAATGCAAAAAGAAATGAATGCTGGAGCTCAGCACATTTTCCCTTTTTATTCAGACCAGTGCCCCTGACATTTGTATGGTACCACCCACATGCAGGGGATGTCTCCCATCTTTAGTTAAAACGTTCTGGAAAAACCTTCAGGCAACCCGAGGTATGTCTCCTATGCATACTGGAATTGACAATGAAGATGAACAGAGAAAGGCTGAGGAAGAAGAGGGCAGAAATCCATTGCCTAAACAACAGCTCCCTTCCCTCTAGCTCTTAAGGCACCTGTTTAGGTAGGGCTTAAATTTAGGAACCAGGGATTGCATCTAGGGCTTAGGTATCTCTCATCTGAAAACCTAGGATATCGCATTATCTTTAGAACCCATCTTTCGTCCAAATTCAAAAAATTATAACCGAGTACTGCAAGAATATGTTCATCCAAGGCTTCCAACACTATTGGTTGAGGGTAATTTTGCATGCAGAGTACAGCTGCAGAAAATGTCATCTAGTAGGTATTCATAAATGAGACCTATTACCATTTTCTCTGGTATGACTGGAAGAGTATTGTCAAATGATGATCATAGTTCATTAAAAGTCTGACATTATGAAATAAACTTGTATATTATAAAGGGCTGGGTCAGCATAAAGGCCTCTTTTGCAATGTCTTACAAGTATGCTGTGACTAATGACCACAATTGCAAAGCACTGCAGAAAGCTCGTCCTTTAAAGATCCCCAGGCTTATTAAAAATGTTTGTGACTCTTTCAGGAGCCCACGGGCCTTTAAAGTAATAATTCATGTATTTGTGCATTCATCAGATACTTAATGAGTACCTACCATGTACCTAGCAATGATCTGGCATTGTTTTAGAGACAGACCAGTGAATACACTGAAGCCCAAATGTATTAACATTTGATATTTCAGCTGTGATATATATATATATATATATACATATATACATTCATGGTAAGATGTATAGAGAAGACAAGTTGGGATATGATTTTTATATTCAGAAAACAGAAAGTCTGGCTCCAAATATTAATTCAGAAGTAATCAGAGCACAACATTTCATAAATCTAAGCTCAGTCATATTGAAGCTTAATTTTTACTACTTCCATGTCCAAAACTGGTACTTTTTTCTCTTTACAAATAACAAGAGAATTAGACATCCTCTTCTGTAATTGTAGGTGCTGAGGCAGGGGGAACGTAGCAAGGCAGGAAGAAGTAACTGCTGGGAGGACATAAGAGAAAGCTGCTGCTAACTTTTCTTTCTATATTTTGTTTGGCATCGCAGGGAAAGATCAACTTACTAAGTCAGCAGATGAGCGGAGGTCAGAGGACAACCTCATACACCACATCAGTCCTCACCTTCTGCAGCATTTTACACAGACTCTTTTGGTTCAACATGGCATATGCCAGGCTAGCTGCCTCACAGACTTCAAGGGGTTCTCCTGGATCTGTACTCCATATTGCCATAGGAACCCTGGGATTGGAGACGTGCCCTATGATGGCCAGCTTTACACGCATTCTGAGAGTCTGAGCTCTTGTCTTCCCACTGGTGTGGCAAGCACTCTATCCACTGAGCCATCTCCCAGCTCCATGGTGTAAGCTCTTTAGAATCAAGACCTGAATATTGCTCACACTAAATTTTCTATTCAATTTCTAGCTTAGTAGCCTATCAGAAATGATCGAATTTAATGTTTTCTGTAATGTTCTTTTTAAAATATTTTATTACTTTTGGAAGATTTCATAGAGTATATTTTAATTATTTTTACCGTCTCACTACTTTCATAGCTACTTTTCCTACTCTCACCTCCTTATCTGTTCAACTTTGAGTTTTTTTAATTATTTTCTCAATGAGTCCAGTTTGTGTTGCCCAACTAATCCTGGGAGTGGGGCATGCCCAGGAGTGTGGCAAACCTCCTAGAGGTCACATTATTAAAACTGACTATTCCTTTTTCAGAAGCAACTAAATGCCAATACATCGTCAACTAAGGGTAGAATTTCATGGCCCACTTCCCTGCTCCATGCTGGCACGTTTCTAGCTTGAACTGGCACAGGCCTTGTGCATGTTGTTACAGTATTTGTGAGTTTATATGTGCATATTTCCCTTGTTATGTCTGGAGAACACAATTTCCTAGAAGTCATCTACCCTTTTTGTCTCTCAAAATCTTTCTAATCTCTCTCGCACAATGACCCCCAAGCCATGGAGTGAAGGATGTGATACAGACATCCTACTTCCTTAGAGCACTTATTATTTTGATTTTTTTCAAGAAGATATGTGTGTGTGCATATATATATAAACTTTTTAATGAATATCATGTTCTCTGTTTAATGAACATAGATATTTGTCTATGTGCACATATGTGTATATGCGGAATTATCAATTTTATTTCACATTTACATTATCCAATCTTCTTAGAAAAATGCTAAAAGTAAAATTATTGGATCCAAAATATAAATATCTAATATGTATGATCCAATTACCTTTGAGAAACATGGTTCTAATTTATGTCCTCAACCCTGGAGAAAGGCAAGTTCATCTGATAGTCTTTACGGCAGAATAATTTGTTATAACTTGCTGATATATTAGACAAAATGTAATACTGTAATCTAATCTTTTGCTTGCCCATTTTTATTATGAGTAATAATCTTGAATGTTTATTAAGTCCAATTTTCTTAGCTTTTCTGAGCTCCTAGCAAATATTTATGATTTTATCTCCTTCTTTATAATAGTGATATCCTCTTTCTTTTTTGGATTATCCAGAATTTCCAAAAATAATATCAAATAACAGTGGACGAAGGGAGCATGGCCTAAAAACAAAACTTCTGGAAGTCCATCTGTGATGTGCAGCACTTAGAAAGGAGCATCACATGGGAAGATGGCAGGATTGACAAGCAGACAGTAACAGAAAAATGAAAGCTTGTTCATGCCCATGAGAGAGCTGGATATGTTTGCCTTGTAAAAAGAACATGCCATTTCCCTGTGTTCATTTCATCCCAGAGTCATCTTTACTGATTTCTTCTGGGAGTGAATAATGTTTTCTCTGTGTTTTTAGACTGAAGTAAATTAGTCTTTTCATCCAAAATGGATTCGAAGTGATTTTGTAGATCCTATCTTAACATGTATTTCTAGCTGTTTTTTGATTTAGAAAATCTGGTTTCTTTGACAAATCAGCATGTAAAATTCTAAAGTAGTGTAATCTTTCTTAACAGCTCAGTCAAACACAGCACATGCCTATCGCTGAGTTCTTTTCCACAACACACATCTTTGTGTTCCTTAGCGCTGTGTGTGTGTGTGTGTGTGTGTGTGTGTGTGTGTGTGTGTGTGTACAGTTTAAGTAGCTGGAGGAGTTTCCTGAAGGAGTCTCTCTCCGTATTGTAAGCATACATCATCAAATGGGTTTTATGTGACCGGAAGTTGTTCTTCATAATTTTGGGTATCCTAAAGATGTCCTGTAGATTTTATGCTCATCCCTTAAATTTTGACTTTTCACTTCATCCGCCACATAGGGAGTGTGTCGTAGAAAAATGTAAATGCTGGATGTTCTGCTCAGACACACATAAATTTAGATTCTTTTTGGAATTATTACAGCTATCTGTCAGCCTTAAGGCTTTGGAGCCAAAATTCTCTAATTCCAAAATTACGAGCCTGCGATAAAATGTGGTTTATATTGCTTTGTGGAATGTCGACCCTTATGTACACTGTTAATAGACTGAAAAAATAGACACAGGCTAATGAGAAGTCGACCTTAATTCATTTTTCAGCCTTTGAAAATGTGACTCTTTGCCTCATTCTGTTTCAAAGCTCGAAGCATCTGAGGGAAACTATATGAACCTTGCATTTTTTTTTTAGACTTGGGAAATTTACAATGGAAATAGACACTGAACTGTTTTTGCTTGGATTAAGCAATCATCCAAAACTCCTTCCCTATCGCTTTTCTCCTTTTGCTGGTTGGCAAGCCCATCCACTCATTTTCCACAACATCCTCAAAGTTAATTTCAGGTTTCAGAGGGCAGCTTTACCACATGGCACATTCATATTCAAATTCGAGTTGGATCCTCCAGGGCAAATTGTATACATTTCTGAACATGAATTTTCTTAAGTGCAAGATAAGGCTGGAGGTAAGGGACAGCTAACAAAAGAGGCAAAACTCGGGTTCTGTGGGGATGAGTTGTATAAAAGTCAAAGCTATAATGCGGCATGTAAGGTAATATTGTAAAGGAGGGTGATTTGACAGAGAGAGTTTTCTTTTGAGATTTGAGGGGGAGAAGTAAGCACTTGCTCGCATTTGGAAGCCCTGGGCTTGATCCCTGGTGCAGCGCTCCATCAAGGAAAGGGAAAGAATTGCAGATGCAAATGATTGAAATATGTTCTATTACATCCTCAAGGAATAAAGGAAATATTTTCAAGAGCAGGAAAAAATAAGTTCGTTAAACAAATATGTAGTTTACACCCATATAGCAAGGCTTCGGAATTTCGGATGTGAATCATTGTCACTGTTACTCGGAAAATGCTAATCTCGGGAAAATGGAAGGGAGCGTGGAAATAGTCATTTAGAATCTCAAAAGAGGCTTAGTAACTATCCAAGTGTGGATCCCTAGTCACCTAAGCTGCTCCAACGCTTCCCTGTTTTTCTCCTTCACTCTTTCGTTTCCTTCATCCTTGATGTGACAATCCTTTCTGGTCTGCCCTGACAAATGATAGATATGTGTTCTCTCGGGGTGATCACAGGTTTATCTTCCATCACAGACTGGAGTCCAAGTAGACAAATGTGTTTCTGGATAGCACTGGGGATCATTATGTCATTCGAGAGAGAAGAGATGGGGTGAGACTCTGCAATTCGCTATCTGTGCCACCCAGTACCACTGTGTGCATTGAACTGAGCAGTTGAGCAACACTGAGGAATGTCTGAAAGTCGTAGGCAAATTTCCCTTTCCGCCCTTGCCTGACTCCTGTACCAGGCAGGCTCTTGCCCTCCAGACCAATGTTCTTTGGGTAATATATGATCCTTAGGAATTTGAATAGAATAATCCTGTGATCAATCTGGTGTGTATTGTTTCCTCCAAGTAACCAAATAAACCTAAAATATAACGACCAATCAGCTTATTTTTCCTTTAAAACATTTAATTATATTTACTCTTCAGTGTGATAGGTATGTAATCTAATATTTTTCACACTTGGTATATAGACATCAGAAGACAACTTGAGGAAGTTGATTCTCTCCTTCAACTACATACAATCCAACTCAGGTCACCAAGCTAATGCCTTTACCAACGGAGCTATATATCTGGTCCAGGTTAAGAAAAAAAAATCACTGTTGATTCTTAATTCTGATTTTTCCATAATTTTCTTCTCGGTTTTTCTCCTGGAATTATTTTTTCTACTTATTTTCTCTTTTCTTTTTCAATTCAAAACATTAAAAATGTGGTTACAATTTAGTTTAAGGATCATTTTCTTGCTCAAAGAATTATACCTTTTTAGCTTCAGTTTCCTTTTTGAAAAAGCGCAGAGCAAGTTTATTGACAAAAATCAGTTTTTGCTTAGGGCAAAAATGAGTGAAATTATGCCATATGAAAGAGATTATTAAATATCTTATTTTGCTTTTTGAAAAATAAAAGGCACAAGCAAACATTTGTAAGGAACTTCTTCATACTGAAGTTTATTTTTATAAACCTTTGCTGAAGAACTTTCGGTCTGGTTCTTCCTAGTTAGGTTTCTTGAGTGTGAATATACTAAAATACGACAAATAATTAGGCAGTCCTATTTTCCAGACAGAAGAGTATGACACTGTGCTTTCTGCTAGAATCCCATGTATTATGTCTTTGTCTTTCAGAATTATCCATTGACTGTTCTGCATTGCCTTGTAGAAATGTCCAAAGAATTCTTCCAAAGCTAGTGTGTGGCTCTCCATCAAATCATTTAAGGCAAGTTTTAGTTGCTATTTATCCTACTGCAACAGAGCTGTATTTAAGGAATAAGACATTTCTTAACTAAAACACCATTTGAAATTTTGTACTTGTTTTCATAACTTGATTGGCTCAGTTAGTAATTCCCCAGTGCTTGATATATGAGAGCCAGTGGTTTAATTTTTAATGCATTCAACATCATGGTTTTAGGTCCTTTATATATGTCCTTTCAATTAAAACCTCACAGAAACCCAATGTGGATGTTACAGTGTTTTATGAAGATTAACATACATGTTGCCATTTTTTCTGGAAACTTTTAAAAACTGTTTCATTTCTTTAAAGGAATATTACTGGGGCTCCGGGAGAAAACTCAATTTGTACATGATCATGAGTACCTGAGTTGAATCCCAGCATCCATGTAGTAAGCAGGTCATGGCAATATGTGCTTGTAACTCCTGCTCTGAGGAGATAGAGTCAGGAAGACTCTGGTTTTCACTGGCCAGCTAAGGCAGATTTTCTAAGGAAGAATCTGCCTTTCAAACACATGTGCAGTTGCACACAAGTAAAATAATGTATTTCTATATAGTTTTTGATGGACATGTTCTCAATCAGTCAGGAAGTTCACTTCAGGTTTGCTACCTTTTTTTTGATAGTTTAAGGAAAACCTGGTAGGGGTAACATTATTCTTCATCCTGATCTAGAAAATACAAATCAAGCCTTAACAGTTCATAATCCCCCCTCCCATTCTACCATAACTTGTGTTGACCAACTCAGTATTTGGGACATAGAAAGAAAACATATTCAAGTTATGCAGCCTTAAGCAGTCTAAGTCAGGGAAAAAAACAGTAATGAGATGGAGAATGGCTGGAAAATTCAAACAAAATCCCAAATCCAAATGTGAAAGCCAAAAGCAAAAATGGAAATAAACACAAAAATAGATTAGCATTGGAACTAGCAAAGGAGACGTGAGATCTAACTTTCAAGACACCAATGCCCTGTTATCGGCAGATGAAGAGCAGATGGGTGCTCTCAGGCTTGGGTATGTCAGTAATTCAGAACTGGCCATATACAGTGTTCCCCTTTTCCAGAGATGCTAGGATATCTGGTTATCTCCAGATGTTAGCCAAATGTATCCTGTAATCTCTGATGTAAAGTTTTAATTGACTGTGGTTACACTCATGCATTTACTTCCTTTCTATGGCTCTTGTCCTATCACAATGGCAAAATTGAACATTTGCGACAAAGCCAAGAGCCCCCGAGTCCTAAAATAGTCACCACAAAGTTTTTTACATAAAATGTTTGATAAGTCCAGATACCAAAGAATCTTCTAATGATACCTTATTTTCTCATTTTTATCTCCTGATCACGTATTTTACAGAATGGATGACTGTGTGCATGTGTATCTTACAGGCAGTTTTCTTATACTTGATAAAGGATTTTTCTTCACCCAGAATAGATAGATTTTATCCAACTTCACTTTTTGGGTGTATATAAAATTTCTAGTTCTTGAAAATTAGTCTATAGATTTCAAAATACAAGACATGTGTTTTGAGGTAGTCATCAAATTTTTTCTAATTTTCTAAAACATTGAGTCTTATGCAATCATTAAAATGAGCTATACATAGATTTTTGTTTTTTATATTCAATATTGGAATAATTAAACATATTTATGCTATTTGATTTAAGCTAATTTATCATGAGAGCATCATGTAAATTATATAATTTCTTATTTTCCTAATATATTATTATAATATTTGCTTGTATTTGGGGGAGATTAGTTGATATTTCAGGTCATGCAACTGTAAAATAACTCATTATCCATGACCTTGAGACTGAGAATGTTATACATCAAATTTAACCCATATAAGACATTAGTGGACCTTATATTGACCTGGACCCATGTAGATATCCTTCCATATGGCACTTTTGATCTTGTCAAGATTCAGAGATACCCGGTAGACACATAAGACCAGATGGGAAAGAGCTACACTGACGATATAATTAATCTTCTTGGGATTCAAGCATAAGAATGAGGAACATAGTAAGGATTGTGTATAGTTTGACTGGGCTTACAACTATCATATTAAATAAATATGACTTTCTTCTACATCTGAGCAGGATGGGGTGTTGGTACCAGCTTAGCACTTCTGTCATAATCAACCAAAATATGAAAACTATAAGAAGAGAAGGAGATTAAACATATTTCAGATAAATTTCAGCTCAAGGCACATCCGAGCAGTGAGGACAGCAAAGAAGCAAAGCCCACAGTGGCTTTAGATTTCTATCCTCAGTCCTTTCTAGACTGGAATGATAGGAGGGGAAAGTTAAAACAAAGAGCAGCGGATTCTCAGGATAGAGGCGTCAGAGCTTGGAGTGTAGCAGAAGCAGCAACAGTGGTATGGGTAGATTAATGCACGGAAAGGAGGCATTTGGATAAGATGTTTCCAAGATCTACAGATGCCCACTCCCAGCATTTAACATGATCTTGAGCTGCTTGTGAGAATGTATAAGATCAGAAAAGAAAATCATTAACAAAAGCATAACTTCTCCAAATTTGCTGTAGGTGAAACTATCCCCAAGACTTTCAAAATGTGGTACATTCTAGTTCCCACCAACAGGAAAGTCCTGGCTTTGTTAAACAGCATCTTAAAATTTCAGTGTCCAAGAGAAAATAGTTGCATTTATGTGGCCGAGGAGGATGAGCTAGAATATATGAATCCATAGCCAGAAGAAATAGCAATCAATAGTCAAAGACCTAGAGTGAGAGTGATAAGAACACTGGAAGATAACTATTATGAGTGTGTTAAATGCTTTCAAGGAAAACATGAAGGTAAGAAAGAAACAATAAGACCATATACAGGTAAAAGCCAAATGCAATTTCTAGAGCTAAGAGTACAGTATCAATAATATTAGATCCACTGGATGAGCAAAACAGCAGATTAGCCACTATGCATGAAATATTAATAAAGTGGAGATGATAGAAACCATGTACATTAAACCACAGGGGAGGGATGATTCTGAGAGTGATGAGTAACATGGAGACTTGCATAGCAACATCTAGCAACAGAATAGTGCAGTTGAGGTCCTGACAGAAGAGATGGGTCAGGAGACAGAAAGAAATATTTGAAGAAATATCAGCTTAAATTTGTTCTCAGGTTTATGGGAAATGACAGAATCAGCAACTACAAAACCGTGTCATGTTAAGCTACATTATAATTAAAACTTGGGAGACCTTAAAAGGATAAGGAGAAATGCGTAATGTCCAGAGAAAGGGGGTATTAAATACAGAAATGCATGGTACCATATTTGAAGTACCATTAGTAGAATGGAAAGATGTATTCAGAATGAAAGCCACTAATTACAGGAGATGGTGCTTGTGGTAGTTAGGTTCAGTCTTGGCATAGTTTGTTCACATTTCTAACTATCATAGCAATACAACCTACATTTTACTTACAGGTTCAATATATACAAATATTGGATATACAAACACAGATACATATGCATACACACACAGGGCAAGAAATATAGCAATTATACTACTGCTGATAAGAAACCCTAGCACCATGTCATTAAAATTTTAAAGAAGAAAAGGACAAAATTAACATAGAATCATACATGCAATCAAAGTATTCTTTACAAAATGAAGATGCTATAATGTTTAGACAACATTGCTTTTGTTGATGGACCCACTCTTCAAGAACTTCAAGGTGGTAAATATGCAGAACAAATTAAGAAATTGAATTTCTTGGTTAACATTTCCTAACAGGAAATTAACTGTTGAAAGTAAAAAAACAATAGCAGCTAGGCATTAAGAAGGTTTTAAGGTATGCTCATGTAAGTACGGTTTATAACTGAGGCAACAAAATATGGTAGATAAGAAGTGGTAGGTTTTCTGTTATGCAAGATGCACTGTTGGAAGGCAAGTCTTGCTCATTACAAGGCGTTTATTGTAATTCTAGTGTGATGCAAACCATAATGCACAAAAGCACCATGAAACCTAAAAACTAAGAGGCTGAAAGAGGAAACTAAATGGAAATTCACAAAGAAATCCCATGGAAGATAAGTCTGCCCGAAGAGGGAAAGGACCAAAGAATAAATGGTACAGGTAGACATCAAGAGAAGATGATATCCTGCGTAAAGTCACTGCCTCAGCTATAGGCAATCATTCACTTGAGGTTGCCTGCAAGCTTGTCTTCTGTTAAGGCACAACCATTGATTCTAGCCACTCTTTTCTGACAATTTTCTCAAGGAACGTTTTGTTTCAACCAGCGGACAGTGTTTTGTAAAAGCACAATCATTTGACAATGATGTCTTAATAGTTGTAGGGAGGCATTTTATGAGCCATGGTAAAATTTGAAAACTCATCCCAAATAACACTTACAACATACAAACCATAAGGCAGGTAAGGAAGAGATCTCTAGAGTCGCGAAGCATTCCATTGTGTGCATGTAGTGCATTCTGAGATTCCCCAAAACATGGCTACTTAAACCAGACATGAACAATGAGAACACAAGTTGACATGCCGTGGTGAATGGGAAAATCTCGTGGGGCCCCACTGCTAGCTGAAGAGGTACAGTCAATTAACAACTATTGAGAAAGAGAGTCTTGCCCAGGGATGAGTCCCCTAAATGGTTAGCCTGTGCCAAATGGCTTAATATATATATATATATATATATATATACTGTGTGTGTGTGAAAGCAACACTTAAGTTGTACATTAAAAGGGGTTTCATTCGTATATTTATTCACAGATACATGTTAGCAATAATTAAAACAAATGAGGCCACAAGTTTGAGAGGGAGAGGGATAGAAAGGGTCGGTAGAAAGAGATGAGGTGATTCATGTAATTCTATTCAAATTCTATTTTAAAAAAGAAAGAGGATCTAAAACATCATGGCTTTGCCATGGGAAAAGAATTAAAGGAGATAGTTAGATATGTAAGTGTCGACCAGAGAGGATGTAGTATGGTTACGATGTCAGGCCCTAATAACCAGGAGACCTTAATTGTGCCATTTGAGCACCAAGGTGTTTGTTTTTCTACTCTGTAAAATGAGAGGTGAGCTATATTCTAAAACTCTTTGGGAACAAAGATCAAGTTAGCAACAAATTAATGTATTGATAAAGACTTTTTTTAATGTTTCTGTGTTGGTTTCATCATCCTTCCTAACTTTTGTAATGTGAAAGAAAGAAAGGAAGGAAGGAAGGCAGAAAGGTAGGAAGGAAGGCAGGAAGGAGGGAGGGAGGGAGGGAGGGAAGGAAGGAAAGAAGGAAAAAAGAAAGGAAAGAAGGAAGAAAGAAAGAAAGAAAGAAAGAAAGAAAGAAAGAAACCTCACAAAATGGGAAAAATTCATTTAAACCTGGTTTCATTATGTCGTTCTAAACTTTAACCTGAAAGCTTTTGGGTTTGCAAGCCAGAAGTTTTAAATCCTTTTGTTTCTCTCCAGCAGTCCCAGGCTACTGACATTCATGGACACCCTATACATAAATCCCTGTCTGCAAATCTGTTCTGCGGCCACCTCCAACATGCAGAATGCACAGTTCTTGTGAAGAGGTCATGGGTTCATTCTGCAGCTACAGAATCAAAGGTGACATATTGGCCCTGATACTTGGACCGTCACTTATGCCTGCTTCTCCATCATTTTCCTAGACCAATTACCCCTAAGACATTTTCACTGTAGCTGCAGTCAACACTAGGAATACAAAAAGTAAACATCTGCTCCATCTCCCAGGGAACATTTGAGCACGACTCCTGGGAGATCTAAATAATCAGTTTACTTAAGAAGGGAGAAAGGAGTCCCAGAAGCAAACAGATTAGAGAAACTACAGGCTGTCTATGCTCACACCACTAGAATTACCCTATCAGATCTAGTCTTGGATATCCAGGCAGGTTGGGCCTAGGTGAGACTGGGCTACAAGAAGCATTAGCTTAGCTATGAATAAACAGATCCTTCGCTGTGAGCATTTTCTTATGCTTTGTCAAGGTGGAATTTTTAAATTAATTTTTTCCCAGGAAGGCCTGAAATTTGCACTGTTGCTAAGGCTCACCTTAAACTCCCACTCCCCCTCATCAGTTAGAACTACAGATAGACCACATCATACACATATAGATGTGTCACAGGCAGTACCTGTAATTGTTGATACATAAAAATACAAAATGAGGAGCTGGGAAGATGGTTTGATGGAGAGAGTGCTTGCCCCACAAGCATGAACACTAGAGTTCCCATCTCCAGTACCCATGTCAAAGTTGGTGGACACAGCCTCCAGCATGTAATCTTAGTGCTAGGGAGAAGACATGGGGTCCCCAGGCCAAGATGGCTACCTACACTAGTTCATATGAGAGACCCTGGCTCAGTAAATAAAGTGAAGAGTAATTGAAAACACATGATGTTGATGTCTGACCTCCGCAAACATATGCTTCCATGTGTATTCACATGTACACGAACAAGCATACACGTATGTACAACACACACATACAAGCCAGGCTCTGTGGTACACACCTATAATCAAGACTCAGAGGCAGGAGGAATGCTGTGACTTTGAAAGTAGTTTAGGCTCCATAGAAAATACTGGGCAGCCAAGCCCACATAGCATGATGTTATCTCAAGTAACATAAAAGTATATCAGAAGATGTGATGGGATATGATGTCCTTACATGTGAATACATAAGGAGTTGTTTAAATCACTTTGTTTCTACAAACCATCTCTTCAAACTGACACAGTAAGTGTGTTTCTGCTAAGCTAATACAATTTAAACAACATGGTTGTGCAAAAGTATTATTAGTGAGAATGTAGAATGCAGCGAGCCACAAAAACAACTAAGAAATGTTTATCCGGGAGATTTAAAAATATTGGCTGTTCTTCCAAAGATCTGGGTTCAGTTCCCAGCAATCACAGAACACCTATTACCTGTCCGTAATTCCAGTCTCAGGGAATACAAGACCTAATAGCTTCTGAGGTCAGGAGGCATTTACATAGTGCACAGACGTAAGTGCATGTAAAAGAACAATAAAAAGTAGAAATGATTGTCCCTGTCCATGCTTTTGGAATGTTAGTGACAGGAAGGGCAGGTAAAACTGATGTCACCAATTACCCCTAATGCTGGTCTTCAGAAAAGTCCCTCCACAATTCAGAGAGGTCACACTCAATCTGGACTTTGAAACCCAAAGTAAAATATCACAGACATTTCCAGGTTCAAAGACACATAGAGGAAAGATTCATGCCACATGAATTTCTTCATTCTCTTTGCCAAAGTGTCTTAGATGGCTGAGGCTGGAGACTTTCTAGCAGTAAGGGTTTTAAATAAGTGAACCTGTTCTTGCCTTTTGTATAGACATTTCAATTTACAAGAGGAATTTTCCATCTAGATCTTCCCTCCACCCATAGTAGCATTACTTCCTTGAAAATGTTCAACATATCCATTCACAGGAGCAGAATCAACAGCTATTTTTTTCCTTGTTTCTTTCTAGACACCTCCGGTTTTCCTTTCTTTTCTATTTTTTTACTCTTATGCTAATTAGAAATTGCAATACACAGAGAGGGACAGGGACAAGAGCGTTTTTTCCTTGTGTTTTGCAATGGTGGGAAAATGTGCAGTCCACATGTTATGAAATCCATAACAGTGATGACTCTGACTGTTTAGAAGCAAGAGGGATGCTTCCTCCCCGTTTTGAATAATTTTTAATGATCATACGACCGTTTGGTTCATTCTTCCTTTCAATTTCCTTTTGCGTTAATGAGGGGAAGCTTTTAAAGGACCAATTCAGCACTGGTGAAATTAAAAGAAGCCGTTAAACTTCATGAATTGAATATGTAAAAAACATATTACCATGATGGACCTGTCTTACCAAAGGCATCCGACAGACTTTAAGTGTAATGTATTAAAGAAGTCAAACCGAATCTCCCACCGTCTGTCCATCTCTTTTTAAATGCATCACACTGACAGCCTTCCTGTCATTAAATGTATAACATTTTCTAGCGCACGGAACACTTGACAAAACATTTGGTCATTAAGTGGATTTGAAAAAAAAAACAAACAGAAGAAAGAAATACCTAAATATTCACATTTTCTTTAAATTTTGGGGAAAGTGTGTGTCTGTGAGATGATCAAGTCACAAGAACATCTTAATATCTGAAGACTTGTCAGTTTACTAAGTGGTTGCTTTGTTCATGTAATAATGGATGATTCGGAATGCTTGCTAAAAGATAAGGTACATGGAGTTATGCTTTCTGGCTTCGTATCACAGTATCAGCAGCACGGATGAAGGCATGCACAGGGCTTTCCTGTGCGTAGACTTTAGTGCTCTGGTGTCAAAGTGATGCATCTATGGTGGCAGAGCCAAGATTCGGTGGCGCACAGTGGGTAGGTTTGAATCTCCTTAGATACCCAAGCACCTAGTGCATACAATTGGCACCAAGGCAGTCGGTGGCATCCTGGATGAAGTCAGGAACTAGAGTGCCTGCCCTGAGTCAAGGTGTTCTTAACACAGCACTTCGTCTCTCCTGGAACCTAGTGATTGTGGAAAGAAGACATTCTGGGCTTTAGCACCTATGAGAAAAGGAAATTTATATCCCAACAACAACCCAAGACACTCACCTTGGGAGTGAGGGCCTCTTCAATTTCACAGTTAATTTTTAAGAAAGAACCTGAATTTCGTAAAGAGAAACAGTCTTGCTTTATGTTTGTTTTTGACCCAAGGCCTATCCATCTCCTGCAGGCTGGCCCTGGATCAACTGGCCATCCTGCCTCAACCTTCTAGGGCTGGGGTTGCAGGCATCCTATCCTGTGTAGGTCCAAATCCATCTTTTAAAACTTCTCTTTTCTATCTCGAGAAAACTGCAAGTCAAGGGATCTAAATAGCAAACAAATTGAAATGACATGGAAAACCTCCCAGGTCTGTAACTAGGAAAATCCACAAATAGATACCTACGATTCAATCTATATTCCATCATTAGATGGAGCTCCCTGTCGCTTCCACCGTGGTTTAAGGGACACATGGATCTGTATCTGTATTCTTATGCGCACTTCTCTACAAACACAGCTTGATGTCCAGGTACCACATCTTCTGATGCCTCTCCTGGTATGGAAGCTAGTGTGTGCAAGTGCACAAAGTCACCATAAAAAGAAAAAGAAGGAAATCAGCACCCACCAGGAACGCCTCTTTTTCAGCCTCTCCTGTAGAAGCCAAATTAAGTGCAGACACAGAAAATAAGTGCAAAGTAATGGAAATGCAACATCAAATATATTAAAATCACATAAAGACGAACAGAAAGCTGGAATTCCCTCAAGAAGGTACAGCCACAAGTTTGTCCTGGAGACAATCCCAAGACAAAAGAGACCCAGGTACTTCTCACAGAACATTTGGTGGGGCTTCTGCTTGCCCTGCATATTCTGTGTATTTTCAGAAATTGTGTGTATAAATAGCATCTCAAAAGAGGGCACTATTTAGGGGAAATAATGGGCATTAATTAAATCATGGACAATAGGGAATGAAGGTTCATAGCTTTCTAAAATTAGAGGCAGATGATCCAATAACAAATAGGGCCACCTTACCAGTCTGCAGTTGCCTCTATTCATTGTCCCCTTTGTCACCTCCGCTGTCTGTCTAAACAGAGTGCAGGTGAAGGCTCCATATTGTTTTCTAGGTGGTTCTTTATGAACATTTTTCTGAAGCTTATCGGGCAAAGGAAGGGGGGAGAAGGCAAAGCCAGTCCTTTGTAATAAAGAGTTCTGTAAACTGAACACTAGAAGACATTCAGATTTCTTCTCTACTTTGGGCTTGGAAACTTTTGTTTTGTGGAAAGGCCTCTGAAAATCTTCAGATATTTTGTAAAGTCTCGTGGGAGGGGATGATTTCAACAAAAATGAAAAAAAAAAAAAACCACACTATCAAGTGTCATTTCAGCATTTCTAGTGACTGGAGTAGTGAGCAACCTCTGTCCTGTTCCTTACTACCTTCTAGAAATTATAAATGCCATGAGATGATTCCCTCTGTCCGACTGATTTATTTATTAGAGTTTGAGACAAACAACAAAGGATAAAAGAAATACTAACAGAGAATATTAAAATGGGTTACTTTTTACCTTTTTATAGATAACTGAGACCACAGTTGAGAGTACTTCCATGAGAAGGTATTGTATCACAGTGATTGCTGTGTGACTTTGGGGTAATTAATCAACTTCTCTGAGCCTATACTTCCGTATCTAAGAGTTAGTGACTATAACGCTGGGTTTTCCCATGAGCTTTTTGAAGGAAACAAATCTAGGCAGGAAAATGTACCTAAGATAAGTTTGTGGACATAGGATATTTAATGTGACCTAGATCTACCACACTACCTTTCTGGATCTTGGTTAGTCAGGTATAAAGTGGGTAGGTAAGTAGGGTTCACTAGAGAACCCCTGTGAATAATGTGTCATGCTAAAAACCAAAATCATTGATACCAAATGTGAAAAAGTGTGTGTGTGGGTGCATGTGAGTGTGTACGTGTGTGAGTGTGTGAGTGTGCATATGTGAATGCACGTGTGTGTGCATGTGCATCTATGTTTGTGCCTGTGAGTGCACATGTGTGAGTTCACATGTGTGGGTGCCTGTGTGCGTGAAATTTCAGGGCAGAGAGCTGGCTCAGTGGATAAATGCACTTGATGTCAAAACCTGAGTTGGATTTCCAGGACTTCGATGGTAGAAGGAGAGGACTGACAAATTATCCTCCGACCTCCACGTATATGCCCTGGCATGTATGTACACACACACACACACACACACACACACACACACACACACACACACACACAATGAAAAAAATCAATTTGAAAATTAATGGTGTCCTTGGTTAAGAGAATTTTCAAATTATTAAAAATGCTTGGTCCGAGAGGCAGAACCATACACATGGAACTTTGTCACAGAAAAAAAAGGAGGAAAAAAAATCCTGAATCCAGAGAAGGGATGAAGAGAACTTGAGAGGAGGAGAGAAGCTGTAACAATTACTGTCAACTGGAAAGGGGGGGTCGGCAGGGGGAGGAGTGAAGGAAATTACACCCTGCTGACTTCTGCTAACAGCCCCCTTCCACTCAGCAGAACAAAGGTGAGTGCAGTGTGGCTGGTAATATTTAAGATATTATGAATTCACTCTGTAGACAAAATGTAGACTGGGATTGGGCCTCATCTGTCATCATCGTGTCTTCTGTCAAATGCATGTTGCCCTTGGCAATGGGTCTGCTGTTACTAATTTCGTTTGTTTAGAAGCTTGCTTTTTTCTCCTCCTTGGTTCTCCGAGTTGCTGTGAATTAAAAAAAAAATTAAAACTCACAAAAGCAAAGTGTCTTTGATTGATTTCTGATGGTGGCTCTGACACCATTGTACTTGATGTTTGTTACATAGGTGGGTGGGTGGCACTCCCCTCCTTCTCTGTGGCTGCTATTGTTCCAAAGTAGATCAGGATTTTTTTCAGGAAGATCTGGGGGAAGGAAAGCAAGAATGATGTGCTGGTGACAACCAGGAAGACCCCCTTTAGCTTTCTGCCTTTCGCTACGGAAATATTTCCTAAAAATCTGTTGGGAGAGGTCAGTGTCCTCGTCAAATCCCAGGTTTTCCTTACTAAAAGGAGCAAAAAAAAGTCCTAGTTAGATATTCCTTCTAAGTTTGAGGGCACAAATGTCTGAAGAGGAATCCTAGAATACCTTTATCCTGCCTACAGTTCTTTTAGCTAACTATCCGAACCTCCGGAAGTCATGTTGAATGTTGGGTACTGAGCCCTTTAATTACATGGCCTTCCAAATGACCTTTGGAAACTGTCCCCCCCTATACAGTTCCCCTCTTTCTTCCTGTCGAGTTTGGATTCTGTGTACAGCAAGTGGCTATCTGACTCCTCTATCTATCTCTATTTTGCTGCAGAGACACGGGAAGATGTATTTTAAATTATTCATAAGCTTTAGATAGAAACCTAAGCAAATTAAAATGTAGGCCAATGTAGAGAGAAATGATAATGGGCACA
The DNA here is from genome assembly GCF_021556685.1 of Rattus norvegicus. Taxonomy (NCBI): domain Eukaryota; kingdom Metazoa; phylum Chordata; class Mammalia; order Rodentia; family Muridae; genus Rattus; species Rattus norvegicus. The sequence continues at coordinate 132,269,208 of NC_141537.1, forward strand.
TAAGTATTTGTGGCTCCTGTAGCTTCCATTGGGACAATCATAAAATTAATTTCATACCTTGCACAGTAATTTCAATGGGAACAATTTCTCAGTTCGTGGTCAAACTTGTTTCCAACGTTGATGGAGATGAACACTAGAGAAAGTATTGAATTTTCTTTCTAATTAGCTTTTTCTTATGAAATAGCTTCTTAATCATTTCCCTTCGTGTCCAGTACATAAAGGTATCTATTCCTTTTAAACTGTATGTGAATTTAATTTATATGCCAATGATGTTTAATGCATTGTCTAGTCTGCATCTCATTACTGTCATTAATAAGCGCGGCAGTACATCTAGTTACAAGGTTAATTGGGACAAATCTGGACTCCTTTCTAAGTGTAAATACTGTATCTCAGCGGTGCGTTCCTCCAGATATGTGGAAAAAGTTTCGGTGTTTCACACTGCATCCGTCCTTCCTTTGCAGACCAGTCAATCTAAAGGCAACAGGAGCCATTTTTTTCTGTATACGTTGCACAGATCTTGGTCAGGGTTTTGCTTTTTTAAAACAGGGTTGCTGGTCCTCTAACTGCCATGTAATTCCCAACTCTCCTCATCTTCATCTGAAACTATTTGAAGGGCTAGATTTGACTAAGAATGACCTCTGTCAACTTAATGATATTCATAGAAATTTTCCATGAGAAAGTTTTGACCTAATAGGAAATATTTTAGGCTTTTAAATATATGTTGAGGACGGGGGTGGCTGCCTCTTAGTTTTATCCAGGCTAGTCTGGGACTAGCAGTCAAGTGACATCTCCCTACTCAGCCCAGTGAGTGAGTGGCTGGGACTATAAGCAAGAATCACTGGTGCTCAGCGCTAAACATTTTCAGTTTTCTATTTTGATCCTCCCATTGAAGTCTCCATTGGATATGGTTGGTATTAGGAGTAACCAGATTTTTTTCACTGACATAGTGAAATAAGCCAGTATTTAAAGGCTATGAATTTAAGAATAAGACTCTAGCCAGTGCACAAGCAGAAAAAGGACTCGTCAGAGATCCTACCAGAGCCCCCTTCTGCCCATATCACAGGCATCGTAATCAGATGAGGCTTCACCCCAGCTAAGCCCAGATCAAGCTTCTGAATCCTGTCTTACTCACAGTTTCAGTTAGAAGCAAGCCCCAAGACGGTGTGGCTCAGGAGCAAAGTCCAGGATCTGTTGATTAGAAAGGTCTGATCCTCAGCAAATTGTATCTCCTTGCCTAGATTCACCTGTCACTGGGTCTCAACAGTCTACTACTATCAATCCAGGTAATGTTGACGAGGACTCATTTAGAATGGACTTCATCCGTTAACTTAAGGACAGAATAGCCAGAGTCTTAAGACGTCACTCCAAAGGGTTCCTTATGTGGTCTTTTCCCTAGAACAATGTCTATGTGAGGCACTTTTCTAGCTTTCCTTTGATATAAACATCCAGGATCCATGTTTGACTCCTCGCTTTCTTTCTTGCTTTCCCTCTTTACTTAGTTTGTGGTACATTATCTTTGTGTACTTGCATGTTAGTGTGCCTGCGTGCTTGTGTGTGTGCGTATCTGCATGTCTGAGTGCATGTGCATGCATGTGTGCATGTTTGCATATGTGCACATGTACATTCACATGCATATGGGTGCTGAATACTGAACCCTGCCCCCACGACACATCGAAGAAGTCTGTGCAGAGGGAATCTCCTCTTGTGCCATTCTGTCCAGGCTCTAGCAGCTGCTGGAGATGTAACGCCCTGCTAAACTGATAAAGACACAGGAAATTTCATTTAAATAATGCCCACTTCTCTCAGGGTGTTAAAGCAGAATAAAACACAGCATGAGCCCGTACTTAGAAACCTTGCAGTGGGTGACACTAACTGTTTTCGAAAGTGAGGAGAGTTATCTGAAGGAGCTGTGGTCCCATAGCGCCTTCTTTTAGTCTTGTTAACAAACAATTGGCTGAATTCAATGGCATTCGACCACAGCCCTCATTCAGAGCCCAGGCACCCACCCTCTGGCTGTCAGCAATGCTGGCTGCAGGGGGGCTCACAGCTGTGTCCCTTTCCAGCCACGAACTGCCTTTCCCAAGGTGAGTCCCAGCCTCTGAGTGACTGGCCAGTAACAGAATACAGAAGCACAGCACATTTCCAGGAAACAGCAGGGAGCATGCTCAGTTTCTTCAGACCATGCTGTGGAGATCTGCAGTTGTGATTTTTAAGTCCTTGGGAGTTTGAAGTAACCTAGGAATTTGCTGTGAACTGGTACTTGACAGTTTTAGTTATGTTGCCTGTCCTCCTGGCTACTTGGTCCCTAATAGTTTTGTTTAATATTTTGTATTTTTTAAAAATTGTTTTGTGCTTTGCCAGCCTTGTGCACATGCATAAATGTGTTTTCCTTGGACAATTTTATGCCTGTGCACGATGTATTTTGATCTGATCCACCTTCATGACTCCTTTCTTCTTTTTAGCTAATCCTCTTCCTGATTTTGTGTATGAGTAACTTCCCAAGTTTAATTGGGGTTACTTGCAAAAGCAGGAGTGGGGGACTATTCATTGCAGTTTGTGACATTCACCAGTGGCTACACACCACCCAGGAAGATGGATGGCATCTGGTCCCCAGCAATCACTAGCTGCCAACAGGTCCTCATGCAGGAGTGACTGTACCTTCACAGCTGTCTGCCGCACTGAGTACCCTGACACTTATTAAGCTGAAGCTGGGAAAGCCATGAATGTAGACACTTCCACACTCACTGGAGAAGGGACAGGATTACTGCACAGTTTCCAGGCAAAAGAAAAAATTTACATTGATGTGTGACAACTTTTGATTTGAAAAACAATAATAACAACTTTTCCTAAGGACTCTTCAGACAGCTCCAAGGTAGAAATACTACAGCTGGATTATTTTGTTTATTTAAAAAAAAGGACAAAAAGAGCAATCAGATAAAAGTATTAAATAAAAATCAGATTTATGTTGTTTAAAAAAAAAGTCATAGCAATGAGTTATTCCTGTTACCTCTAAGAAGACCCAAAAGATTATAAAGGGTCTGTGCTTGTACTAAAGACAATTCGGGATGCTGGGATTTTAGAAATAAGATGTGGGAGGCATGGGGGGAAAGTTAGATAGAGATGGACGTTGATTGTCCATGACATACTTGAGTATTTTAGTAAATACTATTTCCCTCTAGACTCTTTGAGTTGGGAGCAGGTAAGCCCTTGGGGTGTACAGTGGGTTCAGGGACAGAGAACCTGAAAGAAGAACATGAATTCTAAAGCCTTGTGGATTAAGTTAAGGGCAGGAATAGGACCAGGTGTGAGATAATAGTTTGATTTTAATTTATTCTATGCAAGCCCGTTTACTGCAGACTGGAATCACGAAGACTATTAAAATATTTAGCTAAGTAATAGTTACAACTATCATGTCTAAAAGACTTCGGGTTTTGATTTTTTAAAAAAAGTAAATACCTCTCCTTTAATTCTCTCAATATCCCTTTCCCCCTCAATAGAAAGAACTCCCAAGAAACAGGTCGAGTAATTTGAACAGTTCATGGTAGAGAGGAAGAGTTGGGACTGAGTGATGTGCCTTTTTTTTTAAGCTACCAATATGAACTGACTCCAGGCACTGGAGAAAAAAACCAAAACATTGGAAAACAATAATAACACCATAAAACACTAAACAACAAAAGGCTGCATGTGATGCAGTCAAAGAGAAGTGAAAGAAAGATACGAGAAACATCTTCAGATCTGAGGAGACCTTCATGAGTCAATTAAAGCTGAGCTAGAATTATATGGTAGTTAACAGTGCCAAATTAATTGCTTTCCTAATAAAGCACCCCTGTGTCACTTGACAAAAACCAGGTCAATAGTAGCAGAAGGATCCGCCCCTCACCCGAATGCCCAGCTAAAGAAGTCTCTAGGATCGACAAATACAAAACTCTAATCAGGTCTCAATCAGGTCCAGCCAATCAGAATCCGAACTGTGGGGCAGAAAAATCAGAATTTAAATAAAAGTTGCAATTAGAACCCACCGAACTCGCAAGCCACTCATTTATGTTCTCAGTGCTAAAAGACAGTCAGGAAATCATCCCCACAGTAGGAATAGGAAGGGCTGGTGAAGATTTTTGCCTCCTGATAGAATATTGAAAATTATCTTCATCAGCGGGTTAATTGGCTTAATTTTCCTTCAGATGGTAACTTTCAAATGCTTGGTCTTAATTAGCATGGGTAAATGAGAAATGTAGGTGATTCATACTACCCAGTTTCTTTATTCTCCAGGGAGTTCCATCCCTTCCCCCTAAGATAGTTGAAATTGCTGAAGGCTACATTGATTAAAATAAATTATGCTGGTATTTTAAACCAGTAAAAAATGAAGACAGAACTGACTCAAGCCTGGTCCATTTCAAATAAAAGGCAACCCCTCACATAGCACAGTGGAGAGTCAGTGAGAGCTGCTTGAATGCATCTCACATTTGTTGTGGTAAAGCACAAAACCCAATGTTGAAACGCTGCTGTTGAAGAGGTCTGCTCTTCAGAGGGGGAAAAAGAATTCGAGCTTCTTTGAGTCTTAAATAAAGTTATGAATGAAAATTAATATTAAAAGCAGAATGGATGAATAAAATAAGGAAAGCGATGTTTGTCGATCCTAGATTATTTCTTTTACTATTACATGATTATCTCTATCAGGAGTGTGTGTGTGTGTGTGTGTGTGTGTGTGTGTGTGTGTGTGTGTCTGTGTCTGTGTCTGTGTGTCTGTGTGTGTGTGTTCAACAACTGTCAGGTATTACATAATTTCTTCTTTATACTAATCAGAGTTTAACTGTAGAAAACATATCACTTATTAACCTGTGCATACAAACCTAAAGATCCCCCAAAATACCATCCTCATAATACATGATACAATAATTTTTTCAAATTATCTAGCAAGCAGGAGCCTCTCTCATTTTGCGAACATTTGAAAACAGAAACTCTAATGAGGGAAAAGATAAAGCCAGGAATTTATTTTAGATATTTTTAATAAAATATTTTTAGAAACTTAATTAAAACAGGATTTTTTTCTAGTAACACCTATATAAATAAACAAATGCTTATAATAACAAAATGATCATGGTTTTCTGAAATTTGATGTAAAACAACTGAAAAATATCGTTTAAAATATTATGCACAAAAAGCCAAAAAATCAATGAAGTCATATAATATTATTATGTCATTCAAAATCAGATCTTAACATAGTATTTATTAAATTACATTTATAATAGACCACATTCATAATTAATAACTAAATAATTTATATTTTATTTAAAATATTGACACATCTACTTATAATAGATTTTTTAAATATCTGGCATAGATAGGTTTTACATAAAATTTATGCTTACAATATTTGTGAGATTATTTATATAGATAGATAGCTGGTATAAAGAGGAGGGTTATGTACACAGAACGTAGAAGACAAAAGCAAATTATAAATTAAAAAAGTGAAAAGAAAGGGGCTGTGATACATTAATATCAAGATGGATAGTCTAGTCATATTTTGTATTATTTGTGATTTTCTCTAGTTCCAATATTTTCTAGAGTATACATAGTCATAGTATACAAGTCAGGTAACATATTACACAATCAACCCCTCTTTTACTTTCCCATGGAGAAACCAGGTCCACACCATTTTATACTGTGAATTTAGATCCTAGAAGTTGTTGCCTCCCTGGCGTAGGTACAGAGCACTCAGGCATGGAGAGCACATCTTCCTCACCATCTAACAGCATCTCCGTTTCTAGATTGCTCCCCAAATAAAAACAAGCACTGAACTTCCAATCAGTGATGATAATTTAATTTCCCCCTCAGCTGTAAGTACCAGCAAACAGTCAGGCAATCAGTGAGAAAAACATGTTCTCCTGGTTTATTTTTACATTAAGTAATTAACATTTTTTTCTCTCTAACTAACATGAGGTCTAAAAGTATAGGCTTAGCTGACCTAATTGCAGAAGGCTTTTTAGAAATAGGCACGGGTATGTTTAGGAAAGGCAAACTTAGAAGAGAGGTGTTTCAGAAAATCCTGGAAATGACTAAGCCCTTACAGGCATCTTCAAAATAAAGGGTGTAAGGCTAGAGCAATGGCTTGATGGTTAAAAGCACTTCTCTTCCAGAGATCCTGAGTTCAAACCACCACCCAAAAAAGTACACATGGAGCATCCTATGCCTCCAGCTGTGGGATGGCCTTGTCGGACATCAATGAGAGGAAAGGCCCTTGGTCCTGTAAAGGCTCAATGCCCCAGTGCACAAGAACATCAGGGCAGGGAGGCAGGAGTGGGTGAGTGGGTGAGTGGGTGAGTGGGTGGGTGGGGGATCCTCATAGAAGCAGAGGGAGGGAGGATGGGAGGTGGGATAGGGGGTTTCCAGAGGGGAAACTGGGAAAGGGGATAACATTTGAAATCTAAATAAAATATCCGATAAAAAAAAAGACGTTAAAAGAATAAGAACAAAAAGAGTGTACTGTCAACGACTTAGAAATGAACAGAAATGATGCCAGGGTCCCTTCCACCGTTCAACGTGCAGCACTGCTTAACAGAACCTCTAGTCTGGGGTTACTAGACTCCTTCAATGTGCAGTTTTGATGATATCCTATTATTAAGCTGACTGGACAGCTCTATAGAGACAAAAGTTAAGTTTCAGGGTCTTGTTCATGAGCTGTTCGTAATGATGTAATTTGTCTGTCCAGAGAGATACAGTTGCTTCCTGTCCTGTAGATAAGATGACCCCAAATAACGTCAAAATTCCCAATGCCGCGTGTGATTGAAAACGTCCTCTGAATCCATTTTAATGTTTTACTGACTCACTTATTAATTAATTGATTGACTATCTTTGGACTAGATTAATTTCACATTTGTACAAAAAGTCATTTTGCTTTGGCCAAAACCACATATTACTACATGAAATATGTTGAGGTTATAAAAAGCAGATAAAACCCAAAGCAGTCCACAGGTCAAGTGCTCTCTAAGTGTGATTTAGGAAACTTGAAGTATCTGACTTGAACTTTTAAGCATACTTCATGTAATTTTTCAAATAATGATGAAAAATTGCAACTACACTAAAATATGTAAACTCCAGATTTTTCACACTGGATGTCACTTCCATATGAGCTGTGGATTCCATTAAATGACTTTATAACATGTAAGAATTATGAATTTGTGCCTAAAACCTGTTACAAATGCAAAAGATATTGCCCTGTGGTTTAAGACAAGATTTTTCTAGATAGTCTAGGCTAGCCTCAAACTCACAAACTCACAATCTGCCGGCCTCGCTTCCTGAGTGTCACAACACAATGCTTACTTTAGCGAACAGGTTTCTATGAAGTGCTGCGGTCAAACAACTGAGATGAGTTTTCTCGCATTATTTTTAAGTCATCTACATCCAAGATTCTTTAGCTTGCTGATACAGTCGGGAGCTTGTGCAGGTCCAAACATATATATATATATATATATATATATATATATATATATATATATATATATATATATATAGTTGCTGTTGATAACATAGAGCAATATTAGTTGTAAGGAGGGAAGGTCCACGAGAGATAGTATGTAAGATATGTTCTTATCAGAAAGTACTTCTTGACGACATCATAAAACACAGTGATATGGTAGCATTGAGTCTTTTAGCTGGCCATGGAATAACAGGCCAAATTATAATAAAGTAGTCTCAACCTGTTGTCCTATGTCCTCCAGCAGGCTGGTCCTTGATTCTGCCTTTGATCCTAACCAGTTATCTCATGATGAAGAGAACAACAGTAATAGCAGAGATCAGTTTCTGTCTCAATTTCCCTAAACCCAACAGAGAAGACCTTTTATTAGATGCAGTATTGAATTACAAACCATTCCCATGATGTGGAAACGGGACTCTGAATGGGGACCATGAACAGTACAGCCGTCTGGGATGTGGTTTTAGCCTGACAGAGAGACTTTCCCCATTCCTTTAACCTTCTACAAGGATTCCTGGGTTAGGGAGTATGAAATGCTTAAACTTGGACCCTGTAGAGAAACAGGTGAGAGAGAGTGTATGCTAAAGAATATGTTTTTAGTCTCTGTCTCTTTAAGAGTCTTTCAGTACCGTAGATATTTCCATGACAATGAAGCCTTTATCTGTTCCCAGAACAGAGATCTTCTGAGATGATGTCCTCACTTCTGTGCCCTGATCATATAGGTTCATTTTCTAGGATTCTTGCTGCCTTTGAAGAAGCAGCTATAAAGGGATGAATGTGAAATTAGAGATGTGAGAGTTAGCAAGAACAATGACCATGAGTGTTGGACACAGCCAGTGCTCTCACTTCTGGATCGTGTTCATGGCCAAATTTCCCCAAATCAGTTCTCTGCAATTATGAAATACAACTTTCCTCTTTGGTTAACATGTACGTGTGATAAAGACTTCGATAATTTGAGAAAGTATAAATTACTCAGAAGGCCCTTCCACTGACCACTCGAACTTCACTTTGTTTAAGATGAACACACATCTGGATAGCTGCAGTGAATCTTAAATGACGGTCAGGTTGAAGAGATTGGTTGGAAAGGCCCGCTAGTTTACAATTTCCGATCAAGTGACGCAGTACCCGAAGTCTGCAGTCGCAGATGGAACTTTCCGTATCCAGATTGATCTTCTAGGCACCGATTGTCGTGGTCGCAGATCCAGTAAGGTTAGTAGAACGTGTCAACCTGATATCTGTGTGGCGCTACGAAGGCTATCAATAATTTCCCTCTATATTTTCCAAAGTTAGAGACTTGAAGAACATCTTCTGGAGGTACAAGTGTAGCAAAACCTAAAAGAGAATGGCTGGCCAATGCGCAAAGCTCTCCATGGTAAACACAAACAGGGAAGCCCCAGCTTTGAAATCCTTGTGTGATGTCTTTCTGTCACTGCAGCCTTGACAGCTCCATTATCAGTGGTACAGATGTCTATTCTAAGTTAAAGGGTGTTAATATTATGGGGATAGTTTTTAGCTTGAAAAGTGTGATTTCTTTCCCTTATTTTGGTATCTAATGTGTTACTAATGTACGATTCTGTGAAGGAGTTTCATGATTGACTCTCTCTCCCTCCAGTGAACATACTATTCATTCATTCGATTACTATTTAGTAATGATATAGTGGCAGAGACTATAGTTACTGCATCAGGCAGGATAAGCATGACCCCTCCTGCATCCTGTGATCTTTGGATTGAGTGAGTAACAGGGATATAGTAAAGAGATCATAGCAATTCTGATTATACAATTACATTTATGAGAAGTTCAATTAAGAGTTGCAAGTTCTTTATGAGAGTATGTGACTGGGAAGCAAATTACTAGAAAGTAGAGAGAGGGCAGTAGGAAAGGGTGCTCATTGTAAGGGAATTGAGTTTGAGGCCTGAATGAAAATAGGTGAGAATACAGAAGAGTAATGTCTGGAGCCCTTTGATGAAAGGACCTGAGAAACAGTAAAGATATTAAAGCAATGATTTTGCTAGTGATACCTGGCCAGCAAGGACCCACCAGGCACAAATTCAGACAAGTGGTTTGTTTGTTTGTTTGCTTGCTTGCTTACTTGCTTGTCAATGCCTTTTACACTGAGGTGCTCATCCAGCATTTGGCTGGCATATGTTACTGGATTTAATATTGAATTTGTGCCTTAAATTTAATTTCAACTGAATCTTTTATCTTTTCATCTTAGTACCAACACAACCCTGCCAGGGTCTTGTCAAAGAGTATAGTTTATTTCATTCACTACCTGAGTTCTCATTCAGTTATTTTTTTTCACCCAAGAAATTATCATTTCGCATATTTCATGGCTGGCTATGAATGAATAATCAGTGACTTTCCATTAGGCTCCTGATTTCTGAATGAGTGGACAGCTCACCAAGTTACTATTTATTAGAAGGACCAGAGACTCGCTAGGTAGAACTCAAATAAAAAATAAATATTTACAAAAATGGATGGAGTCTTCACCCATGGTATATCAACAATATGGCTGTCTAAATAAGACTTGAACAATGACATATTAACATGTTAACATGGAAGGGGAAGGCTAAACAAAGAACTATAGGAACTAATGAATACTTAAAGTAGAATTAGTATTCATAGGGAAGTTTTCCATAATTGGTTCTCCTATACCAAGTGGTCAGCCTGAAGCCACATACATACAAGTACCATCGAACAGACTCAGCAGGTTGTAGTTAGAACTTTACATGCACACGCATGTGTGTATAATAACATTTTTTCCAAATTGGCATGAGTTGGAAAGAGGACAAGGGGGCAGATTGGAAGGGTGGGAGGGAGGAGCAAAAAGAGTCAAATGATGTAATTATATTTCATTTGTAAAAAATGTAAAAGATGAAAATAATTCGGATGAGAAGAAAGCCAAAATGTTTAAATTTCAGTACTCGTTGTTGGTGAAAATGGCTCCCTTACTGAAGTGTTGATTCATTTATGGGTTAAATTTCTTAGATTTCTAAGATGATGGGGTTAGTAAAAGTGTGATGATATTAAACAGAGAAGCTCATTCTTCTGTCAGTTTTGGGATGCAGGAAGACAGGTGCAACACGTGGGGTGCACACCTCTTCACCTGACACTAAGAAATAGAACATGGTTTTCTTTGGGGATATACAGTATAAATCTCAGTACAAAATACTTAAAAGTAATAAGATTATGAATAAAATATTCCACCTCTGGTTCATAGTAGCCAGTTGGTTTTTTTTTTTAAGGGCATCTGCCCAAATCTTATAGAAGGGAACATTTGACAGTTTCAAATGTTCAGCTCAAACAGTTTTTTGAGATTTGTAATGAGCAATAGAATGCACAGTTCATGGGAGATATAACCTATAAAGTTCCCTTGTGCATCCTCGTAAGCCATGTCTCATGTAACCTTTCACCGATTTGATGTCTGTCACAGTGGATGAATTGTAGTTGGGTTTCATATGAATGACTCATAGACTGTGTATTCTCTGCATTCTGGTTTCTTTGGGCTTAAAGAGCATGATTTGTATATTTTGTACATAAGTAGTTTATTCATCTTTTATTCCCGTAAGGCATCAGGTTGTGTGGATAAACAGCAGCATATTGATCTACTCACTAATCTGATGCTTGGTTTTCACTGTCTTTCATAATACCCCAAGCAAGAGTCACAGATAACTGTCTTTTTGTTACAAACTTTAGGAATTTGGTCATTGTCTAAAAATTTAGCAGTGTGTAGCCAAACCAATGAAATATGTGTTCCTCAAGCTCAGTCTTTAACCAACTTCCACATGTTTCCTTTATTGTTGAACAATATCCCATTGTATATACCTCTATACTATAGTTGATCCATTCAAACGTCAACGGAACTCCATTTACTTTCAGTTCTGATAAAAGTCCCTTAAAATCCCTGACAGGGTATACTCGGCCGATTCCATTGCATAAGATACACATCAAAGAATGTCTTTAGCAGATCATACAGCAGGAGGGTGTTAAGAATGTAAGAAACTGCCACACAGTCTACCTGAGCAACTTCTGCTTTTCATGATAATACATTTGAGAGTTCCTATCATTCTTAGCCTTTGCCAGATTTTGGTGTTGGCCATTTTGGGTTTTAGCTGTTCTCATAGGTTTGGCATTGCATTTGAAGTTGTATAACATTATTCAGCGATGAACACCTTTGCACATGTTTAGTTGCTGTTTGTATTTTTTGAGGAAATACCTCTTCAGATCCTTTTCCCATTTTGTTTAACAAGAAGAAACTCTTTATTTAAATTGTTCATTGTATTTCTGTTTAAAGTGAATTAAAAGTAGCCTATTTTAGAATCAAATTTAGTGGTCATTGCTCAAGAACTTAAATTTAGTTTTCCCCAAATCCTATGTTCCAACATATTTACAGTTTCATGGAGTTTTATAGATTTACAGAAGAAAAGAAAATATAATAAATCAATGGAAGTTTTAAAAATACATCAGCAGGTTCATCAGGGAGGTGACTATGGAGAAATGGGTGCTTACAGTGAAGTAGACCTAAGATGTTAGCCATTACTTTCTGGGAAGGTTCTTATTAGGAAAGAGGAATTGAACTTGTAGGTCTGCTAAGAACAACTCAACCTTCCCTAGGGAGAGGGTGTTGAGCGTCAAACTCCCCAAACAACGTCAGAGAAGGGGAAGCCCTGTTGGTAAAGGAGTCCTCAATTTTGCACTGAGCTCAGAGGATCTATCCTGGCATGGTAGACTGCATTCTATCAGGGTTTTCCCACAAGTCTGCTCATTGATATGACTTCCTGGAAACATGAGATTGAGTGAAGAGTCATCCTTTAACTGTTCTTTCAATGTTTTCTTGGATATTATGGCTGTTTTATAAACTTGCGATCATCCTTTTAATACAAATAAATTATAAAGCTTTTATTGAGATTCTTTTGACTTTCTTCATTTTATGTTTTTATTTTTGAGATTTTAATTTAATTATAATATTTCTCCCTTCTCTTTCTTCCTGCCAAGTTCTCCCATATACCGTTTCTCACTCTCCTTCAAATCCATAACCTCCCTTTTCACTAATTGTTATTATATGCATATATATGTATATATGTATATGTATGTATGTATGTATGCATGCATGCATGTATGTATGTATATCCTAAATGCATCCTGTTCGGTTCATAAACGTTGCTTGTGTGTATGCTGTCAGGACTTGACTGGCTTTAAACAATCAATTGATGTGCTCTTCCCCAGGGACGACCATCTTTCCCACTCCCACATTTCTTTAGTTGCTTGTAGATAGCTCTTTGTAAAAGCTATGTTTACAATAGAGAATGCATTGTATCTCTTTGTGTGTCTGACTTATGCCACTTAGTGTTTTGATCTCCACATCCATTCATTTTACTACAAACAAGTTGCTCTTCTTTTTATTGTAAAATAGCATTCCAGTGTGCAGGACATGTTTTGTTTTTAATTAATATATATTGATCATTGCTGGCTGTTATATGTGAACAGTACAACAGCAAAGGTTTCCTTTGAATACACATAGAGAAGTAGGATAGCTGGGACATACAGCTATTTCTTGGGGGAATCTCTGTCCTGTTCTTATAAGTGGCTCCCCAGTCTCATCTGTTCATCTGCACTTGTGTACGGTTTGGGAACTAAATTAGTACTCTAATCTGCCTAAGGTATACTTACTGAAGGCTAAGGGGTTTTTTTTGCATAAATTTGTCAACCATCTAAATTTCTTCCCTTAAAAGCTGGGCTGCCTGTTCTGGCCTCAGAGGGAGAGGAAGCTCCTAGCCTGGCAGAGACTGAAGTGCCAGGATGGGGGTGTTAACCAGGGGCCCTCACCTGCTCAGAGTGGAAGGGGAGGAGGGACGAGGGAAAGATTTTGGGAAGGAGGTGACTGGGAAGGGGGGAGTAAACAGTATGTAAAGTGAATAAGTAAAAACAAAAAAGAATTAAATTTTAAAAATGTCTTTTATTTCCAGTCTGGTTCCTGTGATTCACAGACTGCTTTGAATTCAGTGTAGTCCCGTTCTTTAGTCTTCGTTTGGCTGTGCATTTTGCAGTCCTATCTAGAACATCAGCGTGGACCCCGATGTCTTGAAGTATTTTATATTTCCCTTCATTAACATTGGTAACTAGAGGCTTCTGTTTATCTTCCATCCATTCTGTGTGGCAGAAGAATTTGCAGTTAAGTCTGTTTCTTCTGCTTGCCTGACTGGTTTTCTCAACACTACTTGGTCCTGTGGCTGTCCAGTTCTCCAGAGCTGCTTAGTGATGTGGCTGCTTAGACCATGCATGTACTTGCGGCCGTCTGCACGGGTCTAGGTTTTCCTCTGGGATCTGTCGTCTGCACCACAGGTTCATTTGCTGCTACTAAGCCACTTGCTCTATGCCAATGCCAGGTTACTAGGGCTCTGGTACCACGTTAAGTCTGGAATTTCACGTAGCATGCGATGATTTTATTTTTCTTATTTTGTTCAGGATGGTTTTAGCTATTTTGGGTATTTTATGTTTGCATATGAATTTATTGTTTTATTTTCTGCCTCTGTAAAGAATACCATTCATATTTTGATAAGCAAATAAATGATTTTTTCCACTAAAGTATCTTTTAATGCATAGGATCTGTACTACAAAGTGGGCTAGAACATGTATTTCTTGCATATACCCGTGGGAGGGGGTGTGCTCATGGGTCTATTTACATGGAACATGTAAGGAGGAATTGGTTTCTCTTTCTACTGTAGAGGTTTTAGGAAACAGACTCAGGTTGTACTACTGGGTGGTAAGTGTCCTTCCCTGATGAGCTATCTCTCTGGACCCAAAAACTGTATTTTCTACGAAGGTCCACTTGCCGTTTTTGTAATTATTTTAGTCTTTGTACATTACCTAAGTGGATATTAAGTGGGATCCAGTTTGTGACTACATGGCCAAGTGATGATAAACAGCTCAATGTTGCTTTGTGACTTTAAATACTTGTACAGAATTATTTTATACACTACTACAAGAAACAGTGGAAGGGAAGAGAAGGAGGGAACACTGCAATTAAATCACCTGCTTTCAGTCTATTCATCTTTCATAGTTCACTTTAGTTGATCAACTGGCTGAGAAGCTGGAGAAATTGGCATTAGTTAACTTCATTCACGTGTGTGTGTGTGTGTGTGTGTGTGTGTGTGTGTGTGTGTGTGTGTGTGTATGTGTGTGTTCCTACTTCTATTTTCCATTGTAGTCATTATTGGAAGAGTTTGCATAAGACTATCAAATACTCTATTTTCTGCTACAACTTGCTTCAAGATACAAATCCCTAGGCAGTACTTTGTGTGAGGTTGGAAGGTTCGCTATTATAGATAGAGTGTCCGGGACGCTGACGCATGTTTGTGTTGGCTTATCGCAGAGTTAGCGGCTATACTCAGGTCTCAAGTTTGGCATTGATCCTTCCTCCTTTGTATGAGATGAATATGTTTGATTCCTGTACTAGATAATAAGGGCAGGAATTGGTTTCTGTTACAATTTGTTTCAAGGTGTGAATCCCCAAGAAATGCTTTGTGAGGGGTCGAAAAGGCTCTTGCTATCACTAGAGTACCCATCCTGGGTGAGCTAGGAAAAAAATGCTAAAGAAAAGGAAGTGGTTCCTTGTAAAAAAAAAATCTCGACATATTAGCATCCTATCTTCTGAGCATAGTACTCAAGTTATAGAATGTATTTGAAATGTTTGGTGAAGAAGGGGACAAAGAGTTACAAAAACAACCAGTTACTTGTGTATCTTATGAAATAATCTCAGTGCTCCAAAGAGTATGAAGTATAAAGAAGAATAAAATGAGAATGATAACTATGATCACATGAGGTAATGGGGCAACTCTGACTTTTTTAGTGCACTGACATTTTAAAGGAAGTCGTTCTTCAGCATTAGGCCCTTATATGAAAATAGGAGACTGACTCTGATCAGAAGTGGCTTCTGATTTCTAATTAGCTTTACAGAAGAAAAGCATATGAGTGTGTGCAAACAATTAAGAGCCCTGCTATATTAGATCCGGGTAGTGTATCTAATGTTAATGCATGACTCCTGTTTTAAGCACCCTCCCCTCCTCTAGACTAATTCCACCATTTCCCTGGTGATCTCGTGACAGCTTGCACCCAAGACAGCATTCTCTCAAAGTGATCCTCCCAAATCCCAGCTAGATGAACTCGTGCCTTCTGCATGGTAAACTGCAACAGTCTACCTCCATACCAGGGTACTAAGAAGGGGACCTTCCATTGACATCTCACTCTGTGTCCTACTCTCAATGATTCTCAACCCCACCCCACCCCTGACACACCTTACCTTGACTCTCCTACCCACCAGTACAGCTAACAGATTCTCCACCCACCAGCTATTCTTTAACATGAAACACTATCCTCCCAGTTACCAAACGGTCCCATCCTGACCTCACTGGACTCTCCTCCACAAGCCATACACAGACTACATCATATACCTTTCAGGACAGCCCCCTTAGTGGCTCTCCACATTGGTCTTTCTGGTTGCTCCATCAGGGCACTTCACTTCTCACAGCTCTGTACCAATCTGTTATTGATTTGTCCTCTCACTGTAGTAACAATCCTGGAAATTTGGTTTCTTTTAAAAATACAGAAATATTACGAGAAATTGCTTTCATTTTATTCCCAGGTGTGGGGTGTGGGGCTGCTGAGGACTGCCCACAGCAGCTGACCATGATTTGTTTAGTGCTCTAGTAGAAGAGACCCTTGGCCCTGTGAAGGCTCAATCCTCCAGTGTAGTGGAATGCCAGGGACTGAGGTAGGAGTGGGAGGGTGGGAAGGGAAGCACCTCTTCATGGAAGCGGGGTGAGGAGGATAAGATAGGGGGAATCTGGAGGGGAAACCAGGAAATGGAAGGATAATATTTGAAATGTAAATATATAAAATATCCAATAAAAACAAGAAGTAGGCTTTTGCCAGCTGCGGGTAATTTCTTTGTGTGACATTTGGAATTCTGGGAACTTTTCAGAGGTTAAATACATGCTAGAGCCCCGATAAGAATGGTTTGATGATGATGGTCATTTAGGTGGTTAGATGTGGTTTGTTAGTCGTCATACTCAAAGAAGAAACAAAAGGAAAGAAATTAAATTCAGGGTTCCCCCTCTCTCCTCTATTGTTCTTTCTCTTTGATCTAGTAATAAGGGTGACATGGGGGAAAGGAACAGAGGGTTTGAATACCCAAAATTTCAAGTAATTTACAGTGAAAAGCCAGGTGCAGTGGTACATACCTTTAATCCCAGCACTTGGGAGGCAAAGGCAATTGTATCTCTGTGAGTTCCAGGCCAGACTGGTCAACATGGCAAGTCTCAGGCCAGCCAGGGCTACATAGAGAGACTGTGCCTCTAAATAAATAAATTTATGCATGTATTGATAAATAAATAAACCTCGAGAAACTCATGCCTAAGACAGGAGCAACACTTTGGGTGCTGCACTCCTCAGGATCTTCTCCAAGCCTGTGGACACCCTAGGTTCAGTTGTCCTTCTGGGAGGACAGGTTAGCAGTGTCCTTGACTTGTGAATGACTTGGACAGGCTCATCTTTCACTGTGATGTTTCCTCCCGTCATTGTGTTGCAGATAAAGGTGTGTTGATAATGATAATATTGGCTGAATTCTTTCAAAGAAGGAAGAAAATCTCTTAGCTTGTATTTTTCAGCTGGCGTTGTGCTATTTGAAACAGCAGAACACAGAAAAAAAGCAAGTGGGCTTGACTGTTTAATTACAGACGAACACAGTACCAATTCAACTATTGATTTTACTTCACTTGCTGTCGTGTAATATATGATACACTTTTTCCCAGCCATCCTACAGTGCTCCATATAGGATTTCACGTTTATAAGTTCTTTTAAATATTTAATTCCTTAATTTAGCTTCTTAAGTTCATATTTTCTCACAGAAATTATCAAGTATCCTACAGAAAACTTAGGACCCAGACGGAGTAGATCAAACTCTATTATATGTAAAAATTTTTGGGAAAAAAATGAAGCCAGGTGTCTGAATACTAGATGTGTCAAATTAAATGCATTAATTACAATTTATGGATTAATATAATACAGACTGCATAATGATATAGGTATAGAATAGCAGTATATAATGAAATTTAATTCATATATGCAAGTGGTATGGAAAGTGCAGGGGAAATTTATGCGATTTAATAAGTTTGTTATTGAACAATATATAAAAATTGAACAAGACAAAAACTAGGCTTTATTAGCATCTCATATAAATCATCTGAACAATTCTGATGGGTACAAGTAACATCACTGTTGGCAAAGGTCTGCTTTTCTTTAGTAACAGAGCCACAGTGCTTAGAAAAGTATATCGATGGATCTGGGGATCTGGGTCTGCTGGCACAGAGAACATCTAGTGGGCATGACTCCTGGGATTCAATTCCATGACACGTAAGACTGCGCTGACCCAACCTGGCACTCAGGAAGCAGAGGCAGGTGGGACACAAGTTCTAGATCATCCCATCACAGCAAAGCCATTTCTTTGAGGCTAGCCTATTTAAAAAAAATCATTAATAGTATCTTTGAAATCAATGTAAATGTAGACACATGCATGTATATGTGTGCATGGGTTGTATAGCCTATATAAAGTTTACACTTACTGATGTATTCAATAAATAAAACTGTCATTGATAATGAAGCAAATCGATACAACACTTAGTCATTCGTTAAACCTGCATCTGAGGAAAAAAAATCTGAAATATATATTGCCGTGTAATCCAACCACTTTGGCCCTGTCTGCGGGTTGTTTCCTTGATCTATGAAGGCATTAGGAAATGACCACTAATTACCATTATTAGACCAGAGGATGGTCATGTTGGGTGCCACCCAGGCTTGCTAAGTTGCTAATGTACAATCTCATTCCAGGAGAGCTGTCACTGGAGAGCCAGGTCAGCATGGTGGCAGAATCTATAAATATAGTTCCCATGTCATATCCTGTCATCCCTAAGGAGCACGCACCTTGTCTTTTTAAAAGAGGTCCCATATGCATGGGAGACATGTGTGATAGATTAAGCACTTCTTTCAAGATGCTGAAAACATAATAGTGATATAATTAATTACAGTCATATTCTTGTTAAAATCGTGCAGAAAAATTACACCTTTTTCGATTAGCATGAAATATAAGTGTCAAATCCCTAATAAAACCCTGATCAATAAGACAATAATAATTGTGTTGTTAAAAGCGGACATCGGAAGGTGTTCGTGGCAACATATTTTAAAGGTTAGAAACCCTTTTAAAATAAACGGATTTCATCTTTACACTGTGTCATCTAAATCATTCGTCTGTTTGTGTATACAATTATAATCAGACGATAAATTGCAGCTATTGAATGGATTAAGTCTGCACTTCTTGACCTCATAAATCTGAGATTGTCATAGCTTTAGAAAATGCTTGTGTAACAATCAGTTGATTACACGCCACGAACAGCTGTGTGCATGTTAACGGGAAAACACAGGAGGGGAAGGGTAGCTCAGAGTTCAGTGGTAGAACTCTGACACAGTCTGAGCCTTTCAAAGCCTTCCCCCACAGCCAGCATTGAGGTTAGATACGTGTTTCTGTTTGGTAGAAGGAAGGTTTGCAAGTTTAAATGCACAAAATAGAAAATGCCCACAGAAAAGCCAACATTTAGGAAGATTTCTGGAATGGATGTGTTCACACTAAGCTTGCTCAAAGCCCTACGAAGAAAGGAGAAGAAAGAGAAATACTTCCTGGTACAGGCCAATGTTTCATGGGGAGGAAGGGAATCCTCCACCTTCAAAATATTTCTTTTTATGTGCTGTGTTCTGACCATGTATTCAGAGATGCTTCAACATAACTTCTGCTTACACTGAAAGAGAGAGAGAGAGAGAGAGAGAGAGAGAGAGAGAGAGAGAGAGAGAGGAATGGATAGATGGATAGATGGAAGGAAGAAAAAAGAGAGGGAGGGAGGAAAGAAGGGAGTGAATGAGTAAGTGAGCGAGGGAAGAAAGAAGGAGAGAAAGAGAATCAAGGATTGCCTGATGTTGAGGGCTGCAGAGACAAAGCAGCAATTGAGAACATCGAGTGCTCTTTCAAAGGTCCTGGATTTGATACTTAACACCACATGGCAGCTCACAACCATTGTAATCCCAGTTCCAGGGGATTCAATGTCCTTTTCTGGCCTCCATGGGCACCTGCATATGGTACACTGATGTGAACTCAGGCTCATACATGTACGCATAAAAAAATAATAATAAAATTTTTTTCAAAATGATTGCCTGATGCTGCACATTATTGAAAATTTTAAAAAAACTGTAAAAACAGTTATCTCATCATTAGTGAAAATAAAGTGCTTAAAGTCACAATGCAGGAGTGGTTTTGAAGATGGGCTACATAGTAATCAGCGACTTCATCTTTAATACAAGAGGCATTACATCCATTTTAGACCTTCCTAAAAGAGAATTGGTTTTAACTCAAATTTATCTATTTGTATATAGCTTCTACCTTCAAAAATTTATACAGAATATGACCCCAATTTTGGCAATCTCACATCAAAATGGTATTAATCAAAGATCCAAAGAGAATTAGATGATTAATAATGAAATATTTTCATTGACTTTAATTTTCTCAGATGAAGGGAAGAGGTACGTGCTTGAAGCATAAGTTAGGAATTTACAGCCTGCTCATAAAAGTGGCATTTTTTTTGCTTTGCATAAAATGTTCCAGTATGGAATAGCTAAATAACCGGAGGCCACAATAAAAAAGAAATGTCAAAGGGTGGCTATAGGAGAACCCTCAGTTTCCCTGTTCCAGAAGAACAACTGTCTTATTTATTCCCTACTTAATAACATCTAATGAGTATATTCCCATGGAATAAACACTTTGTTCTAAAAGCATTCTGATGTGGGAAAATAAAGGCAGATCAGTGAGGGGCACTGAGGTATGTCCAAATAGTCTCACAGCAGATTAGGCTCGACGTGCTCGCCCCTGGTTCAAGAGCCCACTGGTGTCTGGTGAGCTGTCTGCGAAGCAAACTTCCATGTTCCAGGAGAAATGGCACTATTTTTGCCTGCATGAGTTTCATCCACAGAACTGACTAGGAACAATGTAAATGTCAGTTTCTGAGTAGTTACTATATCCACGTAGATGATACCTCCCTTTGAGGGTAAGATCCACAGGTCACTCACGCTACTGTGCTTTGCTATGAAGTGCTGAGCTCACGGCTGGCATCAGAGTCAGACTGGGTTAGGACGTCTACGGACAGAATCTCACTTCCTATTGAAATCACGCAGTAATAACGAGGATTTCCGATCAGGGAGCAAAGGGATGAAGCATGTTCTATAATGTCAACCATAGAAAGTTGTACTGTAACCAGAACCCAAGACCTTAAAAAGTCCGAATTCAAGTCTTAAATGTTAGGGAATCTGACCTCCAGATTGTATGCTTCCCAGCTCTAACTCCCCCGAGTAAGACTGAAGAATCTCAGCAATGATGGCCTCCAGCAGGCTGCCATATTGGCCCTCTAGCAGGCTGCCATATTGGGTCCCACTGAGATGTATACAAAGGTGTTCATTTACATGGGCATGGGATCGGTTTGTTGCTTCTTTCAAAGGTAAAGACATAGACACTCAAGGAACTAACTCCATTCATTAATTTTACTAAATGTGCCAACTGTAAATAATGATATTTTGGCATATTTACCTAAAACCCTGGCTTAGATTCTCTCAAATGAGTTCATTAAACATGTGCTCACTGTGTCCCGCTTTACCATCTCATTCTCACCACGTCACATTCTGAATTTGAAAGCTTCCATTTCTACCCACACAAACTCTCAAGAGTGCTCTTCTTCTGCCTGAAACATGGCTCCCAGCCCCTGATTTCATTCCTCTATTGACCTAGCCCACTTTTAACACTTTTCGCGTTTCCTCAGAGCTCTATTAAATAACCTTTTCTCTAAGGAGAGTCCCCTGACTTCTACAGTCAGGTTAAAAGTCTATAGTATATGTCAGAGAATACCCTTTAAAAGGGGGATTGTTCCCTCCAGTTATTCCCATGTGTGATTGTGAACATATGTGCGGTGAAGTTCCCACAACATTATAAATGGCTGAAGAATCCATATCACCTAATGATGTTATAGCTTTGTGATATGATAGTCACCTGAATGCTGGTCAAAAAAAAGGCACTAAAACACTACCAGTTAGACACAAAATAGCACCTGCATGTATACCATACGGAATGCTTGGTAATGATGATCAACAGTCATGCTACTGACTTATGTATTTACTATGCATCCTATGATTATTTTAGAGTACATACCTTTTACCTATAAAAAATGTTTACTGTAAAAACGTGCGCCATATGCCAGCAGCAGCCTCATACATCTGGTGTTTACTGAGCCCCTTGATTGCATCATTTTCTCTTGTGCTTGATTTCATCGTGTTGTGTTCATCTCAGATCTTGGAGCAATCTATTATACAATATACACACACCAGGTAGCCTAGGTGTACAGGGGGCTATAGCTTCTGAATTTGTCCTACATGCACTTTGATATGTTTGCAAGATTACAGAATTGCAGGTCTGAGAATATGTCCCCATTGTATTTTACAGTGTGGTTGTTTAACAGTGTTTTCTCAACAGCCTTTAAGCCTCACAAAGGCGGGCACCATAGATGTTTTTGCTTTTCATTTATCCTCAGTGTCTAGCACAGGTCCTGGTATATATCATGTAATCCATGGCCATACCTTAAATCAAAGGATAATGAATATGTTGTATACTACCCAGAGACATTGCATAGCTAACTGAAAGGAAAAACTCCTAAATTGAATTTTTGGAGATATCTGGTACCCACATGTAAATGTGTGGTTCTGTCCATTGGCAATAAAAATAGCCTGTCATGGTTGCCTCTCTAATACTAAGGCACAACAGGCTTCCCGCGCTGTTGTACTTCAGAGTGCTCATGTGCCTGTAGGTACTCTATTGTGCCTAAAGTTCTTGTCCATTTTTAGTTCCAGTGTTTAGGTTGTGTACACTTTATAGTATGTTTTAAAATACATCTTCTTGGCCCTAAGCAGTCTGCTACCCCTGGCAGACCTTCATTCTCCCACTGCCTCTCCATCCACCTTCACCAGACCTGTGAATCCTGAACCATAAATACCTGTGAATCCCAAACCTTACTGACCTGCTGATCTGCAATCATACAGCCAAAGGACCCATCAGGGGTCTGCCACACCAGGACCATCAAGGTTCCCATATCTACTACAACAGGAACATCCAGGGACCAAAGCCATCCACTCAGTTGGCTAAAGATCTTCAAAAGAAGCAAGCACATCAAAGTGAGTAGAGGGCTGAAATCAATCAGAGACAAAGAAAACAATACAAATAATCAATGGGATTAAGAGTCAGTTCTTTGAGAAAATAAGCAAGATAGACAAACCCTTAACCAAAAGACAGGGAGATAGTATCCAAGTAAACAAATCAGAAATGAAAAGAAAGACATAACAACGGATGCTGAGAAAATTCAAAGATCATTAGGTCTTACTTCAAAAGCCTGTCCTCCACAAAATGGGAGAATATTAATAAAATAGACAATTTTCTAGAGAGATACTACTTACCAAAGTTAAATCTAGGTCAGGTAAACTAAACATCTCTGTAACTCCTAAGGAAATAAAAATCACCAAAAGTCTCCCAATCAAAAAAGCCCAAAGCCAGATTGGATTTTAGTACAGGCTTCTACCATACTTTCAAAGAACAGCTAACACCAATGCTCCTCAAATTATTCCACAAAACAGAAACAGAAGGAACACTGCCAAACTCCTTTTGTGAAAGACACAGTCACTCTGATTCCTAAAGCACACAAAGGCTTAACAAAGAAAGAGAATTTCAGAGCAATTTCTATTATGAACATCGATGCAAAAATACTCAATAAAATACTGGCAAACTGAATACAGGAGCACATCAAAGACATCATCCACCATGATCAAGTAGACTTCTTCCCAGAGAATCAGAGATGGTTCAATATACAAAAATCTATCCACATAATCTACTATATAAAGAAACTGAAAAATAGCATGACCATCTTATTGGATGCCTAAAAAAGCCTTTGACAAAATCCAACACCATTTCATGTTAAAAGCATTAGAGAGATCAGGGAATAAAAGGCACATATATGAATGTAATCAAAGCAATAAGCAGCAAGCCAATAGCCAATATCAAACTAAATGGAAAAAAGCTTAAAGCAATTTCACTAAAGTTAGGGACAAAACAAGGCTGCCTGCTCTCTTCAATATAGTACTTGAAGTTCTAGAGAGAACAATAAGACAACTAATGGAAACCAAATGGATACAAATTGGAATGGAAGAAGTCAAAGTATTTGTGAATGATATGAGCGTATACATAAGCAACCCCAAAGATTCAATCAGAGAACTTCTACAGCTGATAAACATTTTCATCAACATGGCTAAATACAAAATTAACTCAAAAAATCATTAGCTCTCCTTTAAATAAATGATAAATGGTTTGAGAAAAAAATTGGAACAACACCCTTTACAATAGCCACAAATAATAAAAAAAATATCTTAATGTAACTCTTACTATGCAAGTGAAAGACCTATGTAACAAGAACTTCAAGACTCTGGAGAAAAAAATTGAGGAGGATATCACAAGATAGAAAGATTTTCCATGATCATAGATTGTTAGGTTTAACATAGTGAAAATGGCTACCTTACCAAAAGCAATTTACAGATTCAGTGCAATGTCCATCAAAATTCCAACACAGTTCTTGACAATGCAATTCTCAACTTCATATGGAAAAATAAAAAAAAATAACAGGATAGGAAAAACAATCATGAACAATAAAAGAAATTCTGGAGGCATCACCATCCCTGACCTCAAACTATACTACAGAGCAATAGTAATAAAAACTGCATGGTATTGATGTAAGAACAGACAGGTTATCAAAGGAATTGAATCAAAGACCCTGAAAGAAACCCATACACCTATGGACACTTGATTTTTGACAAAGAAGACAAAACGAAACAATGGGGGAAAAAGCATCTTCAACAAATGATACCGATCTAACTAGATATCTGCATGTAGAAAAATGCAAAGAAATCTACATCTATTACCCAAAACTCAAGTCCAGGTGGATCAAAGACCTCAACATAAAACCTCATACACTAAATCTAACAGAACAAAAAGTGGGGAACTTCCTTGAACTCCTTGCTATAGGACACAACTTCAAGACATAGCTATACCACTCCTGGGCATATACCCAAAAGATACTCCACCATCCCACAAAGACACTTGCTCAACTATGTTCATAGCAGATTTATTTGTAATAGCTAGAAACTGGAAACAACCTAGATGTCCCTCAACTGAAGAATGGAAAAAGGAAAATTTGGAATACTATTCAGTAATGTAAAACAAAAACAAAATGAATTTTGCAGGCAAATAAATGGAACTTGAGAATGTCATCCTGTGTGAGGAAATCCAGACCAAAGTGGTTTGCATGGTATATATTCACTTATAAGTGGATATTAGGTGTAAAACAGAGGATGCCCATGCTTCACTCCACAGGCTCAAAGAAGCTAAACAAGAAGGAAGGCCCAAGTGAGAATGCTTGAACCTCACTTAGAAGAAGGAATAAAATAGTCACAGCAGGCAGATGAAGAGAGGGAACTAGGTGGGAGAGGGGGTGGGGAGTGGGATGGGGGGATCAGAATCAGATGTGGAGAGATAGCTAGAGAGCCATGAAAATTAATGGAAGTCTGCAACTGACAGGGATGGGGGGTGGGGGGTATCTCAAGGATATGACAGAGACTTAGGATAAGGGAGGCTCCCTAGAATCAATGGGGTGACCATAGCTGTGACTCACGGAGTGGGGGAATATAGAACCTGCAGAGACCACCTCGTAGGTTCTATATTCCCTAACAAACAGGAAACAAGATTTTAGACTCAAAATATATCCTGTCTACAAGAAATGCAGGGACAGGAGATGGGGCAGAGCCAGAGGGAATGGTCAACCAATAACCCACCCAACCTGAGACCCACCCCATGGTCAAACACCAATCCCTGACATTACTAAGGATATTCTGTTTTGCTTGCAAACAGGTGTCTAGCATGACTGTCCTCCAAGAGACTCCACCCAACACCTGACTCAGAGGGACACAGAGACTCATAGCCAAAAAATACATGGACCTTGGGGACTCTTATGGAAGAACTGTGGAAAGAATTTTGGGCCTCAAAGGAGATAGGATTGCTATAGGAAGACCAACAGAGTCAACTAATCATATACAGGCTCGATCTAACCCCACACATATATATGTATCAGATGTGCACCTTGGTCTTCAAATAGGTCCATAACAACTGGAGTGGGGGCTATCCCAAAAGCTTTTGCCCATCTGCAGGATATATTCTAGCTAGATTGCCTTATCTGGCCTATGTGGAAGAGGATGAGCCTAGCCCCACAGAAACTTGATGTGCTAGGGTTGAGAGGATACCCAAGGGGGACCTCCACTCTCTCAGAGGAAGAAGAAATAATTGTGGGAAAGGGGTGACCAGGAGGAGAGGCAGTAGCAGAATGTAAAGTGAATTTAAAAAGTACATCATCTTGAGAGGCTGCTCTAGTTCTAGATGTTTGTCAAAGGACTGCTTAGCCTGCCTAGCCCTGGTAATGATTGCTTAAGACATTTTTTTCAGAGTTCTTCACACTTGAGGATTTCCACGATTACCAACTTTGAGAAAGGAGCATCCAGGTCAGCACATGGGTGGTTCAGTGTCTCTGTCAAATTTATCAGGCCCTAGAACTGAACATGTCTCTTCAGAATTCTGATGGCTCTATTCACCACCAAGTATCAAGGACACAATGGGGGCAATGACACAAGATCTATTTATGTAAAAAGCCTCTCAGATGTTGCCCTGGCTTTTCTTTTCTCTAGTACATCTGTGGGGTTTTTTTCTTCTTTCACTCATTCTTTAAATAACAAACATAAAAATGGTACATTGAGCTACTTCTGGAATTGAAAGCAAGGACTTGCACATTGTTGTCTCAATTGGACACATAATTTAAAATATGCACTGACACTAGGATGTCAGTGGGCTTTAAGAAAAAGATGAGTTGAACTTTGAGAAGAATAAAAAGTAACAGAGAACAAACAACAAACACTTTAATAACTACCCATGAGGTCAAGAGAGCCCATAGAGAGGGAAGCAAAGAGAAGCAGCAGAGAGAGGTCATGCCTGACGACCCACAGGGATTGTACAAGTGGAATGGAGACTACTTTTGGCTGGGATGGACCCTGGGACTATGTAGGACACGGAGTCTCAGATGCTACATTGGCCTTTAGACACTAAATATTTTGAAATGATCTAATTTGTACTGAACAAAACTCATAAGTAGACTATGCTCCTGAAGATAGATCTCCATAATTTGCTACTTAAACCTCTCCGTCTCAATTGGCCTTTGTCCCTTATCATCTATATGTAACATCATGCTACTGAAAATTTTTAAAAATCTATATTTTAAGATAGGAGCCTTCTATCAAAGAAAGTGTAAAATCTACTACTTTTAAAAATTGGCATTGAATTTTTTATAGAAATACTTCCCTTTTGAAATTTTCACAGACACTCTGAGGAAAATAAATAAATAATAAATAAATAATTTTTTGTAGGGATAGAGGGCTTATATTGAAAACGCAGATGCTATTGTATTTCCCCACCACTTTGGTCTAACCAGCAGAAGAAATTACTGTTAATGAATTCTTATGTAGCTCTTAGAAGGACTGTCTCCAAATGGTAAATTATATGACTCATTACTCAGTCATTTTTAAAATCTGATATATGATACTGAGTATACAAGATGGAAATTTTCCAATTTGTCAAGCTATATGCTATATCTTATTTTCTATTTTCACTAACTTTTTGGCATTATGAAGGACTTCACATCTTTAAACAATATATTTGTGCTGCTGCTTCATATTTATCGGCGATTCTTGATACCTACCCTATACAATACAGATATTCAAAATACTATCTTCCATCTACTTTCCCCATATTACTTCCCAATGTATTCCCCTCATTACCATTCTGTTGCAATTTGAATTTTCATACTTTCTATTCTTTCTTACAAAGAAAATTTAGTGAATCATTTCTTGTCTATATGGAAAGGAGCATGGGCCAGCCAGTGAGAAGATAGCTAGATGAAGAATGACTATGACTACGTTATACTTCTAGTATTGCTTCCCATTGCTTTTCGATCTCCATGACTCCATGGGAAAGAATTTGGTCTTGGTTTATCCATGCATGCATAGACAAGCCTTGTCTTTTTAGAAAAGAAGACAAACAAAGCAAAACTGCGTGGGGTGGACACAGGAGAGAGAGGAGGATTATACTAGAAGCATAAATTTTCTCTTGTGCCTTCATTCAACACTTGAGTAGAATTGGAGTAGATTATGAGTCTTTTTTAAAAAGTATTTTCACGTGTGAGTCTTGGTTAAAGATGGGTTTGGATCACACAAAATAATTCTTTGAATGTTTTCTAAGGTGATTCCATAGCTCTTGAGTTAAACAGATGTAGATATAGTTCTTGATTGTGTCTTAGGCAGAGTACGTCTTTGAGAGTTGGTCAAAATGAAAATCCAATAATGAAGATGGTGAAATTACACCTTGTGCAAGTATGCTAGTACGCTAGCCTAGAGGGATGTCATGGTAGGGAAGCAGAGGAGACAACAAGTTTTATTCATGGAAGAATGATGTCTTAGATTTCAAGAGTCACTGTGAGGTTGTATATGAACAGGACAATGCCATGGGTTTTCTCTGAAGGATCATGGAAAGGAGAAATGGAGAAAACAGATGAGGCAGGAAATGAACTGAGTGATAGGAGGTGAACATCCAGAGAATTTTCATGCAAAATTTTATAGCGAGCTTAGAGAAGAAACTGGGGGAAAAAATAGAATACCCTGTCCCAAGTGTCCAAAAAGGCCCATCTTCAGGGCCATCTTTGCATGAACCCATTCATGCCCCTCTCTGACTCTTAGCTTACTGGAGGTCATTTTCCCCTTTCTGTTCCTCTTAAATATTCATTGCCTTACTGGGAGAGCCCGACCACCCTTTACCGTATGTTATGCTCTTTACAAATACAGCATATCTGTTCTAGTAGCTGGAAATCACCATGTCCAGTTTGTTTTTATTTCCCTAGTACTTATCTGAGAGACCCGAGCCGAGCAAGTGTAGCCTATGGCAGAATTTTCAAATACATAACACTTGATTTGACATGTGTACTTTTGTTCTTCTTCCCTCCCTTGTTTTCATCTTTTTCTCCTGCTCTCCCTCCTTCCCTGCCCACCCTATGCATTTTTTGCTTTGTTTTTCTTCTTTTCTAAAAAGACAAGGTTTGTCTATGCATGCATGGATAAAGCAAGATCAAGTTACTTCCCATGGAGTCATGGAGATTGAAAAACAATGGTAAGTAATACTAGAAGTAAGGAAGAAAGAAGAGATATAATTCTTCTTAGTTCTTTCAAATTAGAGAATTGTAATTTCTCTGAGGTGAGAGAACAAAACAGTGTCAACATCACATGTTAACTGATGTTAAACTGAAGTTGTTTCAATGATGTTTGGCTGAACTTATAAGTGGAGGCCTGTTTACATTCCTACCATTCCTTTCCAGGAAGAATCCACTCAAAACAAAGAATCAAATTACCAGTAGACTTGTTTCAGAAACCAGTGAACAAGAGATTATAGGCTAAGAGATAGATGTGAGCATTCCTATGGAGATCCACAGTTCATGAAGCAACTGTCTGAATTCAAACTTGCCAGAATGGATGGTCGTTTTTATAGATCTGATTGGCAGTTTTGAGCACTGAGAACTTATGTGGCTTTAACTAAAAGGACTCCCAGTAATCTTAATAAGATTACAAAAAACACATTTGAAATGTAATAGATCTTTGAAAGAAAATAATGTCGGGTACTTGCTAAGCCACAATCTGGGTTCTCCTTGTGAACTGAATAAGGTTCAGGCTATTTCCCTAAGAGATCACAAACTCAACTTTATGCCCTAAAATTGAGGACCCATTACAAAACAAAGCTCATATTAACTATGACCCACAGACCTATTTCCCAGAATGCCGACTTCTTGAATTACACTGTGAAATTTATCAGCCAAATAAAACATTATGCTCAGTCCTGTATCTCCTTGTAGCCAAGCTCTCTGAGAATGTAACTTACAACTAGAATTTGACTTGTGTACATGGGTGCTAGTCGGTCATTAGGTGTGTGGCTCCATGATATCCTAGAACCTGCCTGTGTCTTTGAGAGGACATTATCTACCACCATCTTTCAACATCCATAGATGTGATCTCCCTACTTATTAGTCCTATCTGACTTCTTACTATATGATGGTCTCAGCGTTTCTTAATATTATTAGAGTTACATGGGCAATGTCATTCACAAAAAGCATTTGATGAGCTCCACAGCTGACTCATTCTTATCAATGAAACAGAACGAAGGCTAGAAATCAAATTCCCAAAAAGCATATTTAAAATATCAGTGAGCAAGAGATTACAACAACAAAGAAATAAGTAAAAAGAGAGGTTGATATATGTCACAGAAAGGGAACAAAAGGGGTTGGGGATTTAGCTCAGTGGTAGAGCGCTTGCCTGGCAAACGCAAGGCCCTGGGTTCAGTCCCCAGCTCCGAAAAAAAGAAAAAAAAAAAGAAAGGGAACAAAGATTCAGAGATATTAAGATTCAGAGATATTAAGTGGCTTAACCAAAGATCCTACAGACCATATCCTGTGAAACCTCGAAATCAGAAAACATATCTCAAATTGTTTTTCTAGTCCCAACAACAGTACTTCATTAACTGAGAGGCGCTTGGAACAGATTTGTTGATGATAATAGAAGAGCTATAGAGATATGTATTGACAAAACTGATATGTTTAAATATTTATAGCATCTTCACTTTACTAAGTATTTCACAAGTTTTTCATTCAATATTGAGTTCCTCTTAATACATTTAAAACACAACATGCTTTATAAAATTTGGGCTTTCCAGAAATATTTTAAGAATTCATCTATGTTTGCAAAGATAAATGACTTCGAACTGTTACTATAGAGTTTAAGAAAGGCAGATGATTTTCTTCTCAGAGGTATGTCAGTTATGGCTCTCAATAGCAGGTTTTGGTGGAAGAGAAATGTATGCACAGATGTGCTAGCCACAATCAATGTCTCATCCCAATTCTTCAAAGTCCCTTCAACTGTATGTGTCCCTCATGCTTACACTCTCCAGGGAGTTATTCTAGTGTTTCTCACCTGAAAATCTCTTCAAATGCCTGCTCTTACTACTATACCACCATGCACAGAGTGTCCAAGATGTTGTGAGGACAGTTTGGTAGAGTGGTACTTACCCACTAGATCCACTCATTAAGAGCGTGAATGCCAAGCCCCCTCAACTCCAGTGGGCACAAATGAGGTGTACCTGAAATGTCAGCGCCCACTCCCTTACTAGTCTGAGGTTAGGACTGTGCCTCAGATCTGGTTTCTCAGGGAACATAATCTTAATCATCGTTTATCCTGAAACTTTGCCTTAAGTTGGATTTTTTTGCAAATGTCTCACTTTCAAGCAAGGTCATTCCCAGGTAATTTGCATTTGAATTACAGAATCCATTTTTAGAGATATAGTTCTGCCCAAAACAGTAAGGCAAGGCATGTCAGGGTAAGGTACAATATTAGATTTGGAGACTGCAAAGGTAGCGGCATCACTCAGCCACAAAACAGTTAGATAAAAGACGCTTAGCATGTTCATTAGCGCCTTTATCCTCTGGGATGTGTGTGTGTGTGTGTGTGTGTGTGTGTGTGTGTGTGTGTGTGTGATATGTGTGTGTGTGTGGTATGTGTGTGTGTGTGGTATGTGTGTGTATGTGTGTGTGTGGTATGTGTGTGTGTGTGGTATGTGTGTGCATGTGTGTGTGTGGTATGTGTGTGTGTGGTATGTGTGTGTATCTGTGTGTGTGTGGTATGTGTGTGTGTGTGGTATATGTGTGTATGTGTGTGGTATATGTGTGTGTGTGGTATATGTGTGTATGTATGTGGTATATATGTGTGTGTGTGTTATATGTGTGTGGTGTGTGTGTGGTGTGTGTGTGTGGTATGTGTGTGTGTGGTATGTGTGTGTGAGTGTGTGTGTGTGGTATGTGTGTGTGTGAGTGTGGTGTGAGTGTGTGGTGTGTGTGTGTGATGTGTGTGTGAGTGTGTGTGATATATGTGTGGTGTGTGTGTGTGTGGTATGTGTGTGTGAGTGTGTGGTGTGTGTGTGTGTGATGTGTGTGTGTGAGTGTGTGGTGTGTGTGTGTGATGTGTGTGTGTGAGTGTGTGTGATATATGTGTGTGTGGTGTGTGTGTATGTGTGTATGTGTGTGTGGTATATGTGTGTATGTATGTGGTATATATGTGTGTGTGTGGTATGTGTGTGTGATATGTGTGTGTGAGTGTGTGTTACATGCGTGTGTGTGTGTGTGTGTGTAAGGAGAGAGATAAAGACAAGAGACTAGAGGTCAGTTTGGGGTGGCTTGCTCAGTTGTTCCACGCCATTTTTTGAAGAAATGTCTCTCATTTCTATTAGGAACTTAGTGATTTTTCTTGGCCAAGAGAACCCAAGAATTTTTTTGTCTCTGCTTCCCTAGCTCTAGAATTAAAAAAAAAAATATGTGGTTCTATGGACTGAATTTGGATGCTACTAACTAGTACTTTGCTAGCTATCACTTTACTGAGCTCTCAGCTAGTACTTTACTAGCTCTCAGCTAGTACTTTACTAGCTCTCAGCTAGTACTTTACTGAGCTATCTCTCCACTCCCTGGACCATATAGCCCTTACTGCTTCTGATGCTAGTGTTGTGAGCAGAATGCCAGAAAGAATCATTGGCCTCTTCCCTCAAGATCCCTTCACTCTGTTCTCGCCTCCATGAGAAAGGAGACTCTGGATACGTGACAACTTTCAAGTGAAGTGACACGAGAGCCAACACAGAGTTGACAAGATGAGAAGCATGCTTGTCTATTTCTACCACAGAGAATATGGGTGTCGCAAGATGAGAAATTCTTCAAATTCAGGAGTGATCAAGATAGGTAGCAAACCAAAAGACATAACAAACCCAACACTGTCACTTGGGTTAAGTGACAAATTAGGATGCCTGAGAGTGTATATCCTTGTCTGTTCATGTTTAGTTATGAGTTCATTTTGTTTTTGTGGTTGAAACTTCTGAAAAAATAAATGTTTATGTTATCCCATAAAATGCTAACTTTGTGAAATGTTAAGTTAAATATTTTCTTCCTTATATGACCTACATTTTATTCAAAGTATGAAGATATCATTTATTAAAATATGGTGTTAGTATCAATAGAAGGCATAGGGACCTATTAAGT
Organism: Rattus norvegicus; assembly: GCF_021556685.1. Lineage (NCBI taxonomy): Eukaryota > Metazoa > Chordata > Mammalia > Rodentia > Muridae > Rattus > Rattus norvegicus. The sequence continues at coordinate 132,302,065 of NC_141537.1, forward strand.
TCATCATATTATTTTGACCCAGAAAGTAGAAAGGAGTATTTTCTGGTTGAAAGACAAAGAATGGACTTTGTGGGGTTGATATCAGTTGAAAGTCTCCAAGCGTGACTCATGCAGCTTGATGGCAGTTGAAGTATGGGTGACTTTACAACTATGTCTTCTTTGTCACACACAGAATCACGTCATTACAATACAAACTGCTAGATTTCTCATTTTGATAGCCATCCAGAATTCTATAATCGTATCTTTTTTAATGGTCAATACTCTAGAGCAGGAGTCACCAAAGATCAGCCAAATCTGGCCCGCCACCTGTTTGTATAAGGGTTGCCAAGAATGGTTTTTACATATTTAAATACAGGCTATAAAATATGTCCATGAGAAGAGTTGTTTGAACTGCCGAGGACACTATCGCTTGGCTTGCCAACCCTAAAATATTAGTATCTGGCACGCTACAGAAGTAGATTGCTGACCCATGTAATGAGCAGATAGCCAAGTAAGGATTCTGCACTGAAAACTTTTTATTGCATCAGAAATCACCATTTATCAAACATGTCTCTATGTTTTCACCAAGAAATATCAACCATAATAGAAAATAACGTTTTAGGAAAAATGTTACAAGTGAAGAAACTGTAATCAGAGGATAGTAAAATTAAAGACTTCAATATGCCCTTCCTCTTCCCATCTCTATTTTATAAATGCATAAATGGGAGGCAAGAAAACACACAGGACAAGTGATTCCTTAGGTTTGTGTGACACTTGTAACTTCTCAAAGCACTCTCCTGATAGCGTTTAATGTCTCACGGCTGTGATAAAGCGATAACTCAGGTCTTTTATTGTTTAGTGCTATGAAACTCAATTGTGTATGTTCTTTTTATCTTTCATGGTGACAGTTACTCCACTCCTCAGCCAAGAGACTGAGCTGAAAATCAAGAACTTCTTGGACATGCTACTTGCTTGAAGCTTTTTCTGGCTGAGGTCAGCACTGGAGGCTCAAAGGTACCGAGACAATCATAAGGTTCTGCTTGTTTAGTAGGTCACGGGTGTGATCTTAGGAGATAAGCCCTACACATGCCTGGAAAATACAGTCTTTTCAGCATCTCTATGCGGTGTGTATAAATGTCCCTCTCAATCACGCAGCGCCTGTCAGAGAGCATCATTTCTAACATGGATGTTCTGCTCAAAAGAATGTTTATCTCTAGGCTAAAGATGTGCATGCCGGGTAGCGGACTTACCTGCCATGCACAAGGCTCTGCGTTCATTCCCTAGCACCAACAAATCATAGCGCTTTTTAATGATGTGATTACAAAAGTTGTTATTAATCGCACATTGACCTGGGATAAAAATTTGAATACATACTCATTTTGTTTACATAAATTTAAGTCAAGTATTGGGATGGACCATCTGATGATTCATACTAAGAGACATGTTATATACTTGGTTCTAAACTATGGGAAGGCCATCAGCTTTGTTTCACAACAGCACATATGGAGAAAGAACCAGATTTTGTTAATGCACTTTGTATTCATGGAATGGCCATGCATCAAGTATCTGTGATCTCAGGTCAGCATCACCATTTACAGCAAGCAAGGAAAGGACTCCCAGGAGATGAGAATGTTGTCTTACCCCCATTCTCTGATGCTGGACTGAGATTTGTGTAGCTCACAGTGCCGGAACCTAAAAGGTTCAGGCTGCTCTATAACTTAGAAAATTAGAAGGGGTAAATATCAGCATACAGGATGGAGAAAACGGGGCACACACTCTCATTTGATAAAAACCAACTTTTGTACTAACGTACTCCTATGAGAACTGCATTAGTCCCTTTTCAGATTCTATACACCCATGAATGGCCCCATCCCTGAATGCTATGACAGTGGGAATCAGGTTTCAGAAGGCTTCTCAGAATATACTCAAACTGTAATGTAGTCTCTCAAAGTCATGTTCTAGATGCATACAGTATAAGGAGGGGAGAGAACCAGAAATGGCAGGCAACCATCCTTGCAGTCTTCAATTAATTCTTATTGATTGATTGAGGTTCCTAAACCCTAGGAAAGGGGCTTGATAGTGGCTCTAGAGTCTAACAGAGACCCATTGGGAAGAGGGGCTTGTTTTGTCTGAAGGGAGACAGCACCCTGTCGATCATTCCATATGCTCAGGTGAGGAAAGTGTTATGCCGGTGCTGATCTAAAGGACAGTTCTTTTGCCTTCTTTTCTTTTTGTTTTTTGTTTTTTGTTTTTTTAATTTATTTAATACTTAATAATAATTCTTTGGTTTCCGGGCAAACATCCCCCTCCCCCCTCCCCTTCCTTATGGGTGTTCCCCTCCCAACCCTCCCCCCATTGCCGCCCTCCCCCCAACAGTCTAGTTCACTGGGGGTTCAGTCTTAGCAGGACCCAGGGCTTCCCCTTCCACTGGTGCTCTTACTAGGATATTCATTGCTACCTATGAGATCAGAGTCCAGGGTCAGTCCATGCATAGTCTTTAGGTAGTGGCTTAGTCCCTGGAAGCTCTGGTTGCTTGGCATTGTTGTACATATGGGGTCTCGAGCCCCTTCAAGCTCTTCCAGTTCTTTCTCTGATTCCTTCAACGGGGGTCCTATTCTCAGTTCAGTGGTTTGCTGCTGGCATTCGCCTCTGTATTTGCTGTATTCTGGCTGTGTCTCTCAGGAGAGATCTACATCCGGCTCCTGTCAGTCTGCACTTCTTTGCTTCATCCATCTTGTCTAATTGGGTGGCTGTATATGTATGGGCCACATGTGGGGCAGGCTCTGAATGGGAGTTCCTTCAGTCTCTGTTTTAATCTTTGCCTCTCTCTTCCCTGCCAAGGGTATTCTTGTTCCCCTTTTAGAGAAGGAGTGAAGCATTCACATTTTGATCATCCGTCTTGAGTTTCATTTGTTCTAGGCATCTAGGGTAATTCAAGCATTTGGGCTAATAGCCACTTATCAGTGATTGCATACCATGTATGTCTTTCTGTGTTTGGGTTAGCTCACTCAGGATGATATTTTCCAGTTCCAACCATTTGCCTACGAATTTCATAAAGCCATTGTTTTTGATAGCTGAGTAATATTCCATTGTGTAGATGTACCACATTTTCTGTATCCATTCCTCTGTTGAAGGGCATCTGGGTTCTTTCCAGCTTCTGGCTATTATAAATAAGGCTGCGATGAACATAGTGGAGCACGTGTCTTTTATATATGTTGGGGCATCTTTTGGGTATATGCCCAAGAGAGGTATAGCTGGATCCTCAGGCAGTTCAATGTCCAATTTTCTGAGGAACCTCCAGACTGATTTCCAGAATGGTTGTACCAGTCTGCAACCCCACCAACAATGGAAGAGTGTTCCTCTTTCTCTGCATCCTCGCCAGCATCTGCTGTCCCCTGAGTTTTTGATCTTAGCCATTCTCACTGGTGTGAGGTGAAATCTCAGGGTTGTTTTGATTTGCATTTCCCTTATGACTAAAGATGTTGAACATTTCTTTAGGTGTTTCTCAGCCATTCGGCATTCCTCAGCTGTGAATTCTTTGTTTAGCTCTGAACCCCATTTTTTAATAGGGTAATTTGTCTCCCTGCAGTCTAACTTCTTGAGTTCTTTGTATATTTTGGATATAAGGCCTCTATCTGTTGTAGGATTGGTAAAGATCTTTTCCCGATCTGTTGGTTGCCGATTTGTCCTAACCAGTGTCCTTTGCCTTACAGAAGCTTTGCAGTTTTATGAGATCCCATTTGTCGATTCTTGATCTTAGAGCATAAGCCATTGGTGTTTTGTTCAGGAAATTTTTTCCAGTGCCCATGTGTTCCAGATGCTTCCCTAGTTTTTCTTCTATTAGTTTGAGTGTATCAGGTTTGATGTGGAGGTCCTTGATCCACTTGGACTTAAGCTTTGTACAGGGTGATAAGCATGGATCAATCTGCATTCTTCTACATGTTGACCTCCAGTTGAACCAGCACCATTTGCTGAAAATGCTATCTTTTTTCCATTGGATGGTTTTGGCTCCTTTGTCAAAAATCAAGTGACCATAGGTGTGTGGGTTCATTTCTGGGTCTTCAATTCTATTCCATTGGTCTATCTGTCTGTCTCTGTACCAATACCATGCAGTTTTTATCACTATTGCTCTGTAATACTGCTTGAGTTCAGGGATAGTGATTCCCCCTGAAGTCCTTTTATTGTTGAGGATAGCTTTAGCTATCCTGGGTTTTTTGTTATTCCAGATGAATTTGCAAATTGTTCTGTCTAACTCTTTGAAGAATTGGATTGGTATTTTGATGGGCATTGCATTGAATCTGTAGATTGCTTTTGGTAAAATGGCCATTTTTACTATATTAATCCTGCCAATCCATGAGCATGGGAGATCTTTCCATCTTCTGAGGTCTTCTTCAGTTTCTTTCTTCAGTGTCTTGAAGTTCTTATTGTACAGATCTTTTACTTGCTTGGTTAAAGTCACACCGAGGTACTTTATATTATTTGGGTCTATTATGAAGGGTGTCGTTTCCCTAATTTCTTTCTCGGCTTGTTTCTCTTTTGTGTAGAGGAAGGCTACTGATTTATTTGAGTTAATTTTATACCCAGCCACTTTGCTGAAGTTGTTTATCAGCTTTAGTAGTTCTCTGGTGGAACTTTTGGGATCACTTAAATATACTATCATATCATCTGCAAATAGTGATATTTTGACTTCTTCTTTTCCGATCTGTATCCCCTTGACCTCATTTTGTTGTCTGATTGCTCTGGCTAGAACTTCAAGAACTATATTGAATAAGTAGGGAGAGAGTGGGCAGCCTTGTCTAGTCCCTGATTTTAGTGGGATTGCTTCAAGTTTCTCTCCATTTAGTTTAATGTTAGTAACTGGTTTGCTGTATATGGCTTTTACTATGTTTAGGTATGGGCCTTGAATTCCTATTCTTTCCAGGACTTTTATCATGAAGGGGTGTTGAATTTTGTCAAATGCTTTCTCAGCATCTAATGAAATGATCATGTGGTTTTGTTCTTTCAGTTTGTTTATATAATGGATCACGTTGATGGTTTTCCATATATTAAACCATCCCTGCATGCCTGGGATGAAGCCTACTTGATCATGGTGGATGATTGTTTTGATGTGCTCTTGGATTCCGTTTGCCAGAATTTTATTGAGTATTTTTGCGTCGATATTCATAAGGGAAATTGGTCTGAAGTTCTCTTTCTTTGTTGTGTCTTTGTGTGGTTTAGGTATAAGAGTAATTGTGGCTTCATAGAAGGAATTCGGGAGTGATCCATCTGTTTCAATTTTGTGGAATAGTTTGGATAATATTGGTATGAGGTCTTCTATGAAGGTTTGATAGAATTCTGCACTAAACCCGTCTGGACCTGGGCTCTTTTTGGTTGGGAGACCTTTAATGACTGCTTCTATTTCCTTAGGAGTTATGGGGTTGTTTAACTGGTTTATCTGTTCCTGATTTAACTTCGGTACCTGGTATGTGTCTAGGAAATTGTCCATTTCCTGTAGATTTTCAAGTTTTGTTGAATATAGGCTTTTATAGTAAGATCTGATGATTTTTTGAATTTCCTCTGAATCTGTAGTTATGTCTCCCTTTTCATTTCTGATTTTGTTAATTTGGACGCACTCTCTGGGTCCTCTCGTTAGTCTGGCTAAGGGTTTATCTATCTTGTTGATTTTCTCAAAGAACCAACTTTTGGTTCTGTTGATTCTTTCTATGGTCCTTTTTGTTTCTACTTGGTTGATTTCAGCTCTGAGTTTGATCATTTCCTGCCTTCTACTCCTCCTGGGTGTATTTGCTTCTTTTTGTTCTAGAGCTTTTAGGTGTGCTGTCAAGCTGCTGACATATGCTCTTTCCTGTTTCTTTCTGCAGGTACACAGCGCTATGAGTTTTCCTCTTAGCACAGCTTTCATTGTGTCCCATAAGTTTGGGTATGTTGTACCTTCATTTTCATTAAATTCTAAAAAGTCTTTAATTTCTTTCTTTATTTCTTCCTTGACTAGGTTATCATTGAGTAGAGCATTGTTCAATTTCCACGTATATGTGGGCATTCTTCCCTTATTGTTATTGAAGACCAGTTTTAGGCCGTGGTGGTCTGATAGCACGCATGGAATTATTTCTATCTTTCTGTACCTGTTGAGGCCCGTTTTTTGACCAACTATATGGTCAATTTTGGAGAAAATACCATGAGGAGCTGAGAAGAAGGTATATCCTTTTGCTTTAGGATAGAATGTTTTATAAATATCTGTTAAGTCCATTTAGCTCATGACTTCTCTTAGTCTGTCTACGTCTCTGTTTAATTTCTGTTTCCATGATCTGTCCATTGATGAGAGTGGGGTGTTGAAATCTCCCACTATTATTGTGTGAGGTGCAATGTGTGTTTTGAGCTTTAGTAAGGTTTCTTTTACGTATGTAGGTGCCCTTGTATTTGGGGCATAGATATTTAGGATTGAGAGTTCATCTTGGTGGATTTTTCCTTTGATGAATATGAAGTGTCCTTCCTTATCTTTTTTGATGACTTTTAATTGAAAATTGATTTTATTTGATATTAGAATGGCTACTCCAGCTTGCTTCTTCTGACCATTTGCTTGGAAAGTTGTTTTCCAGCCTTTCACTCTGAGGTAGTGTCTGTCTTTGTCTCTGAGGTGTGTTTCCTGTAGGCAGCAGAATGCAGGGTCCTCGTTGCATATCCAGTTTGTTAATCTATGTCTTTTTATTGGGGAGTTGAGGCCATTGATGTTGAGAGATATTAAGCAATAGTGATTATTGCTTCCTGTTATATTCATAATTGGATGTGAGGTTATGTTTGTGTGCTTTTCTTCTCTTTGTTTTGTTGCCAAGACGATTAGTTTCTTGCTTCTTCTAGGGTATCGCTTGCCTCCTTATGTTGGGCTTACCCTTTATTATCCTTAAAAATATGGAACGCTTCACGAATTTGCGTATCATCCTTGCGCAGGGACCATGCTAATCTTCTCTGTATTGTTCCAATCTTAGTATATGTGCTGCCGAAGCGAGCACTTCTTTTGTCTTCTAAAGTGTGATTTCCTTTTTTTTTTTCTAGTTAATGATAAGCACCTCCTATGTGTCTGTCACAATGCAACGCCATCTATTTAAGGAGAGATGACTCACAGACTATGGCTAATACACAAACTCTGGTTCACTGCCTACATTTGTATTTTACATTAGAACTATGTTAATCGTTATATGACTTTTAGTGAGAACCATTGCTCAGTACTGCCCCTTGAGTCCCTGAGGCTAAACCATTTATCACCTAGAACTTCACAGCAGAGTTGGACCACACTGCCTGCCTTATAACCAGAGTTGCTTTTGACAGTATTTCATGGGATGACACAGAGCACCCTTGGAGTTGGGGGAAATAATTGTTCTATAGCAAACCAAGTTTAAGCAATGCAAACACAGTGAAGTATGCTATGTCTTTGGTATTTGCTATCAAACTGCATGCATTCCACATGTGTATGTGTCAGTGTGCTAATGTGCATTGGGAATTTCCAAGAAGAGATGTAGAATAATGTCTACCTCGTAACAGTGTGTCCTTCCATTTGTTTGATGTCTACGAAACAGTCTCTTCAAATAATGTTTTACAGAATGCAATTTGGGTGCCACTGGGATATTTGTTGCAGGGAAGGGCATGATTACAGGAACAACAGCCTCTAACCAGCCAGCACACACTGTATGGTGGCTCTGTGGTTGTTAGCATGTTGCCTATGCACTCAATCATTAAGTTACATAAGCACTCAATGACTCTGAGTGCCTAGGACTTAGATATTCTTATATTACTATTTATTGAAAGTTTCTCTGCCATAGCCTAATAATAATGTATGGCAGCCTTCTCCAAAATCATGTAAATCGTCATCTTATAGATCTAAACTTTTTATTGATATTCTAAATGTATTCTAATGTCAATATGCAAAACTTTTCATTCTGGATTTTTTCAAAGTTCTTTACCACAAAAGGGTTCCTTAGCCACCTACCTTGATGTTAATTCTATGTGGACTTCTGATAGCTTTCTTTTCATACTTAACATATTTCTCATATTTTAGACAATTTAATTGTTCACATGTATGGGATTTTGAAATATAATTTGATGCATGTATGCAGTGGTCAAGATAGTGATTGGCATTCCCATCCCTGAGACATTGTTCATGTCTGTTTTAACCTTTTGAACATCTATTTTATAGTTCTCGCTATGGCATATAGTGAAGTTTCCTGTGAACTGTAGACATCTTGCTATGATGTAGAATGTTAGAATTTATTCTGCTTGTAATTTTACTCTGCTTTTAACTCCTACCCACCTACCCTCTACCTTACCTTTCCTATCCCCTCCTAGCTTCCAATAATCACAATTCTACTTTCAAATTCTATAAAGTCAACATTTTTAGCTTCTATATGGGGGAAAATGTAGGATTTATCCTTTGTGTCTGGTTTATTTAATTAAGCATAGGGTCTTCCAGTTTTATGGACTTTGCTACAAATGATAGCATCCCATTATCCCATATATTTAAAGAGCATCCATCTTTTCTTTACTTGTTGATAGAGAGTAGGTAGTAGGTGTCAGAGATATTTATCCTTAAAGTAGTTATTCAAATACCAATCTAAGCAGGGGCCATGAAATAAATGCATATAGATATTTGATGGCTCAGAGATGACTGAAGAGAAAGAGAGGGTTAAGACCAGAGTATAGAGATGAGGATGTCTTCAGTTTCTAAAACAGGGAGTAGATATTATGGAGGGGGGATAGTGGTCTTTGAAATAACCAGAGTGTGCAGATAAAAGCATAATAGTTGACCTGAGGATATTACAATAATACAGTAAATACCAAAACTGCACAGCAACCCATGAAATGTCAGATGATGGGATTAGAGGAATAAATACTCCATTACAGGAGCAACGTCCACATGAGTCTGAGTCTACCTGCTTGAAACTGCAGTCTTCGATGAAAGGCTAAAAACTTGAGAGGATCTGCATTATTTAAAGAAAAGCACTTTAGCGTTTCTATTGTATTACACTGTTTCAGATTTCAATCCTTTGGGCCCTGAACAATTGGATTACAGAGTATTATGTGTTTCAACTCTGCCTGTGCATTGCTTTGACACAAATATTCAAATCAGAAAAGAGAGAGCGCTATTTGCAAAAAAGTCATTTTGCTTTTCACCATCTACCAGGTGTATGTTATCATCCCAAAATTCTGAGGGGGCATTTTTCAAACCACACACCTACCTGGAACCTAGTAAAATTTAAATTTACCTGACTTGATTCAAAAAGTTCCATGATGATAGATAAAATTACAAAGTTGAAAATACTTTAGGGAGTAAAACGCTCCCATAAATGGCATTCTTAGAACATACTACACAAAGTAATAGTACTAAGATCAGTCCATAATGTACAACAGAAGACAGAAAGACAGGAAAACAGAGGGGGGCAGAGAAGAGCAAGAAATGAAGAAAATGGATGTAAAGAAATGATTGATGATTTGTGGCATTAGAATAGTATCCAGAACACTACACTACACATCAAAGTATGTTAAAGGTATTTTTAAGGGCATCTTAGTGGAAAGATTTTCATAAGGGACGAAGCAGGAAGAGATGAGGCTGAAAGTGTACCCTGGGGATAGGTTGAGGGAGTGGGGAAGGGCACGGAAGCCACTTGCAAAGGCCAGCATATCTTCTCCTCTGACAAGTGATCTTTACTCTGAGATGAAAAGATGAAGTGTGAATCTTGGAAGAGTGGGTTGCAGACTGTATAAGTTTCCTTGGACCACCATAGCCTAAAGCTCGCATGGATTTACAACTTAGATCCTTCCAGAGTAAGGACCTAAGGAACTGTAGTGGATGGGAGAAGGCCTGGAGAGCTACAAATGAGGGGATGCTATCCCAGTAATCCCCTAATTTTTTGTAATGTTCTAGAAGAAACAGCAGAATGAGATGTTTTCTTTTCTAGGGTTGGGATAAGCATGAGACTTACCTTCTGGTATTGTCAAATTGTACATCTTGCAATGCCAAATATATTCTATGGTAAATTGGGTATCTTGTAAGGCAGAACATTTTCTATGGCACACGTTATAGAATTGTTATCACAGAAAGTATTGTTAGTCATAGTCTATGCTTTGTCTGATTCAGGAGGAAAAATGAGCCCATGAAATTGCTTGCATTCTGTTGTTATATTATTGTTTTAACACCTGTCAACAGTGGATGGTATCCATGTGGATGATGCAGAAAAGGGTATCGAATACTCTTAGGTCAATCTTCCCCTTTAGATAGTATCTGACAATATGCTTCAGATTAGCCTCTGGCTTACTAAGTTCCTCAGACTGGACTTTAACTCAAAATAAACCTCCTGCCTCAGCCTCTTAGAGTCTATGCTAACAGGCATGGGTTGATCTGTGCCCAAAATCATATTGACTTTCAATAACGATACTTAAATTATGATGACTACTGGGAACTCTCTGTAGAAATCTATTTAGAGCAACAGCTCTAGGCATATAGTCTGTGATGTTACCAACTACTGAAAGGGCATCTGTTTTATATGTAGGTAACAGAAAATTGGGAATGACATCTAATTTTGTGGTAAGTATCATCAAGAGTTACAGAAGAGAAATAAAAGGAAGAGGAGAAGAAGGAGAAGAAGAACGAGGAGGAGAAGGAGGAAGAGGAGAGAGAGAATGGAAAGGGTCTGGGCTGAGGGGACTGGGATGAGGATGAGGGGGTAAAGGAAGAAGGAAGGTAAAAGGGAGGAGGTCAGGAAGAAGAAGAGAGAGGAGATGGGGAGGAGGAAGATTAAGGGATCTATCTCTTGCTGACAACATGACCCTGGCAAATGACTTACCTTCTCTGAGTGATAGTTAACTTATAACTCGGTAGTTAACTAAGTAATAATAAACACACAGGGCATATTTTAGGGTTTAATCCAGTAATGGAATTAAATTTTCAGTAATTGTATACTGATGACTGCTGTTGATGCAGGTAAGACAATAAGCTGGCAGGAACAAGGTGGATATAATAGGCACAGAGAGGCATGATCATAATCCTTTGTTAAAAATCAATGAATTACAAAACAGAGAATGCAAACTTCCTCTGCTCATAGGTTTATAGTCAATCACCCTGGGACATGTGTGAGAGAAGGTTCACTTTTCATGTTGCGCTTTTTTTTAAAAGCAAGGAGAATGGTTCCCCTTCATTGTACTAGAACTATGTGGTAGAATAATTGTTTGCATTGGGTAAATAATTTGAGACTATCCAGGATTGGTTTGTGGCAGAAAAAGAGACGAAATGCTGAAATGTTATTGTTCAGGCAGTCATTGTACCAAAGGCAAAGGCTAACCAGAAAGAGAAGCTAAGGGTTTGTCCAGTGAGCACCACATACCGTGTTAAGGAAGGAGCAGCCGATAGTGAAAGGTTCTTCAGAACTTAAGCTGTGAAAAGATAAAATTGGCTGGAGATATTGATTGAGTGCAGTTGCCTTGTATGAGTTAAGCTCTGGGTTCAATCTTCATAACTAGGTTTAACAACAGAAAGCAGGGTCCGCCATAGTAGGAGTAGAATGAACGTCAGTTTATGCAGATGCCTATAGACTGCTTATAGATGCGTATGATGAAAGCTTAGGAAGAAACTAGGAGCAGAGTTTGCTTGTGGTGGATGAGATCTAGGCACATGGAACATGTGGGTGGGCATGGGAGCTGATTTTCCTGCATCCCTACCTTGAATTGGTTCCCCGATAGCTGACTTTGAGACAATCAGTTCCATGCACAGTTCATTTAGGAAACAATACCAAAAGCAAGGTGGGGAAAGAAGCCATGTGTCACTGCAACCTTCTACAGACATCCAAGTGCACTTAGCAAAGGAGGGGGTATGTGACATGAGGCTGGGGCCCCTTACAAATAGATACTCAGGTGTTCCATGTCTTAGGAATGAAGGAAAAATCCCAGTATTTGTAGCAATGTTTTCTGATTCTTGAACTAAGCGAGGTAGTTGGTTCAAAAAAAAAAAAAACCACCACCCATGAAATGGGATTTATAAAATCAAACAAAATACCCACTTGTCAGACAGTGCAAGCAACACTATCATGTAGGAAGGACTGAACATACTTTTGCTGCCTTCTTACATGTAGAAGTCGTGTATCTTATTAGGAGATAGTGACTATCAGTTAAAGTCAGAAGAACTTTCTAGTAATTAAATCTGCAGTCCTGTGAGGCCTTGATAATGATCTATTATTGGCTTCAGCCAGCAAATTTCACTCACTCAAGGATCTGTTTTAAACAAACATTTATTGGGTCTTTAGTACGAGGTAATAAACAGGGTAGTTAATCTCCAAAAGTGGCCGCCAGAAGATGAAGTAGCTTGTTATGCAGCAATAAAAAACTAAACAGCCCTTTACATGATTTTTTTTCATATAATTCTCTCACTATAACCTTCTTATAAAGTGCTTAGTATACTGCAAGACACTAAGCCATGGACTGGGTTGTTATTCCTACCTTACCTCTCTCTACTAGCAGCCAATGGAGCACTCCTAGTGGTGCTGGTAAAAAAAATGCAGAGTCCCAGGTCCCAGATATTAGTATAATCAGAACTTGCATTTCAACAATGATTTTGTAATGCTTATGAAAGTCTAGGAAGCAAGCTTTATGGCAATTAGTGTGCTACTCAAAGTTTGGTTACTGTGACAAAAACCCAGCATAAACAACTTATTTAAAGATAGCCTACTTTCCTTTTTGTTGCTGTAATAAAATGCTCCAACTAAAAACAACTTAAATGAGGACAGGATTTATTTTTCTCATACCTCTAGGTTACACTTTGTCACTGAGATTACTCAACAAAGGAAACTAAAGCAGAAACTGTGGAGGAAGGCTGCTTGATGGCTCACTCACTTGCTCTCACGTTCACGTATAGCTTTCTTATACAGCCAAGGACCACCTGCCAAAGGCATGGTGCCACCCACAGTGGGCTGGACCTTCATGTATCTGTTAACAAGATACTTTCCCTGAGACATGCCCAGAAACCAATCTGATCAAGGTAATACCTCAATTGAACTCCCTTCTCAGGTGAATTTAGACTGTGAATTTTGACAGTTAAGCTAACTAGGACAGAAAACATCTGTCCTTATAGTTTTGGAAGTTCATGACTTCTGGGCTTGGGGTGAGGCAGTAGATCAGAGTGAAACACATAGGAGATCAAACTGTAAGCTTCAGGCCCAGAGAGGAAGAAACAGGAAGAAATAATGGAAGATTCAGGGATCCCACCATCCCCAGCAGGATTCTTGCCTCCATGACCTGTTGTCCTTCCTAGGTCTCACCTCTTCAAGGATCTGTGATTTTCAATACTGTCGAACTTGGAACCAAGTCTTCAATAGATATCCCTTCAGGGGGAAATTTAAGATATCAACTCTAAATTTTGATTCTACAACTGAGAACTATGATTTGTTGATTCACAGTGGGAAAAAAATGGCCCACATTTAACTAATATTAACCATTATCTGGATTGAATAATTCAATCTACAAAGCATTAATAAACTGAGTTATTATCAATAACCACAACATTTGTTGCTCTCAGCATCTTTTGAAATAGTATGTGAAATACACAATATACACAGTGCTAGTGTGATTGGAAGAAGATGTTTTAGAACTGAAAGGTCCTACTTCCTCAAATCTGAGCATATTGTCCAGTACTGTACAAACACAGTGCTTTGATGTCCCTGGTGACCTAGTCAGACTAGAGTCATAGCATTGTCTTCAACTCCCTTTCAGATCCACTAGGAGTAGTGAGGCACTCTGCTGTGATCTGAGACAATGGCACCTGAAAACATGAATAATACATCACACTAACAATGCTTTTTGAACCATTATGGTGCAGAATATTGTATCAATCCATAATTTGAAGATGAGACTAAATGGATCTTTCATCTGAAAGAATGCCTGTGAGGTGTCAATTTATACCTGATGCTAATAAGAATATACTATCGCCAGAAATCCACATTAAAATATTTTATATAAGACACACTTGTATTAATAGATATCTGTCATTTGTTACTAAATACAGCTGTTCAAAGAACCTCTTAAGTGCTTTAGAAATTTGTTTTTAAGACCTTGACATGGGATTGAATAAAGAGTATTAGGGAGCTAATCTTTCATGGTGAAAATGGACAGAGTGGATGAAATACTGTATGTTGCTTACTTCATTTTTGCCAGGTCAAATTGAAATTCCCATCAACATTTGACACCCCTTACACGGCCACATAATGAATGAGTGAGCGCCTAAATATGGACGTTAAATATTTCATTTTCACTAGACATTATTACCATTGACTGTGGTTCAACTTTGGAGACTTTCACATTTCTTTACTGAACATTCTGGTCTTTCACTGTGAACCTTTCCTGTAAGAGAGGAGTAAAATAAGGTGGTTCACTCAATTATGAATCATCCTGGATTATAAATCCATGGATCATTGGCCATGAATTCAACAAATACACAGTGATGCCTTCGCTCTGAAATTGCATCAGTGTGTGAAGTAGTACTCTAGGAAGATTAAATTAATGAAAAGAATTGAGTAACTGTTCCATATCAGTGAAATATGGCCCCCTCACCTAAGGGTAAATAAATAAATTCACTGTTTACATTGTCCCCCCTTGACTCTACTGTCTCCATCATCCTCTTGGTGACACTAACTGTTCCTCCATTTGATGGAATCAATATTTTAAATATGAATCAAAATGCAAAGTAGGGGGCTTGGGTACAAGGAGGTTTGAAGTAATTTTTTTCTAATGGCTTTGAGTCATTTTTCTTCATCTGAAAGGCTTTTGGCTTGTAGACAGGGAACTGGGGCACTTCTTTTGATGAAAGTTGCATTTCGGTTTCAAAATCCCCCATCCGCTTCTACCTTTCAACCTTTCTAGTCTTGTTATTGTTGTGTTACTACTGCTACTTTTTGTAGAATGAATATGGAGTGTGGTTTCCAGGCTTCTCTGGAATTACAATTCCCAGAATGTTTTCCCACCCTAAAGTGTTTTGTTTTTATAATTTAGTCACTGCTGTGCTTCTATTTTCTCTCTTGGGAAGGCATCTCTTGGTCAGAACCATACTATATGATAGGCCAATCTTAAGTCAACATGCTAAGAATAGTTTTAAGTGACTAGCTGGGATGCTCATGTACAAACAAGACTAGGATGTGCATAATTAAGCAATTGTAATAATTCATTTTCCTGCTCATTAGCCCTCATTATGTCCATGTGTGGTAAACGGTTTACTAAACTAAAATATGCATAGAAAACGCAAGTGTTTGGCCTACTCACCAAAGTCAAAAAGTTCTGAAATAACTCTAAACTTAAAACTCTCTAGAACCTGAGCTGCTACTTAGTACGAATGGGGCAGGAATTATTTAACAAAAGAGAAAGTAGAGTCTGTCCTGTGTGTGTTTCTCACAGACAAATTCATTTCATACTAGGACATTTTTCTCCAGAGATGTGGTAGCTTCCGCTGAGAAGCATTGTGACCTCCTCCTATAGAATGTGTCATCTGTTTTTTGGAGATAGGAACTGGGCTAGTAGAACAGTCGGTTACAGAGCTGACCAGGTGTCTGCTGAGCCCCAGATGCAGGCCTCAGCACCACATTAAAAACAGCTGTGGTGGTGCAGTCCTGTAATTCCAGCCCACGCTTGGAAGGCGGAGGAGGAAAACCAAGAGGAGTTCCACACTAGCCTGATACACATTGAGGTTAGGAGCAAGCCTGGACTACAATGATCCCCTGTCTCAGAATAAAAGTTTTGAAGGAAAAAACAAAACTTATGACCACAAAGTTAACTGCTACTCAACGAACTTGAATATCTCCAAGACAAACAATACATGGAGCCAGACTAGACTAGACGTTGGCCAGACTCAATGGACCAGACAAGAGGAGTTGCACGTTCACACTTGACCAGTTAGTTACGTCCCTCCTTAAGTCATCTGTCCCAACATTTGCCTTATTTTCTCTCTTTAGCTCTGGAGTTGGTCGGCATGCCACCTTTAAGTGTATTCCTGTTTTGTCACTCAGCAGGAAAACTCTTTGCTCTGTAGCCCCCTCCCAAGACCCTCCCCTCCATCACTGACGCGTGCGCCATTACTTCCAGGCCACACAATGTCACAGTCCTCATGCTTTTCTTTGCACTCTCCCAGCTGATGTCCCACATCCTTCATCCCTCGGCATCGGAGCAGAACTGCCAGATGACAACTTTAGGATCCTAATGCGAATTAGTTATGTTCTCACCATTTCCCGTTCTCATTAAATCATTGTCAGGGCCGTGGATTCATGGGGTACCATTTCCTGTTCTCATTACAATTTTTTTGTCACAAGAATGAGGTATCAGAATTTCAGTGCTCAGAATAGCCTTTGAAAAATCATAGTTAATGCAGCTGCTATGACCTAGTTATTTTTTTTTTCTCTGCTGCTTCGGACTGAGCTCTGCCTTCCCTCTTCTCTCTGCCTGTTTATGGCTTTGTCAATTAGCAGATAGCAATTTAGGGATGTGATTTTGGTAAAAGTCAAGAAATCACATAATAGGATTGCGTTAAAATTTCACCTTTCTTTTTCCAGGAGCAAAACTACTTGCTAGCTACACCCTCCACAGCAAGTTAGAGATGCTCTCAGTGGTCCTTTCTCAGGTGATGTATTTATCACTTGCATTTTCATTTTAATGTTCTCCACATCTTAAAGCACGAAACAGAAACTTGTCCTTGAACTAAAGCAAAGAGATCATTGTTCACACTTGGTGTTCTTTTTTTTTTTTTTTTTTAAGATTCCAAATTTATGTTACTTTGGGGGTGGGGTGGGGATGAATATTGTTACTATTCAAAAATTTTGAATAAATTACTTTATTTTCCCTCCCTGCTGATCCTAGCTGCCTTTATGGGGTTTGTTTTACAATTGATGGCTTTGTTCTTCCAAGACAGTTACATGTTCTGTTTGGGTTCAGGTGGAAGTCTTACAAACACCAAGTAATGATTTGTTAACTAAACCCTCCTGAAGCTGTCTGTCAGCAGCCTATGTCGCATAATAGCAGTTTGCCCTGCTTGCAGTCATGAAGAGGGGTGAGGGTGGGGAGGGGTGGGGTGGGATGGGGGCGGGGGTGGGGGGGTGATATAATTAGAAGCAAACTTCCTCAGACACCAAAGAGGGATGGGCACCTCAGAAATGCTGCAAATCATTTGCTTGCCCCTTTGGGTAGCAGACATGTTGCCTGTGTCTGCTTTGTTATTGCTCAGTGTGAGCGAGACCTGTTAGAGAAAATGATGACAATTTCATTGGTGATAGATATAGGACCCTATCTGTAGGAGATGCTTTAATGTTTAATTTTATATGATGCTGCTCACAGTGTCTCCAAATTCAGCACACTGACCCTAGTGTGCATCATGGTGTTTTTTTTTTAAACATATTCCCAGAGTCTGATTGCTTATACCACCTTCTACCTTCTGACATATTTATTTTATATTTCAATATATATATATATATATATAATCTTTTTTTAATTGACAGAAGGTCTGTAGCTGAGGCTGTCCCTGAACTTGTTATGTAGCCAGAAGCCAAAGAGGACCTTAAACTCCTGATCTTCCTTGCCTCCACCTCCCAAGTCTCATGTCTCTCTCCCTGGTCTTCATCAGCACCTTGTTGCTATGTTTATATAGAACCAAAGACACTGAGTTATGGGCCTAGGATTTACGCCTACCCAGTCAATGTCTACTTACTGATATAGAGTTCCTCACCTTCCCTCAGTATATGAAGATATAGTAGGAAGATCAGAATTGTGCACACCACACTCCCTTTTAGTTCTGTTCATCTGCCACACCATTGTCCTGCTTTTATTTTGACAAAAATCAAGTGCGTGAAGCACGCTTCTGACTCTGCCCACCATCACTTGGGATAACTCCAGATCCAAAGTTCTCCGTCTTTAGAGTTTGTTACTTCATGATCTCAGACACTTTGTTGGTATAGGACAAAGTGGTCAAGAATTAAATGCAGAGTTTGAATTCTCCATAATGTCTCTATAAGGGCATTAAATGCTTTGTGCAGATGTTATATTTTATAAAGAACAGTGATCTGGCAAGAATATTCTCAACACACATGCAGAAATGAGGTCGTAAAATGTCACATAGCTTTCTGGTCCTGTGGGAATTTTGTATAAACTGTAGGTACAAACTTATACACAGGCCCTGTCTGTAGAAAATTCTTAGTACTGGCTTAGTACAGGGAAACGAATGAACTCCATTACCTTTTTCTTGATTGTTCTTCTGCATTACTTACTGTGACACGGCTTAGCTTTACTGGGGACAAAATGGTTTCAAAAAGGATGAAATCTTTGTCTTTGTAAGGTGCCTTACTTCATATCAAAATAAAACTTTGAACGCCACAGCTGCCTCCCTTCCCCACTACAGTGCGCCTCTGAGGCAGCTTTGTTCTTGTGCTGAGGATCTCTCTAGACTGCCTTTCTACCGGATGTAAAGAGAAAAAGCACATGAATCTCCTTCATTCTCCTCAGCAAAAAATATTTCTTGCTTTTACTTCTCCATTTCTACCTTAGACTCGTGAATGGCTCGTCTTCTGTTTTCTGCTCAACACATTTCCTTTAAGCCAAGTCCACAAAATACCCCTTCGCATCCCAAGCATCCGTTCTCTGAAGCATCCCAGAGGAGTGGGGGTAACATACTCCAAAGCCTTTCACGGAAGGCATACTCTAGCCATCTATTTGAATAAATGAGTTCATAAGGAAAAATGCAGTGTTAATTTCAATTCGGAAGCAATTATGCAAGATTTAACCAATGCCTTTTAAATTAAAGATTTCCGTACTTATTCTGGCTAAAATAAAACTACGATTTTCATTTTTCAAAAAACTAAATACAGCCCGTGAGAGGACAGCAGTAATATTTGCAAGTGGTTATATTAGAAGCATATTTCTACTTTTGGAAATCAATATCATGTTAGAACATCCTAAATTTCCACTGGCATTCAAAAAAGCTGCCTGAAATTACTAATATTATGGTAAGGGGATCTTTCTGCCGAAAGTGTGTGCCCATAAGATTCTAAATTCGGTGTAGAAGGGTGGTTTGGCAGGGCAGAACTGTTGCTAAAACATAGTAACAAGAAAGGAAACCAGGAGAAAGATGCCACCATTAAAATTTCCATCTAGACCGTATGTTCACACTATTAAAATGGACTCAATATTTTCATCTGTTTTCCACACACAAACCTTGTGAATAACCACCTCAGCTCAGTTGAAATAACTGGAATCCTAACACTGAAATCGAATGCATGTCATTTCCCTTTCAAATCTATCTAGCTTCACAACTTTATCTTGAAAGCTGTTTAAGTCTTTCATAGCTTTTACATCTGATTTGAGAATTTGACATACAATTCAAATCTTAGGACTTGAAAGTTTCAGCTAGTGGAAACGATTGGAAGTCCTTGGAAATTCTTTCAAAAGTTCTTTCCCTTTTATGTCCAAAGAGGAGGCTGACATCTGAGGGAAGAAATTAAAATAACAATAAAGCCCGCGTCTCTCATTTGGGCTGCAGGTGGAGCAAAGATGTCCCCCCAGAAAGTCCCCTCAAGTGGAGATGTCTCTCATGAAGACCACAGAAGTCTCTCATATCTGGGGAAAGGTTAGAAAGAACGCCGCAGGAAAAGCAGACCAACGAAATGATTTTATAAAAATTAAAGACTCTAAAATCGGGATAAGAGCATGAGCTCCCAAGCTAGAAGCATCTGTTTCCCAATCTCAACCCCAGCCATCTGATGCGTAACTGAAACTCCTGGGTCATGAGGTTGAATAGTTCCTGCTTCAAAGAGCCTTCTGAGTAGAGTGATTTAATCCATATGCAGGGTTTATCAGAGAGCCTGCCACACCCCCCCCCAAAAAAAATTGTAGCCGTCATAATTACTGCCGTTATTACAAATAAAAAGAAGTCTTCATATCTGGCATGCTCGGAGGAGAGTTTTCGGATTTGCATATGCAAATGGCAAAGTTATTGACAAGTGTGTTTAAATAATTCTTCCCATCTTATTTTAATTGGCTTTCTGTAAGACTTGAAAATTCTAGACTTGGCTTCTAAACAGCTCCATTTTCCTCCGCAGTGGCTAAGCTGTTGGCACTGTTGTTTTCTAATGAATTAATTCGCTGCTTTTTGGATCCGAGGAAAGGTGAGTTGTGTCAGCCTGTGGCGGTGCAAAAGGACTAGTCTTTTGATGACAGTTACCAGAAAGCCATTGCAATCTGTATCTAATAATCCGAACTATGCTGTAGGTGACAGATATTGCCCTCTCTACTTGCCTCCTGCTCGCCTCTTGTGACAGAAAAATTGACACAGAAAGTTGTGAAGATAAGGTAAATTCTCAAACTGACCTATTGTTACCCTCAAAACAGAGAGGAGGAGAAACAGAAAACAGGATAGACGGCAATAAAGTTCTTGAAAATTACTTTCAAGTGGGAATCTACTGGTCTAACGCATTGCCGCTCTCACTCAGGTTTGAGTGGTATACGTTACTTGTTCGTATTAAACACTTGCTGTATCTGAATGGTTCATTCCCTTAAGCCTCATATTCCCAGAGGCTCCATAGTAACTAGAAACATCCCATGCAGCTGAGGAAGAATTGGGGGCACAGAAGAGCCAGGAAGCATGCTCAGGGTTTTCTAGTTACTGGTCTGGGAAGTGAGGCAGATATACTGAATGACTCTGGTCCCTGACCTCTTCGCCAGTGTTACTCTATTTTCTATGTGTCCCTGAGGAGAGTAGACCTTAAAAAATCGTGAATAATAGGCACAAATTTTTAATCCATTTAGGGATTGTAATAGATAGTTATGTTTCTTTCTTTTGATTTATAAAAATGAGAAAGAAAAAAATGACTTGTCTTCTATGATGTCGTTTGAAATCTGGCAATACTTTTAATTGGTGACTTTGCCTGAGAAAGTGCGCTGGAGAAAAGTGGGCCTCCTGTTACTCAGTAATTGCTATTTTCCCAGCAATGAGATAAGGACAATAAGGTTTGCAAAAAGAAAACGCTGATTTGGAGAAATGAATGTTCTGTGTTTTCCTTCTATTGACCCACTCTCTAAAAAAGGTCTCTATTCTAAAGGTTTTTTTTAAAATATATTATTCCATAAATAGCAGTTGATTCTTCTCAAAATCTAAAAGGAAGGAAAAAATTATTTTCTCACATTTCTATGATGCTAGATAAATTGCCTCTTATCCCCAATGTATGAAATGTTTTGAAACCCAATGACAGTAGAGAAGAATTCATTTAGATTCAATAGGGTATTAAGTGATAAATTTTCTATTTGCATAACTTTGGCTTCTTTAACTTTAGACTTAACGTGTCAGTTTTTAATGTAATGAATCCATCTGTTTGTGCTTGTGGAGGCCTTTTAAAAAGAGCATTTCATAATAGAATGTACTTATCTGAATTCAGACTATAAAACAAAACTCGTGGGAATAAGCATTTAAAGTTTCTCTTAAGGTTATATATGGTAATCTGTGACTTTCCAGTCATGTTCAACAAACCACAGAATGACATTCTCAGGTGGGAGCAAATGGTGTATTAATCAGTATAACAGAATGCAAATTAGATTCCATTCTTTCCTCCATATTTATTTGTATTTGTAAAACACAGTGAACAGAAAGATAATAAAATTAAAATAAATATATTTATATTTATAAAAACAGAATGAACAGGGCTGAGGAAAAAAAAAACAAAAGTAATTGAACTAGTTCAAAGAGTTCTGTGTCTCACCCAGCTGCTGAGATTAAAACATTCTAAGCATAGATGTATGTGTATGCGTGTGTGTGTGTGTGTGTGTGTGTGTGTGTGTGTGTGTGTGTGTGTCTGTACCACACACTCAAGCATGCAGGAGAATCAGGGGTTGGGTCTATTTAGTACTCAAGGCGCCTTTCCTGCAGGGAGGAAGTGGTATGACATTCAATTGCACAGTTCTACACCATTCAGGGGATGTCCACTCACAGACACTCTTGTTGAATTTTTTTTGTTACATACCTCTAGTCTCAAGGGTGAATTCTACACTTAAGAATTAATGCAGAATTACTAGTCTTAAGAATTCTTCTACAATTGGGTCAGATGAGATCAACTAGTTGATATTCCTTCCCTTAAGGGAAGAATCAGAAGTTATCAGTCTTCCCCAAACCTTTGACATATGGTAGGGACCATCCCTATATACCGATGTGATGGTAGAAATTGGTATGTTTTTGATGGCAACATTGTCTTGTAATTTCTCCTGTTATATTTTCTATTATCTGTGCATTCATAGGATGTGCATGTCAGTGGAGGTGAGAGTTCTCTGCACCATACCTGTGGAGGTCAGAGGACAACTCTCAAGAGTCAGTTCTCCCCTCAGGAGCTCCAGGGATCAAACCCAGATCGTCAAGGCAGGAGGTACCTGAATGTCCTTGCTGAGCCATCTTACCTCAGTTCTCACTGCGCTTGTGCAGTCATCAGGATATAAACTATGTGGACAGCATTCATCGGATACTCAGGGGCCTACAGTCAAGTCGAGGGCTGTCTGAACCTCCTTCTGTTTTTCCCTGTAATTTGGGTTTCAAGGTACAATTTAACTGGATGTGTGAGGGACTGATAGTGTTTCAGAAGTTCCTAAAGGTTAGCCTAAAGGTTCCTAAAGGTTAACACCTCAAGGCATTTATCATCATTGCAAGACATCCAAAATTAGTATTATTTGTCTGTCAAATTTTATTTACTTGTTTTTATGAGCATGTTCATATTTACAAATGAAAGTCATCTTTAACAGTTACCTGATTTTCCAAATAGTAATATTTTATAGCTGCACTGGGCCCTGATTGGTGACTTGACAGTCCCAACCATTCCCATAGATCTTTAAGTTGACAGGATGCCATGAACAAGAAGAGTTTTTTCTGCCCACGTTGCATTCCAGAACTGAATTTGGGAAGTTGGAATGTGTAAAGTAGGAATTATTTTCACATACGAACGCTATTATAACTGTAAGGAAGTCAGTGTAAACCCATTCGATTCAGTGGTAATAATATTTTGGAAAAGGCTACATACATAGAATCTCAGAGAATTAAAAACAAGACATCGCTTATGTAAGACATTAAATGCTCTCTCGCAGAGCCCCGAATATGTCAAGGACCTGACATGGGTGGCTTGTATGACTCCAATTTAATATGTTTTCATTAAAATAGCTCATGTTTTTCCAGCTTTATATTCACAACTGTATGATCGCTTCTCTATTTTTTTTCAGTCAACTCGCATAACAAACTTTAATATTTTTGTTTAAAGCTGGTACTTGGTCAATTCACACAAGTGGTGCAAATGGCAAATGTTCATGTTGTTCATATTATACTTCCAAAACCAAAATAATAAGAGTTTGAAGCCTGATGACTAGGGAGTAGGGAAGTTTTGGACGGAATCACTGGGTGTTACTACTTTGGGCTAGAATATCCTACAAGGTTATCTTGTGGTAATATTTCTTGGAATCATTTTTCATGGTCCTGCAGTGCTCAGCACCATGGAAGCTTCCCAGCAGGCCCTGGGTTTAGGAGAGACAGAGAAAGCCTGCATTTCATTTTTCTGTTCTGAGGGATGATGATATGTCAGGGCCAAGTGACATGGGCTCAGGCTGTCTTTGTAGATTTCCTA
This sequence comes from Rattus norvegicus, assembly GCF_021556685.1. Classification (NCBI taxonomy): domain Eukaryota; kingdom Metazoa; phylum Chordata; class Mammalia; order Rodentia; family Muridae; genus Rattus; species Rattus norvegicus. Next base: position 132,325,689 of record NC_141537.1, read on the forward strand.
CCTCATTGGATGAGGATTTTGAACTTAAAGGTAATGTAAAAGTTGAGTGACCATGCATGTCCTCCTAAGTACCTTCTCTCTGTGCTTTCTGTTTCTGCCGAGGGTGCCCTGTATTCCTTCATCACTACTCAGTTTGCCCACACACTCAAGGTTTGTTGGTTGGTTGGTTGGTTGGTTGGTTGGTTGGTTGGTTTTGGCTTTGGCGATTCCTTTAGTTGCTATCTGCAGAAGGATGGATCTGTGCCCTGCTGTCATTAACTAGAAACTGAGATGCAGAGGAACTTTGCAATGTCATTGACCCATGCGTGTCCCTGATGTTCCTCCATGAATGTGCCTGGTGTCCCTCCATGTGTGCGTTTTGGCATCCCTACTTTCTCCTCTTTGCTTACAGTCTACCCTCACTTGGGAAATGCATTTCATTCCTTATAGTTCAGATTCCCAAGAAGTGAAACTCTTCCGTCTCAATTCATCTTTCACCAATAGGCTGTGGTGTATCCACTGAACACCCACAGGCAGGTTGGGAAAAAAATGAAGACTAAACAGAGTCCTGCCAGAGCCAAGTATGTATTCTGCTGGGAGGGCAAGTGTTGGTATTGAATGGCATGCCTACACTTGAAAGCCCTTCATGTGTTTGCCTTTATTGACTTATTTGGTATAGATGGTACAGGAATTTTATCAGCTTTAGATCTAAAGTTAGCTCCTCTTTGACAGAACTAGTTTAATTTTTCAATTTTTACAATAGAGGGAATGACCAAATCTAAAGCCTACCGTGTACCTGTTCCACAGAGTCCTGAGACTTACATTTTGGTTATGCCAGGAGATCTACTATGTATCTGTTCCTTAGGGCCATGAGTCTTACACTTTGGTTATGTTAGGAGCATTTGTGAGTGTTCAGAAGGAAAGAGTGAAAAGAGAAGCAGACAGGACGAAGGAACAGCACTCACCCAGGGACTCTGGAAAGTTCTAATTCCTTCATGTGTGTGTGTGAGGATTGTGAAAGTGGAGAGAGAGAAAAAGTTGGGCAAGGGACTAGTGACTGAATTTTCAGATTGTCTTCAAACTCTCCAGCTTTCTTTATTTATTCGATTATATAAGAAAATTGTGGGTACTCTGTAAACATAGGCTCTTCTTTCTTGGCATTTCTAATTCAACTGTATATCCCTCACACTTATACATGTATATAGGTAATATATTTAATTCTACAATATGTTGTCGATAGATTATAATCAGAACTTATATAATTGCCATAACCATCTTCTGTTTATAGTTATAACAAAGGCTCTTTTCATCTATGTTAATAAAGACAGAAGTGAGTGAGGTGACTTTTCAGAGGAGCCCATAAATGATGCTACTATGATTGGCAGCTGGGTGGCTTTGAGGGCCACCAGAAGCTTACCTTTTATTCTGGGGCATTGGTGTTAGGTTTCAGTTGCTCGGGTGAAAGCAGGTGGGTGGTTATAAATTCTGCTCCTGACTGAACAGCCCTTCCACCATTCTGCATACCCGAAGACCTGCTCCTCAGAGCCTGTCTTCATAGCTCTTTCTCCCTTTCTCCCAAGGAACCCTGTCCACTCTAAGAAGCAACAATTGAAGCACTGTTCCCACTCAGACAATCTACCACAATGCTAGCTGAATACATATATGTCTTCGCCATCTACTTCTCGGGGTTAATCTTTTGAAACTTAAAATGTGAAAGTTATTCCTATTTCTTTATTCTTTGTTTGTGTGTGTCTGTGTGTCTGTGTATGTTATGTTATCTCTCCCATAACATAAATACATGCAAACTTTCTAGAAAATAAAAAAGAAAATGCCCCAGAAAGAAAAACATCAGAGAAAAGCAATAATGTTTTTAGAGTATTCAGACTGGTAAAGAATACTCTTTAAGTCAACCTATTAATTAGTCACTGTCTCTTCAAGAATAATTGTAGATATTTCTATATTGCTTACTATTTCTTAATGGTACATGATTTTTACAAATATATTTCTATTTTACATTGGTCTTTCATATATACAAAAATAGACAGTAACACACAGACAACAGCCATGTTCTTCCACATGGAAACTAACAGATTATGCCTCTCTTGTAATCATACAAAGAATTTAGGAATTTGCTCCCTGCCCTTTCAACAAAAGACATACTGATTTATACACATGATCATCAAGACTTTGTCCAAAACATACCAGAAGTCTAAATAGCAAAGGAATTACTTCTGTTTCGCATGGGCTTCTCTAAGTTAACAAAGCCTCTACCTCTGGTTTTCACACTCAGGAGTTTCAAAGAGATTCCGTTAGGATGTCCAATTTCCAGGACCGTTCCATGTGGACAGGATGCTGGAGTTCCTTTTAAGTGGTAACAAAACAGGGTGTTGACAGGAGCAAAGTGGGTAGGACCCCTCTGTTGAGATGCTTGAAGTTTAGCGTTTCCTTTATATGTGTGCAGAGAGCTGGAGGAAGAACAGTCAGCAAGACCAAAAAGGGGGTCTTTCTGACTCCCAAGAGGTCATCTGTGATTGTCTCTGAGAGAACAGATGTGGGTGACTGAGATGGGGGGTATGGGATGGAGAAATCCATCTGCCTGATAGTGGATGGGGTGAATGTGGAAAGGAGAACACATAAAGAAAATAACACGGCGCTCACTTGAGGGAAGATGGCAAGCAGAAGAACTGGGCAAACAGTGAAGAGCTAGAAGTCCAGTCAAACCATAGGGATGGCAGCTGCAGGCAGCACTGCTGGGACCTAGCATGCCACTTCTTTTCATTGATTACCTAGAACACCACCAAACACCCTTTTCTCCATTATGTTAGGGTGGTCAGTTCTCGCTTATTGAGGACTTAATGTCTGTGTCAAATGTCAATTGCCTCTCTCAGTACAAACCTCCAAAGTGCGTTTTGCCTTCACTTGATGAGGCTGGGTGGTGAACTCAGAATTTAAACCATGCACCTCTGCTCCATCAAGAGAACGATGCAGTTGGGACAAGTCCGCTGGTGATGCACACTTCCGTCTGGTAATGGCATGTCTACTTCTTACCTTCTTTGTGGGTGTTTGGCATGGTGACCCAGTATAACCTTAGAAAGTACACTGAAGAGAGAGAGGAGACTCTGGCAAATGTGTAATTGTAGGGCAAAGAGTATACCTCCTTCAACCACCATTCCTCATCTGGACGCATGTGGCCTGCAGACCAGGCCCACAGAGGTCACTTTCTCGTTGACATTACTCCACAAAGAAATAGCCCTCACAGCATGTCAGCAATGCACTCTGAGATTGCCCTACAGATACTGTGTAGTATACAGACAGTGAGGACTTTGGAAAACTGGCAACATGGAAGGTCCCAGCAACCTTCACCAACAATGGTCTCAGAGCAGCACATGGTGGAGAGTGAAGACTGCTCTATTTCTCAGAGACTACATCACTGGGGGTTGGAATATCTGACATTGACAAGGTTGAAAGCATTTATTTCAGCGCAGTTTCAGAGGGTTCAACCCACAGTCTTTGGCTCCATTGACTCTGGGCTGGTGATGATGGTGGTAGGAGTGTGTGACAGAGACTACTGATGCCTCAGGGTGAGCAGGAAGCAGAAACAGAGACATAAAAAGACCAGGAAAGAGACCCCCAAAGACACACCCCACTGATCTTCCTACCACACCTCACCTTCCAACATTTGCGAAGCCCCCCAAACAGTCCTAGTACATGGGGTAGTCCCCTACTTGAGAAAAAACTGGGGGATCAATATTCAAACCATAACAAAGGTGGTTAAAGGGTACAACAGAAATCTTCACGTGAGCTACAACCCAGAGTAATTTGAATATAAAACAATATGGGGATTAGGAAAAACATGTAAAACTAACAGTGTAGCTGGCATATATGCTCAACAAATGAGGGATGTGATCATTTCATTAGAAGTTTGAGTGAATAAAAAAAAGATTTTATTCTCTTCTGGAGAAAAGCCCAAAATGTATGATTTGATGATTTCACTACTTTTAAAAAAATTTCAATATTTACAACTGACATTTGATATTTTCAGATTCAAAATATTTAAGTGTTGTAACATGTTTCATTAGATGTCTTATTAGAATCTAATGATATTTCACATGCAATTTCTGTTTATCTCTCTTTATTTCACACAGCTTTCATTTTCTAATTTCATTGTTTATGATCCCCAAGGGGCTCGCGCTCTCTCTCTCTCTCTCTCTCTCTCTCTCTCTCTCTCTCTCTCTCTCTCTCTCTCCCTTCCTTCCTTTCTTTCCTTTCTTCTTAGTTGCTTTGTTTCACTTTCTTTTCTGTCATTCTGCCTTCCTTCCTTCCTTTCTTCCTTCCCTTTCTCTCATTTTTTTTCCTGCCTATCTGTCTGTCTGCCTGCCTTCCTATTTTTTCTTTTTCTCTTCCTTCCTTTATCCTTCCTTCCTTCCTTCTTTCCTTCCTTCCTTCCTCCCTCCCTTCCTTCCTTCCTTTCCTCCTCTCTCATTCTATCCCAAAATATCCCCAAGTCCTTTCCCTCTCATAGTACTTGGCCCTTTCCTCCTCTGTTCTAATTCTCATCTCTGGACAGAAACATGGAGCATCCGCTGGTTAGAACACTTACTCACTCATTTCATTTTCATGAAATCTTTGTTTCTGTTTGTCCACTGTTCCCCAGGTTACAGATAAGCTTTGTTTCATAAAAGTTAAAGTTACTTTACTGGAATTGCTACAGTTCTGTCCCATAGTGACAAGGGTAAATAATTATAAGCAGTGTCCTTACTGTAAGGGAGTAGAGTGGGCGATTTCAGAGAAAAGGTTGGGGATTCTGGGAAGATTTTTCTGAGATTTTAAATGACCCCTAAACGACTTTGGGACATCCCAGGCTCTATAAGAGAATAAAGGCTGGGAACCATCTTATTTTTCTAGTTTTCTTGCTCTACTAGTATGAATGTGTGCAGGTCATGTGTGGGTGGGTGCATGACAATAGAAGTCAGAAGACAAGCTTAAGTGTTATAACTCCAGGTCATTGCAACATTTGAACTGAGATGTGATCAGGATCTCTCATTACCCCGGACCTTCCCCATGTGGACAAGGTTAACAAGCCAGTGACTCCCTGGCTTCCTATCCCATCTCACCATCACTGAGATCACAGTGGTGCATGGGCTACCTGGCCTTTTCTGTGGAGACCAGACTGAAAGCACTTTGCCAACTGAGCCATTTCCCAGCCCATTCTTGTATCTTGGGCTCTGGGCTTCTCTGATTATCCACCTTAAAGCCGGTGAAGCCTCCAAATTCATCCGAGAATCTATTTTATGTATCTATGAATTACCTGTGTTAATAATTGGCTTATTTTTATATTGTTCCGACATCTCCATGCTATTTTTCTTCCCCCCATGTAAGATGAGTGTTCTGCAGGGTTTTTTTTTTTCTGTGTTCTGCAAACTCTCTGTTGTGTGTTTTGTTTGTGTCCTGTTCATATTTGTTTCTTTCTCAGTTCATTTTAGCTGCCTGCCATTTGCCATTTAAGTTGGGTTGGGGGGCATCCTTTGTACTTTTCCCTATCCCTGTATATCATCCAGTACAATAGTACGTCCTCTTGCACTAATGTGTCCCATCATGTACATCAGGGAATCCCTTCATTTTCCCAAAGGTGGAGCTTTTTAAAACTTCTCTGTGGTTTTTCTGTATTTTTGTTTCTGAGATTAACTCATCCATCCTTGATAAACTGGATAACCATGCTTACTATAAACATCGCATCATGAATTCGAATGAACTTGGCACAGGTGGGAAGGCTGGCATTAGCACTTACAGTGGGACAGAAAGGTTTTTGGCCATAACAAAGAAAGCATTCGTATTCGTTTTGAATGCAGAGTTCTGTGAAGCCCCACGTTTGTATCACTTCTCAACTGGAATAAATCTCGTAGCTGATTATCACAGTGGTTGGCTTGGTGCCAGAAGTGGTTCTAGGAACAGCATCCTATCAACGCACAAACTAGAGAAATGCCAGGAACTCGCGAAGCCCAAGCAGTGTGATTAGTTATTGAAGAATAAACAACAATAAAGGATAGACCATGTTCTCAAACAGCGTAGAAAAGAATTTTCCATGAGTTAATATGAGTGTGGTGGACCTTGTTATATTTCAGGGTGTGGGCTTCACTGGGTGATTTTTGTTCTGTTACATTGTTGGAGAACGTTTGCCTAGTACAAAGTATGTCATTTAGTGTTTAAAAGAAATAAACACTTCTATTATTCGGAGGGAATGTGTTTAGAATCCTGCCATTAACATATACTTACATTTATAATTTAATAGAAATTTGATATAGGAAATAAAAACAGTAATAAATTGATGGAACTAAAACTACTGGAGTCAAAAAGCTGGAATTCAAAGTAATGTTAGCTAAGCAGGACGTGAAGGTACCATGCCTGCTTTTTAATTGAATCCTGATGCAGGCCCTGTAATAGAGCTCATAGACTGAAAGTTCTAGAATGCATCCCTTTTATGTTTGGGATGATTTTAGAATTCTAAGACAACTTATTAGAAACAAAGCAAAACACTGGCTTATGGCAATGTTCTTGCTGCTCTAAAGTAGCTTAGGGAATATAAATGCCTACAGTACCAGCAGGGAGGGGCTCTTACCCAACCCACTGTTTGTCCAAATCAATTCTCTGGTAGAGTCCACCTACTGACCATATGTAGTGGTACAGGCCTGTAACCTCGTCATTTCAGAGCCTAAAACAGACAATACCGAATTCCAGGATGCTGATGATATACAAGAAAATATGATAAAATAACCACTCTTCTCTGAAAATCCTAAACTGAAACTATGCCTACAAGCATGATTTTTAAATTATACAACTAAGAGTAATACTAATAACTAATAAAATATTTTTAAGTAGCAAACAGGGGTTAGGGGGATGTTGGCCCCAGAAACTGGGAAGGGGAATAATAATCAAAATGTAAATAAGAAATACTCAAGTTAATAAGATGGAAAAAATTTAAAAAATGTAAAGCAAGCTGACAAAAAATCAACCCACTATCAGTGAGAATAAGTTTTCATATCTATAACTAATTCAAATATTTCACTATTATTATTTGACATTTTGAAATGTATTGTTAATGCATAGATTTCTTTTAGAATTTTCAGGAAATAATTGCTATTTTTCCCTATATTTCTTTATTGCTACTCCGCTAATATAACATTTGCATGTGAAATGGGCCAGAACCACCAATCTACTAATTTGTGGTTTTTTTTTTTTAAATGCAACTTGAAAATACCATGTACCAACTTTGCTTATGACAATTAACTCGAAAAATATAGCTGTATACAATTAACCAACAGTTGATTTTTTTCTCTTGTATTCTGCTTTTGAAGCCCAGTTTCTCTTAGTGGTGTGCAGAGCACACACACAGTTATGTATAAACAAAGACAAAATATATAGACCCTTACAGTCGGAGCAAATATTTCTATTCTGTTTCTTAAAGGTTCACTTAGCAAATTCGAGCCTCTCTTTGAAATGAAAATATAAACCTCAGAAACCATGAGTCATGCCAATACCTGACAACAGTCACGCCTGAGACATTCAAACTACATTCAAATGGTCATCCTTGGTATATGTCATGGTAAGGGTTATACGTTACTGTATTCAGTTATCATTGATACAAAAAGCGTGTTTGTACACAGTGGTATTTAAGAGTCAACATATAAGTCAAAATTGCAAAAGAAATGTAGAGTTAAGGCACTTAGATCCAACATTGGATTTCCAAGGTTTGAGTCTTTGGGTATTGTCCTATCATGAGAAGTATTTAATTTGTTAAAGTTCGTGTCACTTGCCACTTTTTCTTGAATTCAATTACACATGTCAGGTGGATGTCAGGTGTTCAGAGGGGAAGGGACTCCAGTCAGTGTCTACTCACTCATCGACACTTCCATAGAAGAGAACATTTGCAGATATTTTGATAATGGAAGGGTTAACTCATCTGTCCTAAGGCAGTATTCATAGGGATACTTTGATCAGTTTTGCAGTGGTTAGATGACTTTCCTTGCAGAAATTACCACCTGACCCTAAAGTAGAAGAGAAATATTATGTGAGAAAATTGGGAAACATTCGATTGGCGCGATTCAGCAACTGGGCCAGAGTGGTTTGGATTCAACCTGATTTCAACTGCTTGATGTAAGATGTTTATAACCGCAGTGAGATGAAAAATGTCAAGAGACAAAATCCGCATCAACCACAGAACTGTCCCAGACCTTAATTGTGAGGGGATTTTTTTCTCTTTAAAATGGTTGCAAGAGTCTTCTTCACAATTATGTACAGTTACACAGTATTCTTTTCTGTCTTATGGACATAAACTAGTGTAATTCACTTAAAAAGAAAAAAACAGGAGCAGACTTTTAAATCCCCTGTTATGTCCCTTCTACAGTAGGGATACACTTAACAATTATAGTATGTTTGGACCAATCAGGTCGTAAATTACAAGTCTAGGACATAGATCATTCCTCCCAAAGCTCAGGAACCATTGAGGAAGACAAAGAGGAAGAGGAAGAGGAAAAGGAAAGGTCATAAGAGTCAGGGTCAGTGAATGACTTCAAGTAAACTGTGTATCCGGATACAGTAAGGCACTTGTATATATGAGTTGACAGCAGTTGAGACAACATACACAAGGCCTTTGACGCTCGAACCAGACAATATCCCAATGTGGAGCAAAGAGATGGGCATGGAATTCTACTCCAGGGCAAAAAGCCATTAGGCTTGTCAATTTTCAGAGTTCATACACATGGTATGTTCGCCATGCATTAGTGCAGAAGTTCTCAACCAGTAGATCACCACCCTTCTGGGAGTCCAACAACCCTTTCACAGAGGTTGCATATCAGATATCCTGCATATCAGACACTTACCTTACAGTTCATAGCCATGGCAAAATTACAGATATGAGGTAGCAACAAAAATAATTTTATTGTTGGGGATCACCACAACATGAAGACCTGTATTTAAGGGCATTAAGAAAGTTAGGAACCACTGCTGTGATGGAAGGCCACCCATTCAGAAATGTAAAAGCATCACAAATTAAACCTGATGAGTACAAGAAGACACTACTATGGAGAGGGGAGATGGGGTGGATCTAGGAGGAAATAATGAGGGGAGGAGTCTGATCAAAATGTTTATACAAAAGTCTCAATTCTCTAATTTAAAAATGAGACCAGATAAAGCAATTCATTTCTACTCCGCTGCTTTCCGTGTTAAAATTTCCTACCTGTCCTTAGGAAGGTACATTAGTCGTTTTTAAATTAATAATTTTAGTAACAGTTATGAGATCACCGGGCCACTGCAATTATTGAACATTTTTCATAAGCCAGTCTTGTAATTTATGGTTTCTGTTTTTATAGACATGGAGCTGAATCTCAGGAGGGAAAAATACTTTCCCTGATATTTTAACTACTCATTGAATAGGAAACCTGCATTAGAATTTAGGACTGTTAAAATCAGTAAACACTTTGGGCAGAACAAATATTAAAAATAAATAAGGATTGCAGATAAATCGTGGGAGATTTGGGAGTGAGTTTTTTTTGAAAATTGTAATTTCATAGTCTGTATCACATTTAACATAAAATTTCTCTTTATTTGAAGAATACTTTTCTACATTTGTTAGCTGAATATGTTAGCATGCGCTGGGCATGAGAAGACCAACACACACACACACACACACACACACACACAGAGACAGTTTTCATCTTACTAATTTGTTGAAGATATAAAAGATATAATATGTTCAGTCTTCTTAGGGTGTGAAGACTTTTTAATCATAAGCCTTCATGTTTAAAATTAAAATTCATTGTCAGCAACAACATATCTTACGATTTCAAAATTTTCAAAAAAAAATCTTGGGGCTGTTAGGCATATTGAAGCCCTGTGCTTCCTAGCGACCCCAGTCACTGGTTCACAGAGAAGCAATTTTAAAAGTGCTGACTCAGACAGAATTTTCTTCCCTCACCTTCACTAAAAGCAGAAAGAACTCTCAGCCCCAGCCACAGAGACACATGCTTCTGTTTGCCTGATTATTCTGTTAGAGGAGTCTTGAAGGCAGGACAATATGGCTTCCCTTCTGAATGGTTTGAAAACAGAGCTTGACTATTGCTGCCTCCTTGTCTCAAATACTGGTTTCTATTTTAAAATATTTAGGTTGTGTTATTTGGGGGAGAGTGTTTAAAATGTTTATTTCTAACTGGGAATGAAATTTCACTTTATGACTGAAACCAAAAGACATGTGAGCTCTATGGTTTTCCGCAAAACCTGTACAAGACCAAGCCAGACAAAAGCCTAGCATACAGAGGGTAGGGGGTGGGAATAAAATGCTACCCTCAGCTGAGGTGTGTTTGACAATCCTTAGCTGCTAGAAGAGGGAGAAACAATTTCCTGAGTGCAGCTCCTGGGAACAGATAGAGCTATAGCAGGAAGCCACACAGCCAAAAATATTTGGGCAACAGAAATTAATCTTGATGAGTTAGAAAACAAACAAACAAACAAAAAACAGATACAAATTTGGGTATATATCTATGAAGATATGATCAAAATATGTTGTACAAAACTCTTAAAGAATACACACACACACACACACACACACACACACACACACAAGCACACATGTCAAATGAGAAAATAAACTGAGAGACACTGAGCAGAATGACAGGAATCAAACCCTCGAGTTCAATTTTGTTTCAGAGAGCTACTTTGAATCCCATCAAATGCAGTGCTCGGAGACTGTTGTTAGAGTGCTTCACAGCAGACTTCCCCCCAAGCTATGCGGCTTAAAAACATATCTCAGCCCAGGCCTCTCTGTCAGCATCCACATTCTCAGCCAGTTAGTTTGACTTTGTATGCATCTAGCCCTGAAGCCTTCATGTGGTTGTAAACAGCCATCATCGATGTGTGAACCTCGCAGAGTGCAACATCATATTTGGATATCTGAGGATGATTTCACAAGACAAACTGACTATTTGGCCATGGGCTTTCCGCTGTATCAAAGAAGGATGCTAAATAATGTTTAAGAGGAAGGAGATATTTTTAATTGAAGAGCCTTCTAAAATTGCTCTACCGCCAGGATTTTTGCAATCTTCTGTTAACCAGCCAGTTTTGTGAGATAGGAATCGTCACCCTAACTTTACCAAGGAGCAATGATCAGTGATGTGTTGCCCAACCATGTAAAAAGAATGACTTAATTCTGACACCTCCCATCCCATGATGATATCATGCAAAGGGCAAATGTCATTGCCTTAAACATGTGCATCTGGTTATCGCATGTAAGTCTCTGAAATCCTAGTGATTCCTTATTATATCTCCTTGTTAAAGATTCTCTGGGGTGTGTTGAAGAAAGTGGAAACGGAAAATGGCCATCCATTGAATAGCTCTTCCAGGTCTCCTTAAACATTGGTATTTAGACAATTATACTTGAATATCTAAAGTCTAAAGGAAATAAAAAAAAACAAACAAAAAACCAGTATGTCAACACAGTTTTGCCTAAATCTAAATGTAATACTCTTTTCGGGGGTGATGTGTGTGCCTATATGTAGATGTGTTCATAAGAATTTGGTGCATCTGCACATGGAGGTCAAAGGTTGTGTCAGATGTCTGCTTCAATTGCTGTCCACTATTCATTGATGCAGAGTCTCTAATGGAACCCAGATATCACCAATTCCAGCTATTTCTGACAGTTTGCCCCAGGGATATACTGTCTCTGTCTCATGAGTTCTGAAATTACAGGTAGCCACTATTCCTGCCCAGTTTTTATCAGGTTTGGGGGAATCCCTTCCACTTGCATGGCAGGTATATCATCTGCTGTAACATCTCTCCATCCCCAAATATAAAACCTTGTCTAGGAGTATTGAAACGACTCTTATCACACTGCCAGGAAGTCGCTTCACACTTCCAGAGTTGTTTGAATGTCTCCGATCCAAGCACTGCCAGGAGTGCTGGGTAGATGGTGACTTCACTCTCTGAGTAACAGAAAGAAGTACAGATACATGCATCTAAATGGCATGGTAGATCTCTTTACATTTGTACCGTGTCATCAGTGCTCTTAAAGGTAGGGATAAAAGCAGGAGTTAGGAGCAGCATTGTTTACGGGCTGTTGTGTGAGCTCCTCTCCAGGCTGACTTTGTTTTGTACTCACTCTCTGCTCAAATCTATCTTATTAGATGGATCTTGAATTAATGTGTCTTTAGGAACGCTGAGAATATGAGATTCCATCAGTATTACTTCATATCAGGTATTACTAGATATCAGGTTTGGGGACCATGAAGGTTCTGCATCCTAGTCTAGATGATGGCGCTGTTATTTTTAGCACGCAGCCGTGACCACCTTCACTTACTATTTAGATTCTAAACACAACAGAAAAGCACAAAGTCTAAAGGGTTTGTTAAATTTCTTGTTACACAAAATACTTAAAATAGCTAAAACTTCGATCAATCAGCCCGAAGTAGATATTTCAGAGAAGTGTGTAAACTCTTCCTCCCTCTGTGGTGGTGTTTCCTGTTTTCAGGTGTGGTTTCCTGTTTTCAACACTATAAGGGAAATTTGATTCTTTCAACAATCTTCACTTCTAATACAGGATTTTATCAATGTAATGTTTTTCATTTTATATAACTAAACACAAAGAAAAGTTTTTAGTGCTGTCTAAATAACACAGAATGGGACTAGAATGGATGCTGTGTGCCCTTAGTAACTAAACTAGATAATTCACAGCCAGCACATGCTCGAGAAGAGTTAGTCAAGAACTGGATAGAGCCTGATAATAGAGGAATTACCTAACTTATACAGGACCTTAGATTGGAACCCCAGTACTGAGAGAGGGGATCTAGGGAGAGCTTCATCAGACTTCCAAAAGAACACAGAGGTGGCAGGAAAAGCTAAAAATGTACAACTACCTAGCTTTGCCCCTGGGGGACTGTGGCCTTTAGAAGAGTTGATGATCGTAGGATGTTACAGTTGGACTAGAAGAGTCTGAACACTACTTTCAAATTACAGGGAGCATCATGAACCTTGAGTTCTGAATGTGACTTGGACACTTACATCAGCTCTCTTTCCCAGACTAAACTACAACACAGAGCCTATGAAGCCTGCCCAAAATCATATAGGTCCCAGCAGGGTACCTTCCCTTCCTCTTGAACTAGCACCTCAGAGTGTTTACCTCCAAACTAAGAAACAATTTCACACCTGCCACAAAGAAAGAATTTATTATAAATCTATGCAGCGACACACACACACACACACACACACACACACACACTGACCTTTGTTCTGGACCACAGTCTCTTAGCTGTTCCCTTCTGAACAACACCTTTCTTAATTAGTTTAAAACTTCTATTTCAAGCATAGATTCCTCTCCATAAACATATCTGCATTGGCTGGCGTTTTCCTTGCCTTGTGTAGTTGCAATTACTTCAAAACTGTTTTGTATATAGGAAACAGATACAGTGACTTCAGATATATAAACCGCCCTATACTCATGGCCTTGGCAACCCACCCATCACTCTGGGGGATGAAGTATGACAGAGAAATTAACAGTGCAATGAAGATGGTCTTGCTGCATTTAAGGTCAAGCTAGGGTCAGACACCCTGGATCTGGATCATTTTGAGCTTCACCACACACAGTTTTCAAATCATCGAAAAGTCGCCCTTGCCCCAAGAAGCAACCACACTTCAGTCCAGGTAAATGGCTGCCTACTTGCTTTAAGAAAAAAAAAGAAGAAGAAGAAGAAGGGAGCAATGGTTCTGCCTCACAGAACATTAATTATTTATCCTGATACAAACCTAATTACCTGGCAGTCCTCAGAAATAAAAAAGGAGGGCATTAAAAAGAATGAAATAATTAAAATATATTGATAACGAGCACACACTGCCATATTGACCCAACGATGGTTAAGATATCAAAGATGCACTCTTCAAAGGGGTATTATTTTGTAATTAAAAAGAACTGCAGAAAAAGAAACTGAAGACATGGTAATTATACAGTGCTTTCAGCAAATGCCATTTAAGGAAAATAATACCGTGTAAAAAGAAGTTAACATGGGGGGAAAAAACCTGAAAAGGAACTTGCTGTTGATATGAGTAGGATCAATTATAGATGTCTGCAAGGCGATAGTTACCTGTGATAGACTTTTAAATAACAGACACTGGAAATATTAGTTTCAGCGTCTCATTCTGAAGGCAGAAGGGTTGTCATTGTCAACTAGGACCTTCCATCTCTGGGCAGTCTTCCTTGGAATCACAGACTGTATTCTTATATCCAGTTTTCTTTGATTCGATCTACCCTCATTCACCATCGAGATGCCCTTCTGACTTCCTGCCAGACTGAGGGACAGTACTGTTCGTAGTTTTAAGGGACCAAATGTTCCATTTGACAAATCCAACAGAGAAAACATTTGAGTTCAAAGTCATTTCTGGCATCCATCAAGGGCAGACATTCTTTCACTCTTCCACTCTCTTCCAACCGGGTAGGCATTCTCTCTAGGGAAAGCAGTCACTGTGAATTAAAAAAAGAGTGAGTGGTTTGGACCAGGTTATGTCTAGTCTTTCTGATGCTTTTGGGGCCAAGCCAAAATAGTTTTATCAAGGAAGATCAGTAAGTGTTATAAGCAGCTAGTCCCATATACTGACAGCCCTGACTGACCATTTAATATTTCTTTAAAATGATTGGAAATGTAATGTATACAGTGATAGGAATTAAGTATAAGACTGTGGGGTCCAATTCATATTTATTGCTGACTTTAAGAGAAGGTCCAGAGAGAGAGACCCAACCACATGGTCAGGTGGGCACTCCTGAGGCTGCAGAGCGGAAGAGACCACCAACACTGCCTACCCCTGCCCACATCCCTGGCCCAAGAGGAAACTGTATAAGGCCTCTGGGCTTCCGTGGGGGAGGGCCCAGGAGCAGCAGGACCCCTGCCTGAGACACCGCCGGAACCTGAAGGAAACAAAACAGATAAACAGTTCTCTGCACCCAAATCCCGTGGGAGGGAGAGCTAAACCTTCAGAGAGGCAAACAAGCCTGGGAAACCAGAAGAGACTGCTCTCTGCACACACATCTCGGATGCCAGAGGAAAACACCAAAGGCCATCTGTAACCTTGATGCACTAAAGCTCCCGGAAAGGGCGGCGCATATCTTCCTGGTTGCTGCCGCCACAGAGAGCCCGAGGGCAGCACCCCGCGAGCGAACTTGAGCCTCAGGACCACAGGTAAGGCCAACTTTTCTGCTGCAAGTGACCTGCCTGGTGAACTCAAGACACAGGCCCACAGGAACAGCTGAAGACCTGTAGATAGGAAAAACTACACGCCCGAAAGCAGAACACTCTGTCCCCATAACTGACTGAAAGAGAGGAAAACAGGTCTACAGCACTCCTGACACACAGGCTTATAGGACAGTCTAACCACTGTCAGAAATAGCAGAACAAAGTAACACTAGAGATAATCTGATGGCGAGAGGCAAGCGCAGGAACCCAAGCAACAGAAACCAAGACTACATGGCACCATCGGAGCCCAATTCTCCCATCAAAACAAACATGGAATATCCAAACACACCAGAAAAGCAAGATCTAGTTTCAAAATCATATTTGATCATGATGCTGGAGGACTTCAAGAAAGACGTGAAGAACTCCCTTAGAGAACAAGTAGAAACCTACAGAGAGGAATCGCAAAAATCCCTAAAAGAATTCCAGGAAATCATAAATAAACAAGTAGAAGCCCATAGAGAGGAGTCACAAAAATCCCTGAAAGAATTCCAGGAAAACACAATCAAACAGTTGAAGGAATTAAAAATGGAAATAGAAGCAATCAAGAAAGAACACATGGAAACAACCCTGGATATAGAAAACCAAAAGAAGAGACAAAGAGCTGTAGATACAAGCTTCACCAACAGAATACAAGAGATGGAAGAGAGAATCTCAGGAGCAGAAGATTCCATAGAAATCATTGACTCAACTGTCAAAGATAATGTAAAGCGGAAAAAGCTACTGGTCCAAAATATACAGGAAATCCAGGACTCAATGAGAAGATCAAACCTAAGGATAATAGGTATAGAAGAGAGTGAAGACTCCCAGCTCAAAGGACCAGTAAATATCTTCAACAAAATCATAGAAGAAAACTTCCCTAACCGAAAAAAAGAGATACCCATAGACATACAATAAGCCTACAGAACTCCAAATAGATTGGACCAGAAAAGAAACACCTCCCGTCACATAATTGTCAAAACACCAAACGCACAAAATAAAGAAAGAATAGTAAAAGCAGTAAGGGAAAAAGGTCAAGTAACATATACAGGCAGACCTATCAGAATCACACCAGACTTTTCACCAGAAACTATGAAGGCCAGAAGATCCTGGACTGATGTCATACAGACCCTAAGAGAACACAAATGCCAGCCCAGGTTACTGTATCCAGCAAAACTCTCAATTAACATTGATGAAGAAACCAAGATATTCCATGACAAAACCAAATTTACACAATATCTTTCTACAAATCCAGCACTACAAAGGATAATAAATGGTAAAGCCCAACATAAGGAGGCAAGCTGTACCCTAGAAGAAGCAAGAAACTAATCATCTTGGCAACAAAACAAAGAGAATGAAAGCACACAAACATAACCTCACATCCAAATATGAATATAACGGGAAGCAATAATCACTATTCCTTAATATCTCTCAACATCAATGGCCTCAACTCCCCAATAAAAAGACATAGATTAACAAACTGGATACGCAACGAGGACCCTGCATTCTGCTGCCTAGAGGAAACACACCTGAGAGACAAAGACAGACACTACCTCAGAGTGAAAGGCTGGAAAACAACTTTCCAAGCAAATGGTCAGAAGAAGAAAGCTGGAGTAGCCATTCTAATATCAAATAAAATCAATATCCAACTAAAAGTCATCAAAAAAGATAAGGAAGGACACTTTATATTCATCAAAGGAAAAATCCACCAAGATGAACTCTCAAACCTAAATATCTATGCCCCAAATACAAAGGCACCTACATACGTAAAAGAAACCTTACTAAAGCTCAAAACACACATTGCACCTCACACAATAATAGTGGGAGATTTCAACACCCCACTCTCATCAATGGACAGATCATGGAAACAGAAAATAAACAGAGATGTAGACAGACTAAGAGAAGTCATGAGCCAAATGGACTTAACGGATATTTATAGAACATTCTATCCTAAAGCAAAAGGATATACCTTCTTCTCAGCTCCTCATGGTACTTTCTCTAAAATTGACCATATAATTGGTCAAAAAACGGGCCTCAACAGGTACAGAAAGATAGAAATAATTCCATGCGTGCTATCACAGCATCACGGCCTAGAACTGGTCTTCAATAACAATAAGGGAAGAATGCCCACATATACGTGGAAATTGAACAATGCTCTACTCAATGATAACCTGGTCAAGGAAGAAATAAAGAAAGAAATTAAAAACTTTTTAGAATTTAATGAAAATGAAGGTACAACATACCCAAACTTATGGGACACAATGAAAGCTGTGCTAAGAGGAAAACTCATAGCGCTGAGTGCCTGCAGAAAGAAACAGGAGAGAGCATATGTCAGCAGCTTGACAGCACACCTAAAAGCTCTAGAACAAAAAGAAGCAAATATACCCAGGAGGAGTAGAAGGCAGGAAATGATCAAACTCAGAGCTGAAATCAACCAAGTAGAAACAAAAAGGACCATAGAAAGAATCAACAGAACCAAAAGTTGGTTCTTTGAGAAAATCAACAAGATAGATAAACCCTTAGCCAGACTAACGAGAGGACACAGAGAGTGCGTCCAAATTAACAAAATCAGAAATGAAAAGGGAGACATAACTACAGATTCAGAGGAAATTCAAAAAATCATCAGATCTTACTATAAAAACCTATATTCAACAAAACTTGAAAATCTTCAGGAAATGGACAATTTCCTAGACAGATACCAGGTATCAAAGTTAAATCAGGAACAGATAAACCAGTTAAACAACCCCATAACTCCTAAGGAAATAGAAGCAGTCATTAAAGGTCTCCCAACCAAAAAGAGCCCAGGTCTAGACGGGTTTAGTGCAGAATTCTATCAAACCTTCATAGAAGACCTCATACCAATATTATCCAAACTATTCCACAAAATTGAAACAGATGGATCACTACCGAATACCTTCTACGAAGCCACAATTACTCTTATACCTAAACCACACAAAGACACAACAAAGAAAGAGAACTTCAGACCAATTTCCCTTATGAATATCGATGCAAAAATACTCAATAAAATTCTGGCAAACTGAATTCAAGAGCACATCAAAACAATCATCCACCATGATCAAGTAGGCTTCATCCCAGGCATGCAGGGATGGTTTAATATATGGAAAACCATCAACGTGATCCATTATATAAACAAACTGAAAGAACAGAACCACATGATCAATTCATTAGATGCTGAGAAAGCATTTGACAAAATTCAACACCCCTTCATGATAAAAGTCCTGGAAAGAATAGGAACTCAAGGCCCATACCTAAACATAGTAAAAGCCATATACAGCAAACCAGTTGCTAACATTAAACTAAATGGAAAGAAACTTGAAGCAATCCCACTAAAATCAGGGACTAGACAAGGCTGCCCACTCTCTCCCTACTTATTCAATATAGTTCTTGAAGTTCTAGCCAGAGCAATCAGACAACAAAAGGAGATCAAGTGGATACAGATCAGAAAAGAAGAAGTCAAAATATCACTATTTGCAGATGATATGATAGTATATTTAAGTGATCCCAAAAGTTCCACCAGAGAACTACTAAAGCTGATAAACAACTTCAGCAAAGTGGCTGGGTATAAAATTAACTCAAATAAATCAGTTGCCTTCCTCTATACAAAAGAGAAACAAGCCGAGAAAGAAATTAGGGAAATGACACCCTTCATAATAGACCCAAATAATATAAAGTACCTCGGTGTGACTTTAACCAAGCAAGTAAAAGATCTGTACAATAAGAACTTCAAGACACTGAGGAAAGAAATTGAAGAAGACCTCAGAAGATGGAAAGATCTCCCATGCTCATGGATTGGCAGGATTAATATAGTAAAAATGGCCATTTTACCAAAAGCAATCTACAGATTCAATGCAATCCCCATCAAAATACCAATCCAGTTCTTCAAAGAGTTAGACAGAACAATTTGCAAATTCATCTGGAATAACAAAAAACCCAGGATAGCTAAAGCTATCCTCAACAACAAAAGGACTTCAGGGGGAATCACTATCCCTGAACTCAAGCAGTATTACAGAGCAATAGTGATAAAAACTGCATGGTATTGGTACAGAGACAGACAGATAGACCAATGGAATAGAATTGAAGACCCAGAAATGAACCCACACACCTATGGTCACTTGATTTTTGACAAAGGAGCCAAAACCATCCAATGGAAAAAAGATAACCTTTTCAGCAAATGGTACTGGTTCAACTGGAGGTCAACATGTAGAAGAATGCAGATCGATCCATGCTTATCACCCTGTACAAAGCTTAAGTCTAAGTGGATCAAGGACCTCCACATCAAACCAGACACACTCAAACTAATAGAAGAAAAACTAGGGAAGCATCTGGAACACATGGGCACTGGAAAAAATTTCCTGAACAAAACACCAATGGCTTATGCTCTAAGATCAAGAATCGACAAATGGGATCTCATAAAACTGCAAAGCTTCTGTAAGGCAAAGGACACTGTGGTTAGGACAAAACGGCAACCAACAGATTGGGAAAAGATCTTTACCAATCCTACAACAGATAGAGGCCTTATATCCAAAATATACAAAGAACTCAAGAAGTTAGACCACAGGGAAACAAATAACCCTATTAAAAATGGGGTTCAGAGCTAAACAAAGAATTCACAGCTGAGGAATGCCGAATGGCTGAGAAACACCTAAAGAAATGTTCAACATCTTTAGTCATAAGGGAAATGCAAATCAAAACAACCCTGAGATTTCACCTCACACCAGTGAGAATGGCTAAGATCAAAAACTCAGGTGACAGCAGATGCTGGCGAGGATGCGGAGAAAGAGGAACACTCCTCCATTGTTGGTGGGATTGCAGACTGGTACAACCATTCTGGAAATCAGTCTGGAGGTTCCTCAGAAAATTGGACATTAAAATGCCTGAGGATCCAGCTATACCTCTCTTGGGCATATACCCAAAAGATGCCTCAACATATAAAAGAGACACGTGCTCCACTATGTTCATCGCAGCCTTATTTATAATAGCCAGAAACTGGAAAGAACCCAGATGCCCTTCAAAAGAGGAATGGATACAGAAAATGTGGTACATCTACACAATGGAATATTACTCAGCTATCAAAAACAATGAGTTTATGAAATTCATAGGCAAATGGTTGGAACTGGAAAATATCATCCTGAGTGAGCTAACCCAATCACAGAAAGACATACATGGTATGCACTCATTGATAAGTGGCTATTAGCCCAAATGCTTGAATTACCCTAGATCCCTAGAACAAACAAAACTCAAGACGGATGATCAAAATGTGAATGCATCACTCCTTCTTTAAATGAGGAAAAAGAATACCCTTGGCAGGGAAGGGAGAGGCAAAGATTAAAACAGAGACTGAAGGAACTCCCATTCAGAGCCTGCCCCACATGTGGCCCATACATATACAGCCACCCAATTAGACAAGATGGATGAAGCAAAGAAGTGCAGACTGACAGGAGCCGGATGTAGATCGCTCCTGAGAGACACAGCCAGAATACAGCAAATACAGAGGCAAATGCCAGCAGCAAACCACTGAACTGAGAATAGGACCCCCGTTGAAGGAATCAGAGAAAGAACTGGAAGAGCTTGAAGGGGCTCGAGACCCCATATGTACAACAATGCCAAGCAACCAGAGCTTCCAGGGACTAAGCCACTACCTAAAGACTATACATGGACTGACCCTGGACTCTGACCTCATAGGTAGCAATGAATATCCTAGTAAGAGCACCAGTGGAAGGGGAAGCCCTGGGTCCTGCTAAGACTGAACCCCCAGTGAACTAGACTGTGGGGGGGAGGGCGGCAATGGGGGGAGGGTTGGGAGGGGAACACCCATAAGAAAGGGGAGGGGGGAGGGTGATGTTTGCCCGGAAACCGGGAAAGGGAATAACACTCGAAATGTATATAAGAAATACTCAAGTTAATAAAAAAAAAAAAAGAGAAGGTCCAATAGAGAGAGACAAGTTTGTACTCCATCTCCATTAAACATGCACTTTAACCTACTCAGATGTCACCCTACCTCTATGAGTAACGCTGTCAGTGATTAGGAAAACTGTATCAGGGTCTGGATGGTCTAATGACATGGGTACTTGTGTAAAGCCCAGACACAGTGAAGGTGACTAGTATGATTCAACTCAATCAATCTATGTCCAATGGGGTTGAAGACGTAAATGATGCATATTTGAAATCCAGCCTGTTCAGCCAACATGGCTGACACTTGGTTGTACAGTATTACTGAGGACCGGAAAGAGTTTAGAGTGGAAGGGCGACTAGGTGGTACTGGGAGCAGCTGCCCCCTCCAACTTTATTCAGACTTGGACAATCACTTGCTTCTGACTTATATTTTTAAACACACACACACACACACACACACACACACACACACACACACACACACACACACTTGTCACAGCTTATTAGAGAACTTCCCTATACAAAGACAGGGATTCGTCGTTCCCTGGCCTTGCATGGCAATCTCTCGTGTGTCCAGATGCAGGTCAGTTGGCTGGTTCTTTGGCTGTCTTCCTTCTGAGGGGTCAAATTCCATCCTGGCACCTCTGTATTGGTCTGTGCTCTGACTATAGTTAATAACCAATGGATATTTATTGAAGAAGGAAAGAGGATGAATCACAGGTTGGGAGAGTCGTAGATATCACCTTCGAACCTTATTTTAATATGCTGGCAGCAAATATGACTATATTTGGGGGGGCAGGGTCTCTCACTGAACCTGAAGAGCATCAATTTGGCTGAGTTGGCTGAACATTAAGGATTCACCTTTCTCTGCTTCCTGCTCCCTCAGCCTAGAACTAAGGTGACTGACACATACCCTCAACACCCAATTTTTATATAGATGTTGGAGATCTGAACTGAGGTTCCCATGCAACATTAGAGGCATTTCGCCACTGAGCCATCTCCCTGTCCCAAAGAAATGCTTTCTAACAGAGAAAGTGCCTTTTATTATTTTTATCCCTATTTTCTGATCATTGCATACTCAATATATAACATTTGGAAAATACAAAAGGCCAAAGATAAGACTTTCTAGAGCAACTACCCAGAAGAGATCATTCTGTTTAGTATACCATTCTCTTCTACTTTCCTGGATCTATTTTTCCCTGCTTGTCCGTATCATGTATCTAGTTGAGATCGTATGGCGTATATAAAATTTGTTGCTTCAGTTATTTTCTTGCCTATCACAGTGACATAATTTTCTCATGCCAAGAGCTAATCAGTTCTCTACTTTTAGATATTGATATTATTTTCACCCCTCACTACTATAGATATTGCCGTAATGTCAAATACTATAAATGATCCCAACAAATTTGGGCTTCTATTACCATTGTGTGTGCATAATCAGGCAAGTAAGAGGAACATGCCTCCACTTTGAATTTTCCTGGAACAAAAATATGAGAAACTTTAAAGAGTCAAGAAAGGAAGAAATAGGCTGAACTCTTACTCAGGGGTTGGGCCTTGGACCTAAACTATGTGAGATGCTGGATTCTACCCCTACACTGAGAAAAGCAAAACGAATATGGAATCAAAGAACAAGAGTAAAGGGATGAAAAGGGAAAAGAGAGTAACTAATGACTCAAACGGGAAGACGTTTGTCTATTGTGACCTGGCATTTCCGCCAATAAAAAAGCGCCCAGAACTTGGTTCTTTGGGACTCCTGCATCTGAACAGTTCTGTGGTTTAATATTTCACGAAAAGCAGTAGGTATGTGGCTCAACTTTATTTTCATTTTGAGTGGTTGTTTTTTTTTTCTGAGTTCCCAATAAGGTTTGTTATGTGAGGGAAAACTAGAAAGGGGGAAACACAGCTGTATTTTCTCCCAAGTGGAGAAACAGACTCCCCCAACGAAAGTGGATTATTGGTTAATCTGCATCCCTCTAATTAGACATACCATCTCTGTCACACTTACCTGTGGATAATTGCTTTTCTGTCAACTCTGTGCCAAGTTCCATAGCTGACCTGAGGAGCCACTGTGAGGATTAGTAAATCGAGTGCTGACAAATGCTGCACGGGTGTTTGAAGTGCTAAAGCTGGAAGGTGCAGAGCCTTGGACTCGACGACTTGAGCAGCATCTTCTGACCCACACTGGTCAAGTGCACCAAGAATCTGCCCGCTCTTCCCACTAAAATAAGGCTTAAAACAGAGTGGTGCAAAGAAACCAGGAATATGTGTCCACCGTGCCCTTGGTCTGTTTATTTAGGTGATTTGGGGGGGGGGGCTGTGCTCTGGGGAAACTCCAGTGTCCTGCTTTCACTCCAAGTCATTTGTTCAGGTTGTGAGAAACAAGCGAGACATATCTTTGGACTCCGTCCACTTTCTAGAAACAATGGTTTTAGTGAATGGCAGGGAACCCGGACTTGGCGATTAGGAGGGAGAATCCAGTTTTGAAAAAGCCATGAAAGCTAGACAACACTTGAAAATTTTATGTGTCTCTACTAAGGCTGGGTTAAAAAACACGGCATCCTCCCTGGCCATTGTTTACAATTTCTGTGCAAAAAAAAAAGTGAAAGGAAGTTATGTGGGAAGCAGTGCACACATTATAAGGACATTTTCCCCTCGTTTGGACAGTATTGAAACAGGGGACATTAATTATTTAAGCCCTTCATCCCAAACTTGCTTTTCATTGTAATAACGAATTAGAGTTTAGCATCGCATGTAAAACAGCACACAACACACTCAAAAAAAAAAAAAAAAAAGATCAGGCTTATTTAGTTTCCCAAATACCGTAGTAACCTAATTAGGTTTTCATTAATATGTTCTGTGGAATCTTTGAAACGTCTTATCTCGGTAGAGTTACATGTTGATTGCCCAAGGTGATTTTTCCATCAGATC
Organism: Rattus norvegicus; assembly: GCF_021556685.1. Taxonomy (NCBI): domain Eukaryota; kingdom Metazoa; phylum Chordata; class Mammalia; order Rodentia; family Muridae; genus Rattus; species Rattus norvegicus. The sequence continues at coordinate 132,349,748 of NC_141537.1, forward strand.
CCACACGTTGATTTGGAACAATTTGTCTTTGTGTCTGAGAGAGCTCCTTGAACAGGTTGGGGTATGGCTGGAGCAGCCACTGTGCCTGCCTAAATTCTTACCTGGAGATCCGGCTGGCTTCTGAGGCCCAAGCTTCAGCTGTACAAATACATCGTGCCATCTGCACATGGCGGGGGAATTGAGCCTGGAGACGTTCAGGACCTGTGTCAGTATTTTCACAGAAGGGCTGTTTATGAACAGATGTTCTGTGGTGTTTTTCACAGAAAGCGGACTCTGGAGAGCGAGAATGTCTATCAATTACAAGGGTATTATGTATAACAGCAATTTTTAACCTTGAGAATGAGTCTCTGAAAGTTCTCGACAAAATATTGTCAACTGTGACCACTTTCTTTGTCTCAAGTCATACGCAACCTGGGGTCATATGCAAAGTACCCACTGTCAGGATGTGGGGTGATCTCTCAGCTGCAGAGATGGACTTGGCCACCCAACTAGGGGGTCCCTGGTATTAATGTGCTTTCAGAAGTGGTGAGATCTTGCTGTCTATAAAACTGCTACGGTTGCCTTCTCTGTTTTTGTTTTTCGTTTTTCTTTTTTTTTTTTTTTTTTTTAGGTAGAAAAAAATAAACTTTAAAATAAAACTGTAGGAAGGAATGGGCAGGTAGATTTTTTTTCTTTTTCTTAAATCAAGTGCTCTCAGTGTGTTCAATTGCTTTGGCGAAAAGGCTTTAAGTGGTTAAGTGGTTCAAAAATGTTAATTATGCCTGAAAAATTAAGCATTTAGAGCTTTAGAAATGAACTGTTTTGCCCTAGCCTTCTTCCTGGTTCCAAACTGAGGCACTCGGAGATGGAGTCCACGGTGCCTCATGGCTGATGTTCCAGAAGATGGAATTATCTCCAGTAGCAATACCAGGAGCATGGAAGCCCCTCTGTGACCTGTTGACAGACACCATGTTTTGCATAATATATATATTTTCATTTTCCCTTAGCTTTCTTATTATTTATTCAATAAATCCTTTTTTCTTGCTGACAGCAGTTGTATTTATAAAGCTAAATCCAACACAGCAAAATGTTCATCACTTTATAAACTAAATGCTAATGTTTTATTTATGTGCAATGAAGAGAGAGAAAAAAAGAATTGAATTGATGTTTACCTACCAGGCTGCAGAGAACTGCAGTACCATAATGGCGGAGTTCAGAAGCATTCTGGCTTGTAATTTTGGGTGTCAACATTTGAATTGCAGAAAGAGTTTATGCAGACATAGCACGTACACAAGTGCAGTTTAGATCCACATCTATAAAAATAACATCTGTTTAAGCATACATTACATTTAAAAATAACTGTACAGTGATCAGCTGGTTAAGTACAGTTAACCAGATGTCGTTTTAAAGGGCCAGATGGAACCATGAAACGAAGATTGAAAAATTAAAAAAATACTGTGAAAGGTCAAAGCAATTAAGCAACCTGTTTTGCTGGCATGTAATAGTTAAGAAGTAAGTTGGAGTACTTCGGAGGGAGCGGCCTGACGGCACAGCCCTCCTAGCCAGGTCTTGCTCCCCTAAAGGCAATGGGGGAATTATCGGGGGCACCCCTGGAATCAGCAGAACTCATTCCCACTAGCATCGAGAAGACTGGGTGTACTGTGGTTCGCAGCAAGCTTGAAATCAGAGACTAGTGGGATCTTGGGCAAGAGACACCAAGTTTCTATTAAACATCATAATACAAGTTCACGGGACTCCTCTGTGTTCTCACAGTGACTGCGATTCAGAAAACATAGCTACACTCGAACATCTGTAAGGAATAAGATATTGAGTGTTCATACACACACACACACACACACACACACACACACACACTTGTGTGAAGCAGCTTTAGCCATTTCACAATGTGTATATATGCCAGAACATGCTGCAGTGCATGACTATATGTAACTGTTAATATTTTAATAATGAAAAGGTAAGGAAATAAAAAAGTTTCCTTAATATGAGTCATAAGCATATAGTCTGTGTATGTATGTGTGTGTGTGTGTCTGTATGTGTGTGTGTGTGTGTGTGTGTGTTCTGTCAAAAATTTAAACTTACATTACCAAGTCAGAGGGCCCAATTAAACTTTCCAAAGTGCAACCTATACTCAGAGTTAAGCACTGTACCATAACAGTGAGTAAGACTAAACAGGTTAACCAACCGCTTAAGTCATAAATCAGTTCCTTAAACCTGAGGGGTCGGGTGACCATCTGAAACACTCAGATTGGTTATTTTTCTTTTCTCATGTTGGGTATGACAAGGAAAAGATGAGACAAATATTTGTGGAATAGCTATAACGAGGCAGGCTCTGTTACAAACATGCTCGCATACATCAGAGGTCACTGCGGGAGGCTCCTGGGGCCTGTGTGGCTGCAGATGTGTTTTCTTTGGCTTTCACCATGCTTTAAGTTTGAATTAATTGCCAAAAAGTAAAAAATTGGGAGGTTTCACATAAAAGCCCGGATTTCCAGCTTCCCGGAAAATCTGGCAATCCCAGGTCTGAGGTTTTTTTTTTTTTATTTTTTTTTTCCAATTGGGGGGAAAATATACTGAGTAGAGCTAAAAGGAACAGCTGCCTGTAGAGAAAAGCAAAAACTCTCCCCTCTGTCAGGAGCAAACTCACAGTGTGTCAGCATCCTGTCCCCAGCCCACTTTCTTCATCCTCGGTACCCATCCAGTTTCTGGATGTTTTTCCGCACCATCGATTCTGATAGTCATCAACTTTCTTGACGTTCAGTCATCCTCAGGGAGAGAGTCAGTTTGTTATTGAGATTTTATTGGATAGTAACTCAGGAGAATCTTTGAGTCTCCCTTGGGTCTTACTGTAATTGACAGCATTGATATTCATGCTGGAGCCCTGTGGTACCACTCTCCCTCATAAAGCACCCAGACTGGAGATAGTCAAAGCCATGGAGCTCTTACTGGTCAACCACACAACAGCAGCCAGAGTTATTCCTATGGACAGAGCAGGTACATTAGAAGTTGCCTTTGGGACATATATGGGCTAGTCTATGACCCTTGCTACATGTGTTAGCATAGGACTGCCTTGTCTGGCCTCAGTGGGAGGGGATATGCTTGGTTCTGTGAGGCCTGATTCCCTCAGAGAAGGGGATAATAGAGAGGTGAGGTAGGAGTGGATAAGTGAGTGGGAGAATACCCTCTTAGAGGCAAAGAAGGGGGATATGGGATGAGGAGCTCATAGAGGGGCACTGGGAAAGGGGACAACATTTGAAATGTAAATGAATAAAATATTTAATAATAATAATATTAATTGATCTTCACAAATGAAGATGTAAGCGTCTGTGTCCAGAGATTTCACCTCTCTTGATCCAGATCCACTAAGTGTGATGTCTTTCCCTGCTCAGGGATGCGGGCTGAGCAGGACCCCAAGGCTACATTGAGCCGAATGGATGAAATTATACCCGAGAAAGAAGACAATGGCCTGAGTCGTGGGGGCTTTGTGGTGTGTGTGTGTGTGTGTGTGTGTGTGTGTGTGTGTGTGTGTGTGTGAATTGATTAAGGTGTATTTTTTTCCTTTCTGGTAACAACACTCTGCTCTAAAAGATCTTTTCATTAGTGTTTCCCATTTCCAGCACTGACATTTTTAAAATATATATTTCTATAGTCCATGATCATCACAGTCACAAGTAACTGCTAAGCGAGTTTTACTTTCTATCTAGATAGGCAGTTGCTCTTTCAAATTGAAAGCCTTTTCCTTTATTGTTCTTGCTATTTCAGTTTTAAGGGGGGAAATGTCATTAAAACAATGTAAACAGAAGGTAGCTGGGAGAGAGATTAACACACAGTTGTGTCATGAACCCAAGAAAATAGTGAAGTGAATGTCTCTGTAGGGATCCAACTGCACTGTTGAAAAGGAAGGCAACATCCAGTGTGGGCTGAAGCCATGTGATCCCCCAGCAGCCCAAGAAGAGAAGCTGACTCACATGGTGCAAAGGGTACTTCTGTCTCTCAGGTGAAAATAAACTCTTTTTAGTTAGCTTGCGGAGTTGCAAGTTTTCATGTGGTGTCATAATACTTACTTCAGAATGATCGACACAACCCCTAAGTCTCAGGACTCCCCCTCCTCTCTCTCACCATTGACACTGAATACTTTCCGCTACCAGGGTCCTCATTCAGGTCTGGGCTACAGACCAATGCTGTGTTATCTTCCCTGTACCTCTATCTTAACCCTCACTGGAGGGTAATGGTTTTAAAGGGACAGAGCACAGAGTGCAGAGGTGGAGAAGGAAGTTGGGAGGAAAAGAGAAAGTTGAAGAAGAAGAAGGATGAATTTTAATGGAACTACAGAATGAAAGACTCCACCCACCCACTCATTCCTCCTCCAACAATATAATACAGAAAAGAAAATTATCCAACAATGTTTAAAGGCTTTTAAATAAAAAAAGAAGATTGTAGCAAAGCTATATTCACAGGACCTACTTGTGGTGTTGGAGATTTGGGAAGAAAACCCAGAATTTTTGGACATAGCTCAAATGTAACAAGAATAACCCAGAAGACACTGTGTCATGAGCATTTAAAATAGCATGAGTAAGCAAATGTGGGTGGTAAATATCTTGGACTCGATACTGGCAAGACCTGACTCCGTAGCCATCCACAAGAGAAAAGAAAACCTTTTGATGGAAAAGGCAAGGACAATGGAAGCTGAGATTTGGGAAATGATAAATAAATAAATAAGTGGCTTTGAGAAAGAGTGTGTGAACAGTGCAGTCAGAAAGGAGGGAACAAACTTTCCCCAACACCAGGGCCCTCGAGCTCAGGAATCCAGTCCTTCCTCCTCAGCTAAATGAACTGCTAAAAGGCCCAAACCAAAGATGCGGCTACTGCGCCAAAAATAACTCGGGAGTTGGAGCAGATGGCTCCACCTCTCCATCTGATCCCAGCACATCCATCACCTCCCCTCCACTCACTTGCAGGGCCACAGAGGAAGGCAGGCTCCGGGAACAGCCGACAGGCCTAGGAGAGGCCAGAGAAGCCCACGATAGGGCTGCCTACATAGCCTTGTTAATGATGCCAAGGTAGACACCTCTGCTTTCAGAGTTGCGGGAGTGCTCTGGAAGCGAAGCTGCCTTCTTTCTCACTAACACTCATCCCTTGCTGGCTTGTGGAACATTCGATCTGGGAATGTAGGCATTCATCACACGGTCCTGAGGCTGCCGAGATTAAAAGCTAGTGGAGGGGAAAGGACCCACATTTGGGGAATGTCATGAACCATTGAGCCACTTTCTCAATCACTTGGGGTGTCTTTCCTGTGAAAAGATAAAGAGGAAAGCCAGTCCTCTGACCACATCATTATGTGAGGCACTAGTTTGAAGTTGCCTTCTGGGCCTTAGGAAATAGAAGAGACACAGATCTGCGGCCATATTGGGGGGGGGGGTGGGGACAGCAGCCAGCTACTCTGAATAGGGAATACCCAGAACTATTCTGTGGTATATATACCCCGGATGTCACTGAGAATGTGTGCATACAGTCAGGTCCCAAAGACAAATGCAAAGGCAATGGCGACATGCTAGCATTATCCCCAAATACTTCCTTGATCATGGAGACCAAGTTTTTTAGCTGGAAAAGAATCAAGTCTAGGAGCCTCAAGACCAGAAAGTGACAAAATAAGATGCCAGCAATCCCACCCTCTGAATCAATCAACAACAGGAATAGGGAAGTCACTTAAAACTGACTCTTGCTTCCTGTCAAGGGGAGTAAAAGCAACTGACTCCTCAGACAGCCAAGGGGAGATCTGCAGGCCAATGCTATAGGATTCTTTGTTTCCTCGGGAGACAGAACTTAAATTATTATACAGAATTTTCTGAATTTGAAATGTTGGCAACTGTTTATATATTTTTTACATTACACTCTGGGCAGACAAACAAATACATTTGTATGCTAAAGGCAGCTTGCTGGCTGCAAGCTGGGGAACTTTTAGTTACATTTGGTAATTTCAGCTAGACAACGTGCAAATATATATATTTAAAAAATGGCACTTGGGAGAGCTCAGTCTGTAGTGAGGACTTAGTTTCATCCCCAGAAGCCATGTAAAAAAAAAGCCAAGTGTGGTGGTATGTACTTGTAATTTCAGGGCTCAGGAAGTGGACAGTCCGTGGGGCGTGCTGCCCAGCCAGCATAATAGAATCCGTTTGTGGAAAATAAGCATGAGTGCCCCTCCCTCAAATAGCATGATGGAGAGCAACAGAAGAAGGGACCTGAGAAGATTCCAAGGTGGCCCTCCACCACAACACACGCACACATGCACGACACAGTCATGTATGCACACATATGTACTTACATGCACAGACACCCATGCACACATACATGCACATTGCACACACGTACACATGCACACCTGATCCCAAACACACACAAATGTGTAGCAGCACAATAGGAAAACTCTTGGTTTGGATAAAAGAAAAAGGAAAGGATACAAGATCAAGCCTCAGCTTTACTCTCCATAGCTATGTACCCTTGAGAAAATCCATAGTTCCCTGGGCTTGGCCTCCTCATCTAGGAGCAAGATTATTGTCCCAGTCACACTCTACACCAAAGAGCAAGCTCCTCAGATATCGCCAGCCCCAGCTTCCTAGGCACAGATCCGTCTTTTGTTTTTTATCCTATGCACTTAAAAATAATGTCCCTAAAAGAGTAAGCATACAGAAATACTACAGGGTAGCCATCTAGCAAAAGCGTCGGAAGTGGAGGGCATGTGATATTCTCCATGGAACGCTTTAAAGGGACTTGTAGGGTACTGAAATTGAACCAAATTTACACTCCCTAAGTGCGAGAAATGGGAAATCCATGAGTGAGCATTGCAGGAAGATCGAGTGTTTAAGAATTAAATGTGTATTGTGACTGGGAAAGGTTCAGAACCTTCGTGGTATTGATGATGCTGTACAAGACTACTGAGGCTGGATCTTCTAGTGCTAACCAAAGAATATTTGGACCAGGTGTCGGGGCGGGGGATGCAGGTTCTTACTATGTAATCCAGGCTGACTTTGACTCTTCAGTGCTTCAGAACTCAGACCCCCAAGTAGAGGAAAGTCAGGCTGTGTGCCACAATGGCCAGCTCCTGTTTTTGTTCTTTTTAATGATCTTAGCATATGCCTTCAAACGGTTGTTCTATGCTAAGGGGGTTGTAGTAGCTCTTCCTGCTTTTAGCCACTAAACAGATTCTCCCTGTATGCTTACATTTTTCAAGGATTTCTACATTTATTATATGTTAGACCCAAAAGAAAAACAGAAATAGAGAGACATAAAGACAGAGACAGAGAGTGACAGAGAGAGAGAGAGAGAGAGAGAGAGAGAGAGAGAGAGAGAGAGAGAGAGAGAGTCGAGGCATGTGTTAAACATTTTGGTTTATTCTTTCTCAGCAAGTTCAGAAATTCCTCATTAACTGTGTTTCTCAACTTCATTTCTAGAAAGAAAAACCATTATTTTTATGGAATTTTTAAAAAGTCCTGTTTCAGCAAGCACACACTGACTAGACTAAAACAAGATATTAATATTTCTAAAAATAATCTTTTATGTCCTACTCCTGAACTGGGATTCCAAACACATGGCCTTTTCCAGGCTTCCCACAAATTTAAACTTAATATAAGACTGAATTGCTTCTTAAAGACATCAGTATTATGTCTCGCTCCGAGCTTTATACAAAGCCAATTCCTGGGCGTATCATAATGAATGTTTTCAAATCTGGACATCTGACATTGACATTGACAGACGTCTAGCTTCATAACCAGTGAACCTCTTAATGCAGCGGTCAATATTAAACATTCTCATGATAATTTTGTTTAGCTTCCCCAAGCCTATCAGGAGCATCAGCGTCCTAGAGATTTCCTTTTAACTGAACCGAATGCAAGTCGTAAACACCAAGCAAGAACGTTTAGTAACTTAGGTGGCCTGTTTTGCCGCCGATCCCATAGCCTTACACTTGATCTTAGCCAAAAGGCCAAGAAGCGATTATCCCACAGCTTTTAAGGAACACCTTCTGTTCAGCTGCCTCCGTAGCTTTTACAGCCATTGTTTAATTTTATGCATGTGCACACAATTACATTATGCACTAATCCAGGAGTGCTCGGCAATTGTTCGCACTTATATTTTCCCTTATTTATTTTGCAGATGGGAGACTCCCTGCTTCTCTGCCATCAGCTCCATGAGGGATATGTCTGAAAGGTATTTCATTAAAGTCGCTTGTTTGGTTTTCTGTTTGTTTGATTTCCCATACCCCACTCGCTCTACTGAAAAGCAGCTGAATGTATGTGGGCTTTTTATTAGGTCTAAGTGTCATCCGGAGTCCTTTTTTTTCCTATAGACATGAAAGATCTGTGTGGAACATGCTGAACAGGGCTCACGGTGAAATACCAGAGCTTCTCACAACCTAAAACAGTCAGGGTACCCTGAGAATAGAACAAAAGAAATTAAACCGCTGGATATGCCACAGTTGTCTCATGCCGCAGTTAGAAATTTAATTATTTTATCTCATAGAATAATGTGCCCTTCAGAAATCATTTTGGACTAGATGTTTCAAACCAATGATCTGTAGTTAATTATCTTTAATAACTGTTGCACATTATGGTTAGATCTATGTTTTTGCTAAACCAATTAATAATATCTTCATTAGTATAAAGACAAGGTAGCAGGGTCCTTTCATTTTTCACATTGAAAGAGTGGAGATTTTAAACACTGTAATTTACTTTAGCCATACATTCCCAATGATATGACTAATTAATGAAACTTCAAAGACATAACTTCCGAAAAGCTACTTATTTTAGCGTCATTGTTGAACACTTAATGACATTAGATTGGAGGCACTGCTGACATCCTACCATCCATGTCCTAGAATAAACCCTTTAAGCCACCAAAATGTTTAATGTTGAGGGAAAAAAAGAAGAAAGAAAGAAGGAAAGAAGGAAAGAAAGAAAGAAAGAAAGAAAGAAAGAAAGAAAGTTGAATTTTAGCTCCATAAAAGACCTGTTGATCATAGAAAGCAAATTTTTAAAAATGGATGGGTGACCTCTGCCTCCCTCATCTTCATAGGTGATGACCGTGGGATATAAGATTCCTTCTGTAGTTAAAAAGCACTAGTGGGCTCCTGGGCAGTCCCCTGGTTATAAGGAACAGAGAAGGCACAGGAAGAAGTAAACAGCTATCTGTTGATCTTGCCTTTGCTTCACAAGTTGGTTTAGGGTAATGAGTAACTGAACGGGGATGCTCTCTCTAGTATGTGGCAAATGCAATCAGACACAGGCCACATTCGGATCAATTATGGAGAAACTTCAGACCCCTCAGCCTTCCCCATCTCAGCCACATAAACGATAATTGCTTAGGGAAGATGGTTGGGGCCAAGCATCCCTTTGGAGTTCTGAAGCACGATAAGCCCTCAGAGTTTTACAGTAGGAAACACAACATCAGAACATTATTTAACACACATTTTCATAGAACTAAAAGGGGTTTGTCTAGGAGAATTCATTTCTATCTCCACCATGTTGAAAAATGTTTGGAGTGGCATGGACATGTGCGTGTTAGAAGTAAAAACGAAATGGGCGTAAAAGGGGAATGAGAGTGGGATGCACATGCAAGGATCTCATGTCCAGGAGGCACAATCACAGTGGCAGAAATGGACCTGAACTGATCTGGCACTGCCTAACAGCCAAAGCGAAGAGGGGACTGCACCCTTAGCTGGAAACTGGGAACTTCAAATTGCTTCACCCCCAGGTCTAGTTAGTTTGCTTTCTCCTAAGAAAGAGCGGAATTGTTGAATTAAGAGGAGTATTTCCATGCTTCTGGGCACAAATGTGCTGGGGGCATACAAGCTCTCCCGTAATTACATATGCTGCATGGCACATGCTCTTAGAAGGTGAGAGTAGGAAGTTAGTCATTCAATAATTTCACATGTCATATGATCAAGGTCTTATGGGAGTAGGCAATAGGACGGAGGAACATAATTAAAGGAAGATAATTTAGGGGAACTAATTTTAAAGTCTGGAAATGGGTTTGGTGACCCATTGCCTTTAGTTCAGGCTGTTTGCAAAATAACTCACACTGCTTAATCTTAAATATGTTCTTGAATCAGGGAAAAATGAGGCCACTTGGGTAACGTCTAAGGCCGTTAAAAAAAAAAAGTCCACTAACTGCCCATTCCCATAAACTTTTTTTTTTATGAAATCAATTGTCAAATAAGCCTATTTGTTGATCTGAAAACTGAAGGCCATTGTTTCTGAAGTCCTTGCTCTCATCTCAGGGTAAATGAGAAGGGAGGCCTGGTGTGAAGATGCCCTATCTGTAAACGATTCACACACAGAAGTCCATTCCTTTGTGCAAAAGATGAGACAATCTGATAAGTTTGGTCTGCCCAGGTCATTGTCTGTGTTGTTCAGAGTTCTCCACCAAAGAACAGCCAGGCAGGATGTGAGTGTGTGTTTAGATTCATAGAGATCTGTTATGGTGAGTTTACTAACAAGGTGAGGGAGGCTGAGAAAAACCCAGGCTCTTTTTTCTAGAACTTGAAACTCAAGCAACCCGGGCCTGTATTTCAATGTAAAACTCAGCATTCTAGAACTGAGGGAGCTAACATTATTGATCCCAACACTGTAGGTAAGAGATGAGGAGAGAATGTCCTCATTAAAGTGTGGGGAAAGTGAAGAACTCTTTCCTTGGTGATTTGTGCGTGTGTGTGTGTGTGTGTGTGTGTGTGTGTGTGTGTGTGTCCACCTGTCTCTGCCTCCCAACATTAGAAGAGTGTGTTCTATCAGGGCAGGCTTTGCTTTGTTTTGCGTTTTTTTCTTAATGAGTTTTAGGGGTGTTGAACTCAGGTTGGAGCAATCACATTAGCAAACAAGCCATCCTCCCACCCCTGTTTTGCACTGGCTGTCTTGTACTCTTCATCTGATAAGGTCCAGCGCATGTGAAGGTGCTCTGCATTAGCGTCTGTCAGCTTATGTGCCGGTGTCCTCTAGAAAAATATTCTCAAACATCTCTAGAAACTGTGTTTAACCTGAGTACAGCATGAAGCATCATGTCAACATGAAATTATCAGACCTTCCCACCTGAAATTAGGCAAATGCTTCCTCTGAGGTCGGGTGCTAAGACTTGGTGTTAGTTACAAGAACCACTGGGAAGTCTGTTACGGCAATCAGGACTTAGGGCTACTCCAGCCATGAGGACTTTGGCTTATGACTGTTGTTCTAAATATCAGCCTGTGAGTCCTTCCTCTCTACACTCAGGCTTTCTAGAGGTTTCCTTTTATCTTACTTGATCCAGACAACCTTTCTCCATCTACATAGCAACTGAGACCTTTTAACTGGGAACAACTTGTGTGACCACTCCACCCACACATGAATTTCAACCCATTTTGCATATGTACTCATAAACTCTGCTGACTATATGTGTCACTTTAAAATGTTCTTTAAACTTAGAATTCATGATGCCTTCCCTGTCCCCTAATACAGTAAAAGTACAGAGTATTGATTCTTACCTTCATGAGTTCTTGAATAATGTTTGACTGATAAAATGTCCAATAAGAGAATGAATAAATGTTCTAATCTACCACAAACGTAAGAAGTCTCTGCAGTAAGAGGTCTTCAAACGCCATTGGGCTTAGGCATATAATGAAGTTGCGTGTCAGTGGACTGAATTTATGTTCTTCAGTCAAGATGATGTGCAGTTTACGGTATTAGGAGGGGAAAAACACTGTGACAAGACTTTGTTTCGGCACATTACGATAATCCCAGCTAATCAAGGTACATCATCAATTTCAAAGTCTTCCCCACAAGCTAAAAGCTCCAAATGGAAAAATCCCCTCCATTACTAAACGAAAAGCACAAATCACGACCTCCCCCAGTATTCTTGTCACTCAGCAGTCATTTTGGAGGGAGAAAAATAAAGGGCCCGTTCAAGTCTCGACTTTCTGTGTTTCCCCCACCTCCTGTACGCTGCAACTGCTTTGTGAGAAATTACATGGAGAAAGAAAAAAAAGGCAAAAAAGCAGTTTGCAAATAGCTTTCAAATCCAGAGTGCTCTCCTGAGGATAGGATCCTAATAGGATAGAGATGAGGCTAAGTTGCTGGATGCTGCCGCCCATTACTCTTTTGTTTCCACTCCAGGAAAACATGCACAAGTCTCCTAAGGAGGCTTCTGGGCACGTGTTTTTGCTTACTGCCTAATGTGGTTCTAATAACACAAACATTCCAGCGGAGCGATGACGACACAGTGAGAGCTACAGATATTAGAGGCCCATGCAGAGGAACTGTTTGCGGGAAGACGGTAAATGCGGCTCTGACATTTTCTTGTTACTGTCTTCATCTAACTCCTCCTGGCCTGCAACAGAAGAAGAAACACTGGCTGAGGAGAAAAAAATGAACTAGAGAGATTTGAGGACAGCATTTTTTGGAATACCCTAAAGTATCCTTGCTTCAGAGGAAGTCCCAGCTTTCTAAATACATGTGTGTGAATCAATTACAGTTTGGTGGAATTCTTATTCATTGTTTCATTCACTGCAGATTCTCAGACATGGACCAAGTATGTACTCCTTGAGAAAGGACAGTAAACTTAAGATGGTACATTTTCCACTTTAAATTAATCCTACTGAAGGAGGTCGTATACCAGCTACTCCAGGCATCAATTCTAATGCTACTGGAGTGGCTTAGACTCTGAGTATTAGGTGGAGATGGGCTATATTTAAACCTTGGGTCAACAGCCCCCATGTTCCCTGGATCACCTGCAGGCATACGGCTTAGGTGGGAGAGCCCAGCTCTTGCAGTGTTCTCACAGTGCTCAGCACATGTTTCTTGCCATAGCCTCTTTATCTGAAATATAAGAAGCTGTTGGCCCAAAAAGGCCTTACTTTATCATTTGTATAACATTTTTGCCCATGGTTGGAATTTCCCTTAAGCTGATAGTCCATGTGGAAGCGACTTCAATGTAGAATGTCCCATGACAGGACGACAATTACATCAAACATGGTAGCATGGCAGAAGTTAGACCAAACTTGTAATTACTTTACAAACACACACACACACACACACACACACACACACACACACACAGAGAGAGAGAGAGAGAGAGAGAGAGAAAACAAAGGAAGAAAAGAACAAAAGAAAGGAGGGAGAGGGAGGGAAGCAGAGGGAGGGATGGGATGGGGAGGAATATGAGGGGAGGGAGGAGGGGTGGGAAGGAGAAATAAGGATGGGAGGAAGAGGTGGAAAAGGAAGAGAAACAGGAAGGGAAATAGAAGAGAAAGGGAGAAGGGAAAAAGGAGGAGTGATTAGCAGGAGAAAGGGAGGGAAGCAGAAATGAAGGAAGTGAGGAAAGGCGGTAGGAAGAAGAAAGAAAAGAAGAAGGGAGGGCCGAAGAGAGCTAGGGATAGGCGAAGGACAGAGAGAATGAAAAGAGGTTCTCATCTCCCAAATCCACCCTGAGTTAAGGTTACTCACAATTGTGATCCAACTTCGTATAGAACAGAGTCTATCACAGCATTCGCTCTCAGAGAACATTCCTCCTACTCTGGGGTTAGTGCTTTTAAAAGCTGTTACCTTTCTCCCACCCTGTGCATGTGCTGTGTGTGCGCGCGCGTACACACACACACACACACACACACACACACACACACACACACACACACATCTTTCTGTGCTCTGTGAAATCCCCAAGCACATCTTTGCATATGAACATCCCCTGCCCAGAGGCTTCATATCCACAAAGACTCAGATAATAGTCAAGTATCCCCCAGCATTCCTGGAGAGGGTACCTTGGGGTGTGAAGGCTTCAGTTACCACGGGTGAAGGATAGTTTGTTTGTTTTCCCCTGACCTGTTGTAATGGCAGTCACCATGGTGAGTCAGTGACATCGTATGCCTCCTGCTAGACTCCTCGGGACACCTGCTTGTCTAAAGAGGAAAGCTAGGGTAATAAACATGTGATTCTGAGTGGTCCCAGAAAAAGAAGGGAGCAGAGCAATTTGCTTTTCTCTAGATTTCCAAGCTACTCGGTCACAAGCGGGTGAGTCCTGTAGCCATTAGATGTTTAAGAACGCTGTCTCTCATCATACTCTAAGTTCCAATGGACCGTAATGTTCTGGATGTGGCATGATTATTCAAGTGTCCTCAACTCACCAATCAGTCACAGAAAACACACTTGACCGATGAACACATTTCTCATTTGTTAAGTATTTGCTTGAATATTTTGAATAAAATTTGACCCAGCATTGCCAACCACGGAGAGGTGGTGAGCTATGTTTTGCTTCCCTGGAAGTAAGTACATGTTGAAAAGCTGTGTGATCCTGGCTGGTTCAAGTAACCTCTCTGAGGCTCTACTTTCTTGTGTGTGAAGTAAGAGATGATAATACAAGCTAGGCATGCGCTGTGATGAGAATCCAAGGAGTTTCAGAAGCACAGTGTGCATGGGAGGGGTACTCCCTGTCCCTAGAAGGATTCTCCATGGCCAGCATTAAGCATTCAGCTAACTCTTTGTTGTAAGGGTGGGGAAACAATACATTTTGGGATGTTCATAAAATCTTCCCTCCTTCTTCAACAATAGGACTGAAGCTATGAAGATGACGTGAAGTTAATGTTTGTCACGTTTCAGTTGAAGAGAAAACAACCACAGAATCGACTAACCCGTGTGCAGCGGGTGGATCACTGATTACTGTTTGACAAGAGTATCGCTTCATTTGCATAATCACTCCATATATGCTTTTCTTCCTTCATACCAAAATAAGGGAATAAAGACTGATGATTAAAAGACAGGACTACAGAGTGATATTAAGATCACTGTGGTGTCTGATTTTCATATAGTTCAACTAAAACTATTTCCCCTGCACGGAAAAAAAAATGACTTAATAGGGACCGTAAAAAAAATCATTGAAAATTGAATTTTAAATCTCAGATTGTCTTCCACTGAATTTAGGGATTTTTAAGTACTTTAATTAAAACCCTAACTTTTGTTTTCTTTTCCATGTTAAGTGAGATGTTTCTACTCTAAAAGTAAAGGCATCTTTTTTACTAATGGATCATTGAGACATTTCCACCATTGGTCTAACAGCTGAACAATAGGAAGAGGCCATCGCTGCACACGTGCGGGTGGGGTATCAACAAGTGCTGGGGCTGGGATGCTGACAAAGTCCCCAAGGCCAGTTGACTGACATCTGTGGCCAGGCTGCACAGGGCATCTACACAGGTAGCTGTCTGTGAGCACAGATGACTGCAGTGAAGAGACACACTCCACACCAGCCTGCAGGAAGGTGGTTTATAGGAACACATTGTAGCAGGAAGTCAAGCTGGGCCTTTTTTTTTTAATGCAGCCAAAATCAGAAAACACTATAAATCTCCCTGGAAAACAAGTTTATAAACTCAAGTTATGTTTAAATAAACATTTGAAGTTGAAATGCTGGACAGAACCCCAGAATATGTCCAGTTCTTTATTTTTATTTTTATTTTTTTTTACTCATCTTTTTTTTTCTGGTGCCGCATTTAATTCTATGACAATTAACAGATTTCCCCAATTTTCTTGAAACATAATGACAAGATTTCACAAAGCGCGAACAGAACTGCTTGGGTTTTGTTTTTTTTTAAATCTAAGACAGCATTATTCCGACTCACTTCTGGTTTAATATTTAAGTCTGTCATGCTTTGTCCCTGGCTTGTGTGGGATGTGGGTGTGTACACATGCGTGTGTATCGAGAATTTCTTGAAATATAGTTCGAAATCATTGGCAGACTCTTTATAGATCTCCTTTGGTTAAAATAATCTTTCCTGACTAAACTCTATTAATATTTAATCTGCTCCACATGCATGTGTGTCTGGTTCTCTTATTGACAAGGCTCATAAATTAGGGGCTGGTTCAGGGGGAAAAAAAATAAAAAAAGACTCACTACTTTCCGACCGACCACAAGGCGGCAGTAAAGCATTGCTTCCCCCCCGAATGCCATGCATCTTCTCTAAACATTTGGATACCATATCTGCCCGAATACTAGTAAAACCTATTCCAGCTTCACATTTCTATTTTACTCTTCAAATAGATTTTATTAGTAAATGTAAGCTAGTTGCAATGAAACCGTTAATTAGTTTCCCCCTGCTCGCATAAGGAGAAACCTTTAAAGTTTGGGTGTCGTGTGTTGCTGTTTATGTACAGGCAATGTCCCTTTCTTCTCAGGCGTACACTGAATCCTTATGAAATTTTGATGAGATCCTGTTATCTGACCATGAAACTTCACACACACACACACACACACACACACACACACACACACACTTCCTAGTTCTACTACACAAAGGTGTTATCCTGTGATGTTTTTTCCCTACTCAACTCCCAAATAAAACGTCACACTAGACATTCATATTTGCTCAGCAGATGTGCCGTCAGACCGTGACTCCACTGGAAACTGTACTTGAACAGTATGCCTTCATGGGTCAGAAAGAAATGTCACCACCAGAGCTGAAAGCTTCATCAGAAGTTTGCAGGTAGATTTCCACCTACTAAGGGGCCCTCCACCTGCCTGGGCAGTGCACCCCTAGCATGGTGTACACTTGAGTCTGTACTATGACCTCCTGCGTCGGACTACTGAAGTGTGCCTCTGAATAAACGCCTCACCCATGACAAAGAGATGGGAGGCTGGAGGGCTGGCTGACCCTGTATCTTTCAACGACTTTCTGCTGCCAGTAGAGTGCTGGGTGGCCCTGAGGACGAGACTGCCAGACTCTGGTCTGACATAATACGTCATCCTGTCAAATGCATGCCATGCCTGCAGTGAAACATGTAGGCGCGGATGCATGCATGGTAGGGAGTCAGGGAGAAGATGTTTAGCAAAACGAATTCCAAGTGCTCTTCCCTATAGCAGATCTGAGCCACGGTGTCTGTGCTGCCTGCCTTCTCAGGAAAGCTGCAGGGAACATGGCTGGACCAAACGTCAGAACTGATTGCAGTGGAGGAGGCACGGCATATTCGCTTGTGTACATGAGTACACACGTGCTTGCAACATCAAAGCAAATTATTTATGAAGCATCATCTGGCAAAATGCGAGAAGCAGTGATACGGCACACACACGCACACACGTGCACAGATTTCACATTGTGTTGGTAAAAATACCCACTGCCTAACCCCTTCCGGACTGAGCATTGTTTTGCTGGTAAGAAAAGACATTAAAGTTCTTCGTGATTCGAACAATCACAGGAACAGTGTCCTCCTTAAAATAGCTAAGTGGAAACATTTATCATCTCCGCAGCACTTAATTTTTGAAGATGCATGTACCTGGGCTGTGCTATGGAAATGGGCTGGAAGATTTTTCTTCATCTCACAGTTACACACACACCGTGTTAGAATCATGTAAAGACACGAGGTTTTTTTGTGTGCGCGTGTAACCGAGAGCAAGGCTTACTGAAAGAATCTGGCCACTGGCTTCAAAAGCACTGAATGCGACGTCGAGTGTAATGACAAGATGCTTTTCCTTTAAGAGGAGCGCATTGATTTTCGACGCGCTGAAACTTCGAAGTTTCCGAAGCGTGTTTGGGTTAAGGTTATGTCGTCCTTGACAGCATTCAAAGAAAGGTTTGAATTGTTGAATAACCACCTTTCACCCATCCCTAATTGTAATTTAAATGACAATATGCTCTCAATCAATAGCTCTTTGTCACACTTTGAAGATCAAGGGATGAGATTTCACCCCGTGAGTTTACCAGGCTCCTTGTTCATAACCCTAAAGGCGAAGCGGCTTTAGTACCTGCTTCTCTTTGCATCGCACAGATGCGGGTCTAAAAACTCTCCGAACTCTTTGTTTTCCCCATTTCGCTCCCAGCCAGATATCATAATAAAAAATTGCCAATTAAAAGGGCTGAATTATCTTTATGCTAATTTCACCAGATTAACCTCAGCCATTTCAGTGTAATAGCTAATCTTCTGAACATTTGCTGTGTTTGGGGCAGCGTAGCGAGAGCTCTCTCTCGTGCTTGCTTTTGTTTTGTTTCTGTTTTTGTTTTTTGTTTTTGTTTTGTTTTGTTTTTATTTCTCCAAGTCAGTCTCTGAGACAGGAGCCCGGGACTCTGACATCAACTTTACTGTATGGCTGCGTGCTTGCCGGGGAGCTAGGAAGGGGGTCTCTTCCCTGGACTGCATTTCTGCGAGCAGCTCGTGGCAATGGCAGTAATGACGGCTGTTACATGATGAGTGTGTGTGATTTAGTGAGCTAATCTTTATTTCCATCGAGCAAATGGAGCTCAGAGAGGGTGTCTCCTTCCCTCTTGTCGCGCTGCTAGAAAATAAAGCTTGGGCAGAGTCAGTCCTGAGAGTGCTTCTCAGCATTCAAAATGCCTCACCTTCTGCATTGGGACAGAAACGTAATGTGACCAAATGGGACTGTCTCTTTTCCCCAAGTCCCTTACAGAGATGTAATTCTGCCATTGTGTCTTCAAGCATGTTCTATGGAAGCACGAAACTGCATTCGTCACACAGAGAGCTTGTTTCACACATACAAGCAGACACTTGGACACCTTTTATCTGTTCCTTATGAAGAAGTCATTCCCCACTGCCAAGCGCACATGTAGTTTTGTCGGTTCATTTTTAAGGATAGTGAATTTCTAGATTGGCCTGGCAGGCCAAGCCAAGATCGGTTCGGGTAAAGTGGAAGTCACCTATGACGGGCTCACAGTTAGTTTTGAGCACCTAGAGTACCAGACCGGGAGCTGAGCTTGACGAGTGTGACACAGATTGGTGGAGAGTCTCCAGTATGTGTTGCTTTGCTGCCAGTAGCCACAGCTAATGACGATAATGAAGCCTGGAAAAGCTAATGATAATAAGAAAGGCTGCTGTCTGTTAATATTTGTGACTTACTGGGCAAGAGAAAGAGTTGGCCATTAAGGTCTAGATGGGTTTTTTTTCTCCAGCTCATCCCAGTTGTCTGGCATTGATTCTAAACTATGAATTATTGGGAAGTTTTACATGAAAATTTTGCTAACCTTGCGAGCAGAAATCCTTCGGAAACCTAGAAATTCTGGAAACACTACTTCCCAGAAGCTGGCCAGAGTATGTCACAGATGTATTTTTTTAAAGACCAGGTTCAACTCAGATAACTACAATCTCCATGCCAAATTCACCCTTAGACCAAAAAGCATTTCCCTAAAAGAACCAGAACACATTTGTGTTTTTTTTTAAATGTGTAGTATTTGTGAGTGTAAGTGTTCTTTCTTGTGTGGGAGAGTACATCTATACATGCAAATGTGTGCATATCCCTGTGGAAGCCAGAAGCCATACTCAGGTACTACTCCTCAGTTTCTCAGTGACCGGGAGCTCACCAAGCAGACAGGCTGGTAAGTGAACCCAGGGATCCACACTTATCCCATTCCCTAGTATTGAGATGACAAGTTCCTTCCACCATGCCTGGCCTTTTAAATGTGGGTCCTGGGGACCAAACTAAAGTCTTTAAGGAAGGTAAGCATTTTAGCTGCTGAGCCCTCTTTGCAACCTGAGGTAGGTTGAATTTAAATGTTCATGCTGCAACTGTTACAAGGGGTCCAAGCCTGGTAGTGGCATTCGAAGTCTCAATTCCAGTGCTGGCTAGCCTGCTATCTGTGCATGTTGCCTCCACCCTCTCTAGTCAGCCAAGTGCACGTCTGTGAGGCTCATTGGGAATCACAATTGCAATTGCTCTGGGAACATTTGCTGGCTGCCGCCTCCTCTCTCCCTGCTATCGGGAGCTCCTGGTTGCTCTCCAAGGATGACCAAGACATCTGTAGGAGTTCACCTTCACAGTAAGAACATCTAACTTCAACAACTGCAACTTTGCAGGATTGGCATTGATGGCTCTCCCAAAAGGCTGGTAGGGGTGGGGGAGGACTCATCTCAGCAGCGCCAGTCACTCCACCTGCCGTTGCATACTGGAATCTAGTGAGGTGGGAGCTCACAATCTGCCGTTCCCTCAGTCAGTCTTGGCTGACTTGCTCTGCGAAGTCTGTTGTTTAAAGATATGTATTTAGCCATCATCATCATCATTAATATTATCTGGATATAAAACATTTTCAATTTTAATGCCATCGCAGAACTAGAAGTGGGAGATATTTTGCAGTTACATGATAATTACTGTGGTGAACTTTCCATGATGGTTCCACCCATACAAATGTTAAACATTTCTCAAGTGAGTTGTCTCTAGGAAGGAGACGTCTGAAGGCAGCCATCTTGGAATATTTGTGCTTTCATGTGCACAACTCAGGTCCCCTACTAATGACAGACAAACTCTAATTAAGTAGCAGTTAATGTTACAAGAGGGAGGGAGGCTGGATGAATGGGACCATGGTGGCCTTGAACTACTACTGCACACAGCCATGACTATTGAAGACAATTAAGCCAAAGGTGGTTGCTAACTGTCCTCCGGTTCCAAGGGTCCATAGGAGACACTGAATCCATCTTGCCTGCTAAATATGCAAGAGGAGTTGTCTACCAGTAATCCACCTTGAGAAATGTCTGTGAGCACACACCTTCCCATATGCAATTTCAAGGCAGGGCTGCCTGGTTTCAGTTTCCTGGCTGGCACAAATCTGAGGGAGGTACAGTAAAGCAATCGCAGTTTGCTGCTCCTTGAGGGACAACGGTCACATGTTCTGTGACAATCTGTGCTGCTACGGGGAGATTCAAATTGCTTATTTTGAGAGAGAGAGAGGCTGGGACAATAAAATGCCATACAGGAGATCACTGTAAACCATTCGAATCTGTAAGCATAGGCAAAATCCACACCATAAATGTCAGAACAAAACAGCGCGCATTCATGCAATGGAATCGGTTGAGTTAAAATTTTGGCAGAAGAGCTGCCAGGTTCCCAGTCACTAGAATTGAGAGGAGAAGGCAGAGTTATGCTTTAGTTGCCAGAAGAAATCGTGGCCCAAAGGGCACATTTTTCAGCCCCGAGTACCCCCTAGTATGTATCTCTTAAAAGAGTTCCAATAGGGAAACTTCACCTCTAAGCTGAAACCAAAATGAACTTCCTTCTCCTTTCTCTTGTTGTCCCTCCTGTTTTGCTCCCATTCCTTCATCCTCCATCTTCCCCCCTTGCCCTTGGCTCGCTTTCTGCATGTGAAACCTAGAAGGCATGCTGAGCTCTTCCCATAAAACACAAGAGAACATCTCTCCTGTTTTTGCTTTTTTTTTTTTTTTAAAAAAAGTCTTTTTAAGGAAAAATAAAAAGCCGGCAATTCCACATCAAGAAAAAAAGAAAGGTTTCTATGCAAATGAGAGCTCAGGGTAACACTTGAGAGTGAATGAGTTTCATTCAGAGCCTGCCAATCACTCAGCCATCACGCATGATTGACAGGAATTCAGGGGGGCTCCTGACTCCTGAGGAACGCCTGTGAGAAGTGGGGAAAGAGGGCAAGGAGAGGTGAGAGGTGAAGAAGGTACCTTCTGGTGCCTTTCAAATCTGTCTAGAGGTTAGCCCTTTGGGCCTTCATTGGTCATAGACTCCCAGGGCCATTTCTATATTTAGGGAATGTCAAAAGCTTTTCCTCAAGCTTTACTTGAAGGAGAATTTGTTTCCCAAGGGCTTATTAGAGAATCCCCCAGTCTTGTGATTTCCCATAGCAAACCTTCCAGCCCTGTTCCCCCTTGAGAACTCTGTGTCCTGGAGAAGACTGTGGATGTACGATACAGGGCAAGCCATATGGGGTAATTTTGTTCACTGAGCTTAAAATGGAGGTCCCTGCCTGGTCCCCCTCCCAACCCGCACCCCCACCCCCACACATTGTCAGGCATCAAATTGCTCTGTCTGTCAAGGCTGTCTCCTCAAATCTGTAGTTCTGCCAGAACACTTCCCTTTTGCTCTCTAAGTGCTTGAGGTATTGAGAATCTTGTGCAGGTTGTTTATGGAGAATAAAGACCACTGACCATCAGTTCCTCTCTTTGCCTTTACAAGGGAGCTGGAAACAGAAAGAAGCAAGACTCTCAGAAAACACCCTGTGATCGGAAAGATGGCCCATGAGTGAAAATAATCGATGCATTTGAAATGAAAAAAAATCAGAATATTTACTATCTGTGACCTAGATTTTGCCTGTTTCTTGAAATAGCTACTGAATGTCTTCTAATTGCCAAGATGCCTGCCGATGGTGCCCAAATTGAACGATGCACAACTCTGGTTCTCACATAGCTTATTAACTCAGAATAAAAAAAAAAAAAAGGTGATTGCCTACCTGGCAATCGGCTATGTTCCTTCTTTATCTTGGGATTTCCCCAAGCCAGCGGTGAGCAGGCAAGCACTCACAGTTCATCAAATAAACTCAGAGTCTGAAATGGCCACCGAGCATTATGGGGTGAAGTGGTCAAAGAGTAATGCTGTTGCTCCCAGGGGGAGGGAGGTGGGAATAATTCCACTTAATGACATTCCTTAGGTTCTGAATGGCAAGCAGAACAGTAGGTTGCCCCCTCCAACCCTCCAACAAGCTAGTGACCTTCCTATTGCTGATTGTGAAAAGACATCAGCCTTTCTAGACAGGGCAAGTGTCTCTACAATGATAGACTATTTCGATTCTACTGCATAGATGAAGACAATGGGATGCCAGAAGAGTGGATATGTTACCCGTGCATGATGCGATCTGTTAACCTGTCAGTGCACATAGAATTATCCAAAGCTAGGGGACTTCTGTCTGGTGACTGTGCCCAGGAATTCTGGTTTCCTTGTTTGGAATCAGTGTGCTATATACTAAGAAATGTCTGAAGCAGTTACAGACAGGGTACATGTTTTCAAACGAAGAAATAAAACCTTCTAAAGAAATACTTTTGGTTGAGTATTTACACTATTATATGCAACCTAAAGTTTCCTTGCAGCTTGGAGATAATAGGGTGGGAACTTGTATCAGAGAACAGGATGAGAGATGAATGAGATCTTTGCAAGCACCATTCAGTTTCATTCAGAGAAAGACAACGCCATCCTTCCTGGCCTGCCAACATCTATGCACCCAAGGTAAGCTAAGCTTCTTCCTTCCCAAGTACCTCTGAAAGCAGACGTTTCGCTTCAACTTCTCAGGAATATAGCTGTTCCTTGCAGACAATATGGTGACCATAAAACTTGAAAGACATAGGTGCTGGAGAAAATTTGAGAAATGAAAGCCACTCTGGAGAGCCTCTTTGGTTGGCTAGAAAACACAACAGTTGTTCTTTGTTGACTTTATAAAGTATCTCTAGAATATCTGTCCAATAGAATTGTTTTCCGGTGATGGAAGGGTTCTACTTGGGAACCAGCCAGTTCCATAGCTATCAGATCTGTGAAGCTATCGAGTATCTGAAGTATGGCTTGTCCATTCTGGAAGCTAGATGTTCCTGTTAATTTTATGACAACTTGATAAAGTCAACTGAGAGAAGGGCATACAATTGGGCTATATGCAAGCCATAGAGCATTTTTTTAATTAATAATTGATGGGAGAGGGCCTATCCCACTGTGGATGGGGGTATCACTTGGCAGGTGGCACTGGATTAAAAGGAAGCCTGAGCAAGCCTTGGTAAGCAAGCCAGCAAGCAGCACTTTCCATGGTCTCTGCACCAACATCTGCTGCTAGGTTCCGACCCTCTTTGAGTTCTTGCCCTGACTTCAGTGATGGAAATGTAAGCTGAAATAAACACTTTCCTCTCCAAGTTGCTTTGATCATGGTATCTCATCACAGCAATAGTGACCCTAACTAGGACACTGGACTTTAAATTTTGTTTAATTAAATTGGCTTCTTAGTGGCAACTATACCAGAGAGCACAACTCTGCCCTTTCACAATTGGCATACTAGGCTGTGTGGTAGCTCTTTCATAACAGTAAGTGGACTGACCATGCATATTGTTATTACTAACCGATTTATGTTAAGGTTGAGAGTATATATCACTTTATATGTATTATATAAACAAGTGTAAGTAGAATTTCTCGCTAATAATTCTATCTAATGTTTACAAAATCATTTGATGGCCTGGAGAGCGCGCTCATCAGTTAAGTCACAGACTGCCCTTTCAGAAGCTGTGAATTTGGTCCCTAGCAACATGTTGGGTAGCTGGCGAGTAACTATAATTATGGCACCAATAGCACCAACACTCTCTGGCCACCCCCCGTAAGCACCTGCATTTATGTGTATATCACCTTCCCATGATTAGACAAGAAAATGTATCTCGAAATATTATAAAATTAGATCTATCAGAATAATTCGTGCTCTGTCGTTGAGAGTAGAGTCAATCAGGAAACCCACACCTGGAATGAATTGAAAAGCCCTTGGACTGATGTGTAGAAACCTACTTTTCACCCAGTGTCTGGAGAAAACAGAATTTTTACTTCCTGGGTATATCACTAAACATTGCATCTTGGGCTGTGGGATAGTGAGTCACCAAGCATTTGCCTAGACTGTGCAAGGACAGAATTTAATCCCCAGGATTGAAGGTGATGCTGCTGATGATAAAGTAAACATCAGTAATGTAAAAATCTGTAAACAAAAGTAATAATTTTTGCCTTAAAAATTGTTTTGTTGGTTCGTGTCACACATCAACATGAACCTTTCTTTCTACCGACTTATGGGTACCTATATTTTCATAGTAGCCTCATGATCTTCTAGTTAACATTTTGCAACATTTGCAAATTTCATTACCTTACAGTCTGTATTAAGAAAGGAGTACACATCATACTTATGTGCTTCTCTAACTCTCCACTGTATTTTAATTAATTTGTTTTGAGTATAAGCAAGGGGAGTGAATCTGTAAGAAGTGTTAGAGACAGCTCATCTTTCATACCCTAAAGCAATATCCAGGTAACAAGTGTGTGTGTGTGTGTGTGTGTGTGTGTGTGTGTGTGTCTGTGTGTATTTGTGTGTGTCTGTGTGTGTATGTGTGTATGTGTGTGTATGTGTGTGTATGTGTGTGTGTATGTGTGTGTGTGTGTGTCTGTGTGTATTTATGTGTGTCTGTGTGTGTATGTGTGTATGTGTGTGTATCTGTGTGTATGTGTGTGTGTATGTGTGTGTGTATGTGTGTCTGTGTGTCTGTGTGTATGTGTGTGTGGCTGGGTTGACGGGGTGTCTGTAAATCTATCCCCACTTAATATTTCTTCTCTTCTCCACATCTGCCCACCACTCCCACCCACATCTGTATCTATAAATTGAAGAAAAGTGTTGGGTTCATCCCACTTCTCCAAAGAGAGGCCACAGCACTCGGGCAGCTGTCCATCTGCTCTTAAACCATCAGCTTCTATTTTTACACAGCGCAGAGTGCCGAGTTCTATAAAGAAAACTGGGTCTTTTGAAGGATGCATTCAGCTGCGCATCTACATTCTCCTTCCCCGGTTGTAGTCACTGCCACTCCTTTGCATGCATCCCCTCCTGAAAGGTTTCAAAGGCTGTAATAATTTCAATTCCCAAATAAATTTCATTTTAATTTTTTAAATGCTCCTCTAATTTGAATTTAGGCCCTCGCCCGGATTTTGTCATCTGGGCTGTTGTGAAATATATGATTTTAAATGCATGAAGCTCATCCTCTAAAAATGATTTGTGAGTGTACATTTGAAAATGGTTAATGCTTATTTATTACAAATGGAATAATTACAGCTAATGGAACAGTGCCATTTAACATCAGGGGAGTGGCGGGGAGCTGGGTAATTAACAACACTCTACGCACCTTTTTTTAGATTATGAAAATGACAGCCATTGAACACCTTTCCATGAAATGTCTCCACGTACTAAATTCTCTCTTGTCTGCTCTCATTGGCTGTACACAGTGGAGGAGGGTGGGGTGGATTTGGATTTAATTAGTTTAATCATGACACTGGTTCTCCTATGACTTGAAGGATAGGCATTTAAAAAATAAAATAAAACGCAGGACAGAGACTGCTTAGTTTAAGAAGGAGTGATATTTTCTTCTATACTCAATTTGAATATACAAAAAATTTGAAGCTCCCAGACGCGGTGACATCCCCCTTGCAAGCAACTGCCCTACGAGAGGAGGACTATTCATTCATGCTTTAAAAGATCATGTTTATACTCAAGACCTCATCTCTATGAAGGTGATATTTTAACTGCATCATTTCCCAGTGTTCTGTAGATTGTTAGAGAAAGTGTTCCTTGAATACATAGAATTGATGTCTTGGATTTCCAGCAGAGATCTAGGCTGCCTCAAGTTTTCACTTGCTCTCTTCAGCCTGCTCGGTGACATGAGACTTTCTTGGCCTTCTCTGTAAGACTCCAGTATTGATGGCACTGGTAAAAAGAAAAGAGGCTATCACAACAAGTCTCCATCAAAGAACACCCTCTCTGATTTTGTTTCCTTCTTTCCTCTAAGTTTGAGCGAAGTGATAACTTTCAAAAGAAAGAGACGAAGGAGCTATGCTGAGAATTAGAGTTCTCCAATACATAAAGTGTATGTGTTAAGGCTTACAGTACGTAAAATATTGTACCTTCTTCCCCCTTGGAGCAGTGAGAGCTGGTGAGGCTGGACCCAATATCACTCTCAGAACTTCCACCGACATCAATAAGAAAGGAAATAACTAGTAATTTATTCTGAGCCAGGAAGACAGTTCTAAAATGCAGTGCAACCCTAATTTAGAATAGAGGGGAAAGGGTTTAAATTAGGTTTTTATAGTGGTAAGTATTTGCAGACAATGTAGAGATTTATGGATTAATTTGTTTTAAATTAACTTTTATAGGGTGACTAATAGCCCACAGGGATAAACCAGGCTTTCAATGGCCCATGCTTTTTAGTCAGAGTCTTGAGAGGCGGTCATTTCTCTTAGAAAATAGTGACACACTTTTTAAAGTATGCCATACATTTTTTTTTTGTGGGCGTCCAGAGAAGATAAATAATTTCTGGGACTTGGGTTAAGATATTCAGAACTGCCCCAAAAGTTGTTGTCACATTTCACTCTGAGAAAGAGAAGGATCCTGACCCTCACCCTCAAGGACATATTTCATCCTCTGATTCCCTGGACACTTCCACCATGGCACCCAGAGTGCTCCTGCCCATGGCTGCCCATGTGCTGTACACTTACATCTGTGTGCCCCTGTGTTTCCCTTAGTCTAGGAAACACTAACCAGAATGAAGAAGTGAAAATTAAAAATATTACAATGTTTCCCTCTATACCATGGCATTAATCAGAGTGCCCAAAATGACTTCCGTATGTTGGAGGAAGCACATTTAGCCATATATCCGTACTATCCTTATATCTATCCATCCGTCTATTTAAGTAGTTCCCAAGCAACATCCTGCAAATCTTCATTTGTTTGTGTATGTGTGTGCACAGGTATGCAGTCTCATGTACGTTCAGCACGTCGAGGCTAGAGAGTAGAGGTAGAGGTAAAGCGTTTCTTTAATTGTTCTTCACCTGAGAACAACTGAAGTTCTCTAACTCAACTTGAGCCTTACTGGTTGCCGTAGAGTATCTAGCCAGAAAGCCCAGGGAACTTCTGCTCCAGCTCCCAAAACTTGGATTGAATGCGCTCCGCTTCAATCCAAGTATCAGAAGTCTGAAGTCAGATCACACCTGTACTCACCAAGCACTTAACCGGGCGAGCTGTACTTCCCCGATTTCTGAGAATCTTGGTACAGTCAGCTCATTTCTGGGACCGAGACAGGGGCATCTGCTTTTAGGCTGCACTCATTATAGGTTTGAACCATTCTATATACAATCCCTTAGCAGAAGAATTTCATTGACTGTGTGTTTAAAGCTCACGAGCAGCTTGAATTGTCATGGTTAATTTACATATGTCTGTGTTTAACGAGAGAGACTGGGCTGGCGAGAGAGGCACTCTGAACGTTGGCAACACTACCCAGGTCAAAGACGTTCAAAGGGGATTAAAAGGGAAGGAGGAAGCCAGACAGTTTTTCCCTTCTAGTTCTTGGCTGCTATCAGGGGACCAGTCTAGTCTTCCCCTCATTGTCACTGCTGAAACTTTCTACCCCAGAACAGGCCCCCAGCAATGAGAGCAAGCATGGACCATCTTTCTGAAACCAGGAACCAAAATAAACCCTTCTTATCTGAAGTTGTTTCAGTCTGATATCTTGTCATAGCAACAGAACTGTGACTGCCACACTAGTCTGTCGTGCTCTTTTATAGAGTAGATCATTGTGACAAGGTACCCCTTGGAATCTCATCTGGACAAACAGTGTAGGGTGTCCCTGTGCTTTAATCCAGCATAGCTCTTGGCCAAGTTAAGCCATATTTTTCCCTTCATAATCCTTTTTCTCCAGATCACACACCATTGTGTTCTTCCAGCTTCCAATTGCTAGCACTCCAAACATTGTGTTCTGTATAAACTCTCCCCCTTTGACTTCCTTTTTTTCTTTTTTTAAGACCTCTTTTTTATCTTTGCCATGTTCTAACTTTTCTGTGTGTGAGGGTCTGTATCTTCTTTTAGTTATATAAGTCCCCGGAAGCTATTTTACTCCTGACTCTAAGGATTTTCATATCAGTTCTAGATGCTTTTCTGCTGTTAACATCAAACATTGCTTCCCATGCTCTCCCTTTATGGTTGGGACTGGGGAGGGACGGACACCATGTCTTAATCTTCTATCTTTGTTCCCCTCTTTCCCATACCCTGCATCTGTTGGTCTCTTCCCAACATATTTTAGTGGTTTCATTATATTTCCTTTCTTGTTAATTAATTTTTTCTTTAAAGGTATCTAATCTATTCCTTGGCTCCTTTGTTGACTTTTTTTCTGTTTTGCACAATAAATCTATTGAAGAGTCGTATCTGCTGTGATTTATAAGGCTTATCTTTTGCCTTAGATCTTAAGAAACTTTTATGCACAAAGGAGATGTGTGTGTAAATTTTTATTGAAGTACAACATACATAAAGATGCAGAAATCCTAAATTTATAGCTAGATGAATTTTCATAAAATGAGCACATATTTATAACCATTATAAATACTGCTGCTATAAATTCTCTTGCACATTTATTTGGGTGAGCATATGCTGAGCATTTTTATTGAGTTCTTATCTAAAAGGATTGCTTTGTCATGGGGCACAGGCGGCTAAGCTTCAGTGAGCACTGCCAAGCGGTTTTCCAAAGTGGTCTCACCAATTTACACTCATCCCCGCAGTGTGTGAGGGTGCCAATCAGCTCATGATCATAAGTTCTGCATTACATCAAATATTACCATGTCTACACATGCTATTGGGCCGCCTGACTTAGAAGTTCCGTTTGCTCCCTTTTCCCTTTTCCCTTTTTCTTTCTTTTTCTTTTTTTCTTCTTTTTCTTTTTTTTCTCTTTTAGCTCTGACTGGTCCTGTGACATCGTTTCAAGTCTCCTTTTATTTATATAAGTATGTAAGCACTTTTATTTCATACTTTCAAAATGATAGAGAGAAGCCTCTGGTCTTTTTGCCCATTTGATTCAGCAGTTCATTTTCTTATTTATTTCTTAAGTCTTTTCCTAAACTGTGAGTATATTCTTAATGACACATTCGGGGGCATTCCTTGAAGTCTGAGTTAAAGGTCTACTCCTCCAGGTAAACTTTACATTCCTAATTCACCAGATGCCCAGAAGCACCACCAACCTGGGACAACTTTATAGTAAGAATGGAAATTTAAAGGCCCTTAAGAGGCCAGGCCTGCGGTTAAGACTTCTCAGGGGAAACGTCCCCCTTCTCTCCAAAACCATTATTGAGAGAAAATTTCCTCCTATCCTCGCCCAGGGGCCAGGTATTTTACCTCGTTCTCCCCTTCCCTGGGCATCTGTCCTCAGGGATGCTGCGATAGGATGATAGGACGGTCAGAGGACCCAACTTTATCAAATTAACCCTTTAGCCCAACCAGAGTCTCCTGCTGCTTCAACCTTACTCATCTGTTAAAGGAAAAAATCTGCTGATCACAAAAGACAAATTCTCACCCTCTGGCTTCAACTTCGCCACACTAACTTCTCTGGGTTTGTGCTTTGACATCAGTAAATTGTATTCATTTCCTGACTGTCTAGCAGTGAATTTGAAGGAAAAAAAATATGTTTGAAAATTTCAGTCAGAGTTATATCTTATTTTCCAAGGGCAAATGGTTTAAACAGTAGTTCTTAAAGGGTGGGCTTGGAGGCTGTGAGTGTCTCTGAGGGTTTTCCTGGAGCTCACTGGGTCACATC
Source organism: Rattus norvegicus (assembly GCF_021556685.1). Classification (NCBI taxonomy): domain Eukaryota; kingdom Metazoa; phylum Chordata; class Mammalia; order Rodentia; family Muridae; genus Rattus; species Rattus norvegicus. Next base: position 132,379,819 of record NC_141537.1, read on the forward strand.
TATCTTCATAACAATAAATAAGAGCCAATCTATGGGGTTTTTTTCCACTTACATTGCCTTCTGGAGTAGAGAGTGTACTATCCAGAGGCAGCATGAAGCCTGGGACACCCGTTCTTACAGCTGACACAATGCTTGTTTGCACAGTCATGTGACTGGGAAAGGTGTTAATTTCCAACACAGGAAATATTGATAGCTTCTGTTCTAAAATAGTTTTGGAGAATATAAAGGCATTTTGAGACTAATAAGGAAGAGAACCTGGCACAAAATGGAACTTTTCAAATGAACGAGTGCACAGATGGCCCCCCTTATACAAACGGTCAATAGGTGGAGAAGCCCCACCCCCACCCCCGTGATGGTGCTGGGTGTTCTGCAAATGAGCTTCCCACAAACTATGAGTTCTTCCAGACCAGGAACCTTCTATCTGGCCTTTCACACCCCTGATATCCTGAGCAAGTACTTCACTACTTTTGATACTCAGTTTTTCAAATATCCAGGAAGGCCATTGAACACTGAACCCTGCCTCAAAGAGCTTGCTCCGTTTAACAGGAGGAGACATCATTTGGGGTCGTTTTAAGCTTTGATGTTGTTACATATAAAGGCTTATCAAAACTCCAAAGCTGAGCTGGAGAGATAAGGAAGTCAGTCAAGGTCACCTTCCAAGCACAAGAACCTGAGTTTGATCCCTAGAACGTACTTTGTAAAAGCTAAGCCCGGTAGCATGTGTTCTCGGCACTGCGAAGGCAGAGACAAAAGCTTGCTGGCTGGTCAGCCTGGGCTATGTGAAGAGCGCCAAACCAATGAAAGATCTGTCTCAAAAAGAGAAGAAAAGCCAAAGGGTGCGGGCAGTGTCTGAGGAATGGCATCCAAGTTGTACCCTGGCCTCTACGTACATACTTGCACATACGTGAACACACACATATATATTAACAAAACTATATTTGCTTCATAACTCCTTCTTAGATAAAAATGACTGGCATTTCAAGTGGGTAATAAATTTAATTGGTATTTTTAAAGCTGTTACAAATAGCAAACCATTTTTCCTTCTTTCCTTTCTGAATAACCCTGAAACAGTAAATCTTGGCATTTTCCAAGACAGCATAAATGTACTGGAGAGGGAGCCTGGCCAGATCAGAAGAGAGCACAGTAAAGTGCTGTGAGTTTACTCTTGTTCCATAGCAAGCCACATGGAGGGAACATGCCTTGCTAAGAATCCCGTTTTCCTTGCCTTTTGGGAGACCCCTCCTATCTTGTCTCTGGGCTTGTGTCTACCAGAGGCACTGCAACATGCACGGTGCCTTGGTACGTGCTTAGATGGATGTTGTGCCTCGTCTTGCTGAAATGTCTCCTCTTATAAAACCACTGGCCTTGTGGGAAAATGAGGCCTGACTCCTGAAGATGAGGGACCACAGGAAAAGAAGCTGTCAGTGATGGATGGTCATCTCAGATGTCCTGTTCCTGGTAGAGCTCCTAGCTGAAGAACGGCATGATCTTGGGCTCCCACCAAGGGAGCAAAAGCAGTGTCCACATAGGCCCATGCAAGCTGCAGAATTCTGGGAAATAATTAGTCGTTGCGATCGTAATCACCTGACATCATAGGGCAGTCTATATTCCAACTGAGTTAGGCACATCTCTCTGTATCTCTCCAACCTACGACGGGAACGGAAACCTTCGTTAGGCTCACATCTGTGAGCTTCTAAGACAGGTATCCAGTTTAAGCTATTGTGCTATCATTACTATTTTATGAAGTTATGAATATTACCCATCCTATTACCCGGTGATGCGTAAATACCACAGCTATGTCAGTACTCAAAAACTAGTTTGACTCAACTTACTTGACCATTTAAATCAATGTCTTTAGGGGAAAAAATCTAAAAATTAAATTTTTTAATTGACTCAATTATCATTTGAAACTCTCTGACTTTTGAGGGTCAACTGCAACTTTTTTTTAATTGAAGAACTCGACGGCTAGATTAGTCAGTCAAAAATAATCCAATCAGTCTCCGTGTGATGGCTTTCTCTTATTTAATTTCGGTGAGAAATTATGTGACAGAAGCCTACGTCTGCATAGCAAATATGAGTATGAACTTCTACTTGTAACTACCCAGTTTCAAATTACTGTATAGATTATAGCTACGTTTGTTTGGTAACAGGAAAAAATATAGTTAGTTTTTATTTCCCAATGGCATCCTACATTATAAGTCCATTAGCAATTGCATATGTTATCGCTGTAATTCTAATAACTGCCATCTATTATTATGGCAACAATAATGTAATTCTTGCTGTATGCAATATGTAATTTATTGAACACAGGTAGAATTTATTTTTTTAACTTGTAAATGTGGCTTGCTTTCGGTCTGGCACTCTGTCTTACTTGGGGATTTCAGACAAATTTCTATTGTTTTAAGAATCTGTCAGAAGTGCTTGGCTGAGATGAGTGGAAAAGAAAGACTCTAGACAGGAGGCAGTCATTATGTCATGGGTTAAGAAGTGAAATGAGTGGTCGGAATGTGGGTGGGGTGGGCCTGTTCATAAGCATCCTATGGACACCACCGGTCCTGCCACTGTTACTGGAGTGTTGGTCAGTGCTCTACTGAGCTGATGAAGCTTTCCTTGTGACCGATGCAAAGGATCAGAAACTCCTCCATGCAGACAGCTCTGTTTGCTGGTTTGCCTGCCTGCCTCTTGCCTGCACTTGGAGCGATTCTAAACAATCCCAATGCAATGGTTGTCTGTGTGCTTCCTTTAGAAATAAAGTAAAAAAAAAAATACATGATTGCATAGTCTTTTCTTTGTCTTTAACCCATTTGAAGGAGTGAGTGTTTTTTTGGTTTTTTTGTTTTTGTTTGTTTGTTTGCTTGCTTTTTTTCTTCTGTGTTAGTGAGCAGGTTCTAATCTAATTTAAACTCATTTCTTTATATACCTGAAACCCTTTAAATTATGGAACAAATATGTCCACTTTGCTTTGTATAAAGAAAATACCTCTTCTTGTGTTTAAGCCAAGTTATTTCACTGCTGAAGAAGCAGCCCACCCTAATTCCAAGTATCCCTTTAACCTCCCATTCTGAGGGTACTTTATTTTTCATAATTATAAGCCCTCCCTAACTCCCACTCTCTAGCTGGATGTGTAGACAAGTTGACTATCCTATAGCTTCATGAATCTTTTAGTTTTAAAAATGACAGAAGTTCATTTACTTATTTCCTTAGTAGTAATTGTTGTGTTATTTTTTTCCTGGGGAGACATGAAGGAACATTAATTCACTCAAGACAAGGCACCAGTAAGCCAAAGAAATGATTTTGTCTAAATCAGGCTCAGTGAGCTAAGCACTTTTTTGGTGCATAGGTTACTTCCAGGAGCAAGTTTAAATGACCCACAACCAACCAACCAAAAACCCCAGTTACGTCACTGAAAAGTTGCACCCCAGCCTGAGTGACAGCTCATAGAAGCAGCATCACTGAACCCTCACCCTCGCCCACTGTCCAATACGCTGTAGCACCTACCAGCATCATGTGCAGCTTGGAGACCAGATCCAGAGTGATGGTGGAGTCTCTGGGGAGGATTTGGTGACAAGCCCCATCCTAAGATGTGCTTAATGATAGAGTTAGCAGCTCCATTATCAATTCTGCACCTTTAGCTCTCCAGCATTTCCAGCTTCTTCCAGCACTAGGTCTACAAACCAAAGTATTGTGTCCACCACAGTGAGGGTCATGTGGACTTAAGGCAAGTAGCCTTTCGCAACCACTACTCTTACTCATGCGGTCATCTCATCTCTAGATACATTTCTAAAATTTCAATATCTTGAGCTGAAGACTCAAAGTGTGATTTCTTTCATTGAATCAGAGAGGGAGGATCACACTCATGGTTCTCAACAAGCTAGATCCATTACAGAATTATAAATGCAGCTCAGAGCTCAGAGTTCAACTTAAACAAAGTCTTTCTCCCATCTTCCACACAGAGCTGTCACCTTAAACCTTGACTATTTACACTATCATTCACACTTCTTCAAACCAATGCTTCTTATTTATTCTTTCATGGTTTCTAGCTAGTTTTATTTGTTCTTTATTTGTTCAACATTAGTTTCTTTAGTCAACAAGTATTTATCAGGGGCCCATGAATCTCACCAAATTTGGACATTTTTGCATCAAAGAGAGTCCATACTCGAAGTATATATTGTTTAGACTGTCTCTGATATTGGTAATACCTAGGTCATAAAAGGGCCCAAAGGCTAGCACATGGGTGTGAAAGCACCTACTGAAATGTTATTTTACAGTGACTACATTCTGTAGTAAACTATTAGATAGAAAAAAATAAATAAAAAGGGAGTTAAAGGGGATGAGTAATGCACAAACTCTCCTCTACCAGGTTATGATAACAGAAATCCACTCTCTCTCATTTACAGCCCTGAATTTGGACTCCAAGTGTGGGATTCAGAATTATCCACTTGTAAAAGGATGGTGCAAGGCATGTATATAGTCTATGATCTGCATACACAGGCCTGTAGTCAGATGCCTCAATATTTCTCCAGATGGATTCAAAATAAATATCATAATGTTATTCATAAAACTTTTCTATCATCAGTTCATGTGACTGATTCTTTTAGGAAGAAAACTTTGAGTACTCCAAATGTTAGGGTTTCATACTGTAGAGCTGTCTCCAGGCAGCTCACTGGTGCACAAGGAGTGTGTCTACACACTGGTGAGGTTAAGAAAAGGGGAGTGCATCCACAAACCTTAAGAATGGGTTTAAGAAAACCTTAGCTGTTCTTTGGGGCTTGTGGGGTTCCCTCTTGAAACAATTCCAAATTCTTGTGTTCTGGAAAGAGTTGAGCAGACACAGTAAGCACAGAACAGAGAGGATTTCTTAAGAAGAGGTATATTTCCAAGAAGGGAAAGTAGGTTAAAGCTAAGGGAGTTCAGTAACTCAACAGCCCACCTGCATGCAACACCACAGTGGGGCTTTTAGATCACTCTAGGTAGAGCAGTTCGGGTTCTTTGCATAGTAGGGGCTTTTCTGTATGTGCTTTCTCTGCTACATGTCTAGTGTCACATGTCCAGTGTCACGTGTCTTATGAACATCTGAAATCTCTACCCAGGGATGCCTGTGTGTCTTACAGTATTATCAGGAGTCACAGGTCTCCTCCAGGCTCTTTACACCAATGCTCTGCCACCTACTCCAGTGGCTAGTAGTATAATGGTCTTGGCCTGCTTCATTTCTAAGCCTTCCCTTTGCCTATCTGATCTTTTCATATGCTAATTTTGTGAGGTTTTGCAGACCCCATTCTCCACCTTATTCTCCTGCCTCAGTGGTGCCTGTCATTCGGTTAAATATTAAGCAGGAAATGAAATGTGACAGCAATGACTGTGAAGTTGTGAGGGGGGGGTGGGGAGTGGCAGTGCCATTAACAGAACAGAAAGGACCAAGGAGGAGGGGAAGGCTTAAGTCAGGACTGGGGCTGGGGAGAGATGAAGATTAATTCAACTTGAAATATACAGATCTCCAGGACATCATGAACCTGCTTGAAATTAGCATGATTAAAGGTGTCTCTCACAGTGTTTGGGTGAGTCTGTGATAGGAAACTAAATTAAAACTCAGTAGCCTTTCTGCATATAACACATTTCATTAATCAAATTTGAGAGTTGAATCCATCCAACCTAAAAAAAAAAAAGTCATCCTAAGCTCTAGGAAATAGCACAAATGTTGATGACATTGAAAAATTAAAATTTTACATGAGCTTTGAAATTCCATATGGGCTGTTTTGTAATCTATTTCTGTAGAACTTCTTGAGAAAGTAAATAAATGTGTGTATCTTGTGCACACAACACGGCCTGATTCATTTTGGGTAGCTTAGTAGTTACATGTTTCATTGCTTCGATAAAACAGAATCAATATAAGAAGGGGATGGTTTATCCAGTCTCATAGTTTGAGGATGCAGTCCATCATGGTTGGGAAGGCATGGCGGCAAGTGCATGGGTGGCTGGGCATGTTACATCCACAGACAGGAAGCAGAGATGGATGCTGGTTCTCATCTCTTGTTTTTATTGAATGCAATGGAGCTCTTGAGACAATACCACCCACTTCAGGCTGAGTCTGTCTAGCTCAGTGAAACCTTTCTGGAAGTCCTCACAGAATCACCCAGAGGTGAGTTTCCATGGTAATTCTACGTCTGGCCAAGTTGACAATGAAGAGAAACCATCCCAGGTGGAACTAATAGTCTAGCAATCGACACATGATAACTTGAATTAGCATTCCTATACTTAAACCCACATACCCAATTTTAATTGGGTATTTTTTTATTTACATTTCAAATGTTATTCCCTTTTCCCATTTCCCGGACATAAGCCCCCTCTCTAATTCCCCCTCCCCTTCTTCTATAACGGTGTTCCCCTCCCCATCTACCCCTCTTTCCTAGCCAACCCCCCCCGGCATTTCCCTACACTGGGGTTCCAACCTTGGTAGGACCAAGGGCTTCTCCTTCCATTGGTGCCCAGCAAGGCCATCTGCTACATATGCAGTTGGAGCCACCACATATCCATTTTTAAGCAGGAGGAAAGCATTGCTTAAAGTTATACAGACACACTCTCTGAAACTCTGATTTACAGTTCTAGAAATATAGTGAAAATTTTAAAATCATTTCTATCAACAGAGATAGCAGCTACATGTTTAGCTCACATGACGATTCATTGGCTGTTATTAGAGGGTTAGTTGGCCCTTTGGTTTGATTTATAGCAGTCCATATCCTCAAGCGCTTTGCTGCTTTCTCACCATCTGGAACGGACTTCATGTACCCCAGGTCTCAATTTTCTCAAATCCTGCCACTGGTTTGTCTCTTTAACAATTCTCTGGGTACCTAGATGCCTTCGCTGCCTTCTCTGCTTTTACGGAAACGGGCGGATTCTTTAGGTAACATTCTTGTTCCCAAGCATCATGATTCATGGCATGGGAGTCATTCATTCCATCTGTCTGTCTCTTAGGAGGTTCTGACACAGCATGGTAGTTAAAGGAGCCTGGGTGAGGAAAGTGATGAGAGAATGAAAGACAAGTGACTGGTGCTGTAGGTAAATGACGTCGGGAATGAAGGATTTTGAACAAATTAGTTGTTTCTGTACCTTTCATTAAAAACAAAACAACAACAAAAACAGGAAAAAACAAAAAACAAAACAAAAAAATAACACTTGCTCAGCCATCATCGTTGAAGCTTCCTCCTGAGGCAGATGGGAACAAACAGAAAACTGCAGCCAAACGATATGCAGAATATAAGAGACCTTGAGATGCGTCCCCCAAGTCCCTTCCCCGGGTGCTCAAGGGACCCTGCAGTAGAGGAGGTGGGAGAAGAGTAAGAGACAGAGTGGAGGGAGGACACCAAGGAAACAAGGCCTTCTAGGCAGAAAACACGGCACATGGCAACTCACAGAGACGGAGGCAGCGCACGCAGGGCCTGGGTGGGTCTGCACCGAATGGGCTCCTAGAACTGAGAGGAGAGGCAGACACATGCAGCCATCCCTAATCCAGAAGGTATCTCCCATTGACAACCACTTGCAAATGAAAATTTAATTTTTTTCCAAGGGAGTAGTGAGGAAAAACAATCACTGTTAAGGGCAAAATCCAGGCCCACAGTAGGTGGCCCACAGAAACCCATCTCAAGGGTGTCTCTGGAGATTCCTTGCTTTGTCCCAGAGTATTGTGTCGGGGCTATCTATCCTTTTCTCTGTCTTACAGGTCCTTTGCGTGTATATGTACATAATTTTATTTGTATTATTTTATTTTTATTTCTTTAGATGGATGCCTGTTTTTTTTGTTTTGTTTTGTTTTTTTTCCTAACAAGAGACAGAAAGGATATAGATCCAGATGGGAGGAGGAACTGGAGGTGGTTAAAGAAGGGGAAACTGAAATCAGAATCAGAATACATTGCATTTAAAATATTTATTTTCAATAAATGAAAAGAAAACCTTTCATTAAAGACACAGAAAAATTCAGTGTAATTATATTATCATATATTTTCCTAACATTGAGCCTATATTCATCTACACCACTTTCCTTCATCTGCTTTTTGCAAATAATGTGCATTAGATTATATTTTTAGTCTGCTGCTCCATGATACACACTTTTCTTTTTCTAAAAAGCTTCCTGACTTCTCGATGGCACTATCAAATGACTTCTACTCCACACCTGTTGGTCTTTCCATCCTTGTTTCTATTTGTGTCAAAGATATAGGTTAGGAAAGCACAGTTCAAGGATCAAGGAACAGGGTGCACTTAATAAGGGGCCTGACCTAGAAGGCTAAGAACCTGAATTCAAATCCTCAGAACCCAAGGAAAAGCTCTGCCTGGTAATATGCACTTTAAAATCCCAGTTGTTGGGAGGCGCAGACAGGAGAATGCCTAGGACTTACGGGCCAGCCAGCATGGTCTACTCAGAAACCTCCAGGCCCCAGTGAAGGATTTTTTTTCTCACAAAACAAACTGGATAACTTTTGATGAACAACACTGGATGATGACTATAAGCACACACACACACACACACACACACACACACACACACACGCACAGACACGTACACACACACATCTACCTTTCAAACATTTAAAGGAAATCTTACAGAAAAACCCAAACAAATGGTCGTCTCCAAGTACAGAAAGTGGCGCTACATATAATGCCTTTTTGTTTCATGGTTAGAAAAATGAATAATCCATGTGTACAAGACAGAGAGAGTATGTCCTTTTTGTCCCCAAAGCCTTGCCGTTTTACCTCTTGAGCAAAGACTCCTACAAAGTCACTTTGACCTTCCTGCTACTCAGAAGGGGCCCTGGTTGCAGGAGAGCTGCCTTCAAGGCCCCGGTGGCGTCTTGGCCATGTCCCTTCCTCACATGGAGGAAGGAAGGAGCCTGAGCGTTTCAGGGACTTTACGCAGCACACCCTCAGGTGCAGCAGCTCCAGCCTTTGAGAGCAAGATGAAAAGACCTATCAGCAGGAAGAATTTGGGTTCTACTGAGGGAAAATGCCCTGATAAAAGAATTATAAGACCCTGGTGCATATTACCAAGGGAGCCCGTAGAATCCCATTATCTGGTGATTTTAATGAATAAAACGCAACGATTTTTGTAGGATAATTGGTGTGAAATGCTGCCCAGACGCCGAGGGATGAATGAATCCACCTTCACACATCCTTTCAGGCCCCTCAATTCTGTGATGTGTGCATTATATTATTTAGCAGAAATAATAAACTAAATATGCTTTCTTAAAAAATGCACGGCATTAAGCACCTTTGTGTGTTAATGTGGTACCTGCCAATTACATGCATTAAGGTAAAAAGCTAAAATATACAAATTAAGTTATGAACATAGCGCCGCGTTTAGCAGATTAACTGGAAACCTGCAAAGGTTTCAAGAGTATATTAAACGCATAAAAGCCTTTGCCTTGATCCTCAACTTGGAGGTTATTTTCCCCCAATAGTGTGTGGTCTTGGAGCCCAGAATGTGTTCTGAGTACAGCAAAAGAAATTTAATGTATACTGGGGGGGGGGGGGGAGAAAGAGAATGATCTCTAGGGTACGTGCTTCAGGAAGGACAATCAGAGTTAATCTACATGGTAATCTGGGCCATAGGTCGACAGACTTTATTTGTACAGGGATAAGCTATAACTATTTTAGGCTTCATTGAACATAAGGTCCATGTCTCGTGTTTTCAACCCTGCCATTGCCTCATAGTACCTAGGAAGTACAAATGGCTATGTTCAGAACAGGCATCAAATCAAGTTTGATTTACTCGTCATAACTTGGAACCTTTCACCTACTGACACACATTATTTCTGCCATCTGTGGAAGGTGAAACTAAGGCATACAAAGGTGATTTTACTAACCGAAGGTCTCACAGGTAAGTGGATGATAGATAGTTGGTTCACAGAAGCTGCAATTAAATGTATTCAAACATATATCCATTAAGTGGAGAGGCTGGAAAATTGAAATTTAATTCTTTGTTTTCTATTGAGTCAGAAAGAATTCCTACCTGAGCAGGTTTGAGATTTGCCTCACACTCACTTTCATCAGGGAGACTCTGTGCTGGTTGTAGTCCTTCTGAGTGTACCATGTTCCCTGTGACCCTGTTCTGTGTAGCAGCTAATTGAACAAAGGATGAGAACTTGGTCTATCTGTACCATTACCAAAAATTTGTGACTTGTGTGGTCTGGTGTGACTTGAAATATAGTCAGTGGGTTCCTTTCTTGGGAACATGATCTTTGAGGAACGTGGGACATTCTCGTCAGAAAGGCTGAAAGCTGGAAGGCTATGTGTGGTGGCAGTGTGTGTGTGTGTGTGTGTGTGTGTGTGTGTGTGTGTGTGTGTGTTAGAATCAAGTGGTATATAGGCACGAGGACCTGAGTTTGTATCTTTAGTACCAATGTACAAAGTCAGACATGGCTCTGTATGTCTGTAACTTCAGCATGTTGAAAGGAGTGGGTATAGAGTCAGACAGATTTCACCAGACAGACAGCCTCGCCAAAACAATAGGCTTCTGTTTCTGTAAAAGACCATGTCTCAAGTCAGCCAAGCAGAGAGTAGTAGAGGAATATAGCTCAAGGCTTCCACTGGTCTCCTCCTATGGATGGACAGTATGCACATAAGCACATACGTCCATATAATTGTTTGCATATATTCAACACACACACACACCACACTCATACACACACACAAAGAAGGCAAATAGAAAGAAAGAGGATCCATGTAAATGGAGAATGATACTTTGATAAAGTTTCAATTTTCTAGTCCTTGGCCCGACTGTATGCTGCTTTGAGCTATGCATATCTGTCTTGAATATCTAAATCAGTTCCATCCTTTTAAAACTTATACTCTGAGTGAGACTCTGGGCCTTAAACACAATGTATCTTGATAGGTTAAGTGAAGTTACATTTATTTCTATGTTTATCTATACATTTAAAGTCATGCTTGATTACTGACTTTATATTTGTTGTTTCTGAGACAAAACGGGGTGAGGGGTGAGGAGATAATTCTAAAGCAGGGAGCCCCATTCATTCTTTCCTGGGCACTGTCTAGCCTCACCTCCAAGCCCACTTCCTTAACAGGTTTTTCTAGTTCAGTCTTGCAAACTGTATTTTTTAGTTACAGTCTTCACTTTCATTCCAGGCTTACAGAAACATTTAGTGCACCTGCTACTCTTCCATTCACTGAATTAAGATGTAAATGTGCTCTGGCTAATTAGCATAAATGTGTCGATTATGATGCACTAAGCCTGGTCCGCTCAGCCCACCTGGATACAAGGCAGCCATGGCTTGTGGGTACTGAGGCTCAGTCCATTTTCCTTTCTCTCATGTTATGGGTGGGGGCAGGGTAAGCAAGGCAGTACTAGACATTAGACCAGAACTGTGTGTAGGCTGATGTCCTGGATACACCCTTCCAGCAAAGGGAAGTGGGATTTGGCATAGAATCCCAAGTGCCTCATGGGTAAACTCTAACATCATTCTCGTGCAACTTGAGAGTAACCCCCAAAAAACAGAGCAGATCTTCCCATAAGGGCATGACACTGGTGGCTGGTCTCTTCCCTGTCTCATTTCCCATCATCCTTCTTCGCCTTCCAGTGTCATCCCTAAATCAAGTATGCTTATAATACAGAGTCTTGAGATTTCATAGAGTGTTTAATAGGACTGCTCTCAGAGTGGGTCCTGCACATTTCCTTGTTTTAAAGTTGAGGAAAGTAAGGTCCAGTACCATGAAGTCATGCTTCCAAATCTGTAATTCCTAACAGAGGTAAAATTAGATTAAAATCCAATGGTTTTCACTACAAGGTTCTCAGCTTATAGCTTTCAAAGCTAAATATAATGTTTGACTTTTTTTTCCTCTTTTCAAGTATTTTTTTTCAAATGTTATCTATAAAGCCACAGGTTCTGATACGCTTCCGTGCAAGCCCCATGTTGGCTTGGAATCATGTGGCACAAGGCTATTGTTACAGTCCCAGAATAGTGTCTGGTGTTTTCAGGGACACAAATGGAGCTTTAATCTGTGATGTTCTTCTACTCGACATATTGTACAGGACGAGAGGCTGAGCTCCCGTTGATCCTACCCCATGAGCTTCAGACGATTGTACACTCTACAGGATCCCTCTTCATACATGGAAGCTGTACAATTAGGCACATTAATACCCAAGCTCTCCAAGAGCATCCCTGCGTCAGATCAATCCAAGCCCTAGCACGGCAGCCAGAAGCATTTTCTTGGAGGCTTCTCCTTGACTGTCACTTATTTTCTCACCAACTGCTGGCCCCACTTCTCTGCCCTGGATCCAACCCCATTATCAGAGACGCCAGGAAAGGCTCTGCAATGAGGTTGTCTGTAAATGAACAACACAGAGTGCGGGAAGAGGATACTGTAACACCCAACAGTGTCTGTTAAGTTCTTACATTCAGAGGACTCAGTGCTCTATGGTGTTGAAGCAGCTCAGGAGACACAAGAGACTTCACAGCAGAGAAGCCTCCTGGACTAGCATGTGGAGATGGGATGGTTGTGCTTCCTAGACAGCAGGTAAAGATGCTGGGCTCATCTATGTGTGTATGTGCTTGTATGTCAGGCACACGGCACCTTGATATTGATATCAGGTATTATTCTTTTCAGACATTCTTTATCTTTTTTTTTAAGAAAAGGTCTCTCACTGAATCTGAATCTTGCCACTGGTTACACTGGCTGCTTACCAGGTCCTAGGGACCTCCGTGTCTGCCTTCCAATGCCACCATCACAGATGCATTCCATTGCTCCTGTTACAAAGCTATTGGAGAGGGAACTCTGGAGCCCTCACACTCAAATGGCAAACGCTTTCCTGCACATCTCCCCAACACAGGCTCACTCACTTCTTGGTGTGTGTAAAGATGAATTGGGCTCTGGAGAAGGAAAATGGATAAATGCGGATGCCAACCAGGGAACTTACACATGCACTTTTGCCAAAGGTGACCTTTTAGGACCGCCACGGAACTTAATGTTGCTAAACAATCAGACCTTGTTTTGCTGAAATGTGCTTTGTGAGGCTGAGACCTGGAGCACATTAGTTTATTCTTGGAACACCCGCAGAAGAATCTGAGTGTTGTCAACCATCTTACTGGACATTTCATCAATCCTGCTTTCTTTATGTGGCAATTGATCAAGTAGAGGTGAATCCCACAGGGTTTGTTCCCATTCAGTGATACGACCCATCAGATGCATTTCTAAAGCCCCTCTCAGTGGTCCTAAGAGCTTGGCTTCCTAATGTCCCTTGCCTACAAATATGGACATGCCTACACGTTATTTTCTGCCTGTAAAACTTAACTTTCGAGATTTTTTCCCTAGTCTAGCTATTTCTCCCTTTTTCATTTAGTTCTTGCCTTAGTTGGGATTTTCCCAGAGCCAAGTCTGAGTCAGGGTTACTAAGCCTTGGCAACTATTGAGAGGTTAGGCTGGCTGAGTTTTTAAGGTTGAGGATGCTGAGCATTACAGGATGTGGAACACATGTCTGGGCTCTAGACACTAGGTCTACCCACACAACACCCACAATGTCTCTAGATAGAGCTGGATGTAACACAGAGATAAAAACCACGGCCCTGAGTCAAGGGTTCAATGACAAGAACAAGAGCAGCTGGAGACTGGATTAACAAACCATGGTAGAGGAATGTAAAACATACCAGGGTTCCCCAGAGACATACAACAATAAGCTGTGTAAATGTACTTAGGGACAGAGAGATAGATGGGGATGGGAGTCAGGGGGAGGGAAGAGATGGAAAAGTCAAGAGAGAAGGAGGAAGAGGTGAAAGGAGTGGGGAGGTTAAAAATTGATTAATTTTAAGGCTTTGACTCATTGTAGAGTCTAACATCTATAGGGAAGACCGGCAGGCTGGAGACTCAGGGGAGAGTTGATGTATCATTCCTGGTTCAACATGTGACTTCACATTCTCCTGAAGACTGAAGCACTTTATGAAATAAGCATTAACTTCCTTTGATGGTCATTCTGAATGGTTTTACCATCTCTCACATTGTCACACTTAAGGCTAAGTTTAGAGCAAATAAACACTTGTGGGAGAAACACACCAAACCATAGCATGTTGTAGAATCCCCCTCTTCCTTTTCATGACTGAATTGTACTCCATGGTATGTATAAGATGACATTTTTGTTTAGCCATTTGTCAGTCAGTGGACACATGGATTGTCCCCATCTTTGGTCAGCAAAGCTACTGTGAACAGGAGATTTTAGATATAACATGACAAAAAGAGTCCCTGCTTTTTTGGAGTATACACCCAGATGCAGAATTCTTACGTTGCTCTTTAAATAAAAATTAAGACTAAACAAACTCACACGGGAAGACAATGTGCAAATGATTAAAAGTGATAGGAAACGAAGGCTGGGAAGTTGGGTCCATCCATGAAATGTTTGAGACGCAAGTATAAGGACCTGAGTTCAAAACAGCTGGGTGCAGTAGTGGGGAATGACACAAAGAGGATCCCTGGGGCTTATTAGACAATCAGCCAATAAGAGACTCTGCTTCAAAAAATAAGTATATGCCTCTTAGGAAAAGATTCCCAGTGTTGGTTTCTGGACCAAACACACATGCGCGCGCACACACACACATGCACAACCATTCCAAGTGAAGTGCTAGGGAAAACAGTAATTGTCTATTTTTAGAATCTGCCCATCAGTCTCCATGGCTCAGGTCCCACCTGAACTCTGACTTTGGACCTTTGCAGACTCTTCCCAGCCACATCTCCGTGTTCCAACAGTACTTTTGTCTAGCCCTCCTCTTCCTTCTAACAAAGACCTGAGTTTCCACAGTGCTTGTCTTCTGAATCTTCTGCAAGACCCTAAGTAAGTTGTCTTCGCAGCTGAAGGCGAGAACATCGCCTGGCAAAGCCTGTGACGGACATCTTTATCTTTTTTTCCTTTTTTCCTGGTTACCTGAGCCCTACACCTTAATTCTCTATGACTTTTTGTTTTCCCTTTGTCTCTGAGAGTTTTTACAGCAAACTGCTGTTTAGCAAAGAGAAGCCAAATTCAGAACAGGCCAAGCCCTAGTGAGAGTCGGCTTCTTTTTGTTGTTGGTCCCAGCATCGCATGCCACCTGGCCAGACCTGCCAAGTTTTTTGGATTTCCTAGAGGAGGTTTTTATTCTGTCTGCTTGTCTGCACTTGTATACAAAACCTGTAATTATATAATAGGTGAACTTACTGTGTGCCATTGTGCAGGCTTTTTCTTTTTTTAAACCAGATGAATTGGTCCTTTTTATATTGTGAGCCTATTGTTACCTTTAAAATTGTTGCTGTTCCCTTTCCTCTGCTCTCTGATACTTTTGCCTTTGTGCCAGCAACTAAATATTTATGTTTTTGAAAAACATATTTGTCTTTCGATGAGATTTTAAAACTTTTACATTTCCGGTCATAAATTGAAATTTTTAATGGGGCAACTGCGTAGGACTACTGGTGATGTAATTCTTGTTCCTAAAATATCTTGTCTCATTTTTACATAAGAAAGATCACCTATGCAGGTCGTTGGACGCTAAATATGCATATTCAATTCTTTTATGTGAAGGTCTTGGTCTTCTATTATGTGACATTCTTAATCTTTCTACTAAATAAATATTTTATGGTTAGTACATCACATGGACTTTTAAAATAGCCATGTAAAGCACATGTTTAATAAAATGGCTGAGGGAGAGGATGATGTTCAAAGAATACTGAAGGAATGATGTGCTCTGAACAATTCTATAATACTGTGTATTCAGCCCTTCAGCGTGGTGCTCACCTTTTCTTCAAACGTATTCACTGTACGGATGCTAATACAAAACGTCTTTGTTTCTGTGGGCCATCTTTCCCCACCCCTAAAATCTGTGGAATTTATTGTCATTGAATGGTCCTTCCTTTCCCTCTACTCTCTTCACCTAAATGGCAAGTGTGAAGGGAAGGCTAACTGCTGATTTTTTTTCCCTTGTCTTTGACACTCAAGAGATGTTGAAATGGAAGCGATGAGAAAGCTGCAGAAGTCCCATGAGGCTTGAGAGTTGGTGGCTGTTGATACTGTTGCTGTTATATTTATGGCTGAGATTATTCTACACCAGACCAAAATAGATTACCATTTCCTAATAATGCTTTCGGTAGGCACTTCTGAAGACAGGTGTTTCATAAGACAGTGGATAAAGTAACTTAGTAACGGATGAACATTAAGGTTTCAACTCTGAGCATGTGTCCTAAAAAAAAAAAAAAAGAACTCGTGGACAGCTGCTGCTACTCCCTGTCAGCTCTACACACCATTCTTTTTGTCCAGTGCCATATTCCTGCTCTCTGTGTTACAGCTGTTGCAGAATTCATGTGCATATGGTAAAGCAGTAGTTCTCAACCTTCCTAATGCTGCAATTCTTCAACATAGTTCCTCATGTTGTGGTAACCTCCAGCCATAAAACTATTTTCGTTGCTACTACATAACTGTAATTTTGCTACTGTTGCACATCACGATGCAAATATCTGATATGCAGGAGATTGGATATGTGACCCCTGTGGAAGGGACATTTGACTCTCAAAGGTGTCAACACCCATAGGTTGAGAACTGATGAGGTGGAACAGACCAGCTTCTTTATGATGGGAAATAATGATGCTTCTATATTAAAAAGAACTGATTATATAAGGAAATTATCCATTGAATAGGTCAATTGCATCTATAGAATTATGGAATGTTATCAGAAACATACAGGTGCAAATTTTCAGATGAGAGCAATGACTGCAAGCTAGAGTTGATGCCAAGCCAGAGAAACTTTATTAGGATATGCAGAAGAGAAAACAAATACAAATCACATGCTCAGAGTGACTCTTTAAGTCAGATGAAATACTGCCAAGAAAAGTATGATGGTTAATATTGATTGACAAGGATGTAAAATCTCCTAGGAGACAAGCCTCTGAACATGTCTATAAAGGATGTTTCTAGATTGGGTTCATTCAGATAGGAAGAGTCATCCTGAATGTGGACAGCACCATTCCATGGGCTGTGCTCCAGACTGAGTTCAAAGGAGGCTGAACACCAGCTATCTTTGCTCCCTGCTTCCTGAGTGCGATGAAGTGTGGCCAGCAGCCCCGTACTTCTGCTGCCATGTTTTCTCTGCCATGATGGACTCTACCCTTAAATTGTGAGTCATAATATACCCTTCCTTTCTTAAATTTATTTTATCAGGCATTTTGTCACAACAAGGAAAAATGTAGCTAATATATAAGCTTCTGTGAGAATCAGCAAAATCAGAAAGTCTCCAGATACTGACTTGATCCACTTAGAGACTTTCTCTTTTTCAAGACAATCCTCCAGGAAAGAGAAAAATTGCTCTCCCCCATCAAGGAAAAGGCCAGGAGTCTCTAAAAGATGTTGCAATAAAATAATAGAAATGCCACCCTGAGATCCATGACTTGGGAGAGAATACAACTGCACATTGTATTAATAAAGTATGGAGGCAAACTACCTCTTATGATTTGGCTTATATGCTAAAAGAGAAAACCAAAAATATAGTGTTTCATTACAGCAGGGATGCTGGAATTAAACATAACAGATGAATGTATAGCTGATGACTTGAACCCACTTTAATTCCCTGCCTGCCTCCTGGCAGCTCCCCAATTTATGTGTTGGTAAACATCAAAGAGGTGTCATGAGAACTCAAAGTCCTAACCTGCTCAAACTGTAGGATCCCTCTGGGTGAACCTGACAGTGCCTTTCTTTTCAATGAACTTATCTGGAGCTCAGGCATATATCATAGATAAGACTAAATTCATTAGCTGATGCTGAAACATGGGCATGGAAGCAGGACCCAGCCTCTTTGGATGTACAACTTATTCATAACCTGCCCTGGATTCTAGGATTTAAAAAAAAAAAAACCAAAACACTTTGAAGAAGGATGTCCTCTCTCTCTCTCTCTCTCTCTCTCTCTCTCTCTCTCTCTCTCTCTCTCTCTCTTTCTCCCTCTCTCTCTCTTTCTCTCTCTCTCATGTACACACACACACACACACACACACACACACACACACACACACACACACACCCCACATGAACATATACCATTCATAGACTCAAAAGCTTAGCCTGGTCAACTTTGACCTGCACACATGTATACGTGCAGCTGTAGACACTCATGTAGCCACACATTTGTTGTAGCTCCAAGCAAACACCACACACACACACACACACACACACACACACACACACACACGTGGGAAAAAGAGAAAAGAATACAATAGAAAATTTCCCTCAGTAATCTTAACAATGTGGAATGATGTGGCGAATTGGAAAGGGTATGGGACAATCTGAACAATACGCTATTCTGGAAACTTCCTCAGGTATGTGCCCAAACACTGTCTTTTATGGAGTGCCTAGCTCCCTACCAGCTTCCCTGCTTTGGTTCCATGTCTCCATCTTTAAACCTACATCAATACAGTAAGGTGCCAGGAGAAATGCAAGGCTAAGTGTTTACCTTTTGAAGCAGGAAAAGAGAAACAAGGTAGAATCGTTATGTCTTTTTCACTCTGTCACATAGCAACATAGAATACTATGGGAATAAGTGCTGCCCTGGGAAAACCATATTCCCTAGGCCACTGGGGAGAAAGAAAAAATGTTCTCAGTAAAACTAATCCCTACCTCTGGGCTTCCATGTAATTTTGTTTTATCTTAGTTTTAAGACACTTGATATTTGGCTTGAATGATAATTTAAGGATAAAATGCCTTATTTTCCTATTATATTACAAACTGTCCAAGGTCAGGAACTTTTCCATACAGATCTCTAAATAGTTTATAGGGCTAAATTTGTTGACCAGAAGAGTGTAGCTATGCCAATTATTCATGGCAACGTTAATTAAGAAAAATCCTAAACCTATCTTCTAAAAGCCTAGTTGGCAAATTACAGCCCATGGGCTACACTTGTTTGTAAATAAAGTTTTATTAGAATGCAATCATGCCATTTTTAAAATTATCACCGACAGCTACTTTAACAACAGAGTAGTTCCAATAGAAGCCACAAGGCTGACGATGCCAAAAATACCTACTGTCTGGTCCATTGTAGAAAAAGTTTAACAACCCATGATCTAAAATCAATAACTTAATACCTGCAATTGTCATTGAGTTACTTTAAATCTGTCAATTTTATTAAATACTTACTGTTGATGCCTCACTTTTTGGTAAATTGTCATGTCGGTCACTTAAAGAGGTGTGGAATTAATTTGCCCACTCTAGTTGATTACCCTTAACTGTCATGGGCTTGTAACTACACAACAGGAAAACTTGTTTTCCCTTCCGTGTTACTATGATCAAAAAGTCCTGGGGCTGGAGAGTTGGCTTAGCAGTAAAGAGCAGATACTCATCTTGGAGAGGACTCAGGGTCAGTTCCTAGCACCCACATTGCATATCTCAGAACTACCTGTGACTCCAGTTCCAAGTCTTCTAATGTGTTCTTCTGGCCTCTACGTGCATATGCACACATGAGACACATGCATAGGAAAGCACATGTGTGTGCACATGCACACATTTTATGATATATAAGCATATATATGATGATTTATCAAAGTGCTAACTCATACTAGTTTTCATCTAAATTGCTTAGAGAAGGTGACATGATTGCAGGTAACCAAGAAAGGGAACATTGACCTGATCTCAGAAAAGGTCAACTGACTAAGAGTCAACTATTACTTGACTAAGAGTCAAGTTCTTTGACTAATGGTCAAGTTCTTTTGTTTTTTTGTTTGCTTTGTTTTATTGTTGTTGTAAAAATATATGTATAAAGGAGTGTTGTTGTCTTTTACCCCGCTAGGTCCTCACTGCGGTGCCCCGGTTATCTGCTAGATATCTTGGTGGAAACACAGCCCAGCCGCACACTTTCCTACCCTCAAACCCTCACATAAAAGAACACACAACACAGTAATCTTAGATCCAATTGATAAGATATAATTACCCACTTAAACATACAAAGCCCGATACCATTCATCCCTTAGGAACATTGATAACAACCTGTAAATACACAGAGCAGAATCTTAACATCACCTGCCATGGCTTCTCTCCCTCTCCTCTGCCCTGTCTCTCTCCTTGTCTCCTCCTCTTCCTTCAAACTTCTCTCCTGCCCATCCTTCCTTCTCCTCCAACGACAGACCTCCTTTTATCCTGTACCTGCCCCTCACCTGTACTTTACAAATTCAATGGAGAGGTGGTTCTGGTGAAGTCACCTGAGTCCTGAGTACTGACTAGGCAGCTGTCCTTGGGGCAGTGGAATTAGCATCAAAATACAGATAACTTCAGGACAAACCACAACATTTTATCATGTTTGCTTTTATCCCCTCCATTTTCTCTAGATAAACTAAATCACTTCATGTGCAACAAAGTCACTTTGGTCAGGAGTAGATTAAACCATAACATCCCATTGTAACTTGCTGCCAAATTAGCACCCTGAACTTTTCAGTGTACATGTGTTAAATCTGTCACATAATCTACCTGTGCCACTCACATCTCCAGACATTAGCTTGTTTACTGTTGGTGCAAGGCCTATCCTGACACCAAGCTTTATTTGGAACATGGAGATCAGGAAATTATCACATGCTGCCACCCTTTCTCACCAAACTCATGGGAGACCCATAGCTCCCTCTCACCCATTCCTCCTCACAGACAGTAGTCACCTTGCACCACAGCTCTGTCTCTCCTTCTCTGATGCTTTATTCTCTGGTTCCATTTGTTTTTTTCCATGTGCCATGTTAGTCCTGAATCTAATGAAATTGGAGGACTTATGCTGGCATTCATGTATTTTAACAGAAAAATGGTAAATAATCATTTGGTTTACCCGCCAGCATTCACAAGTTGCACTCAAGAAAGAAATGAAACATGAAACGGGGATCAGAACACAGAAAGGCAGGGCAACCTTTTTGATGGAGGATACATCAGGAGGACAATCTCCATGCCCTTACCCTTCCCTACCCCTTCAATTCAACAACATCTAAACTTCTGAATGCTGGAAAGTAGTCTCATGGGGTGTCTGGATGATTCAGTTAGAAATCTTAGCATAGGTTGTATTCTCCCTGCCTGTCTTGTAGCTTGAAGACACTGATTTCAATCTGAAGTAATTACTGTTATCCAGTGTCATCCACACATAATTAGCCTCAAATTATAATGAATTAACATGGTTTGCCCTGTTCATGAAGTGAAGTGATTCTAATACTGGGTTTTTTTTCATTTCCTTTCATGTATTTCAAGCAGAAATACTTTGAAACTTTCATTCTCCTAGAGAGAACCCACACTGGAATGTCAGCTCATAGTGAAGAGAGACAGTAAGGGATGGCTGGTCAACAGATAGAGTTACAAGGCACAGGCTATAACTCCTGCACATGAGCTTTGTCTGTGGCATTGCAAATCTTAGCTCTCTCTTCATCATCTCTTAGCTGTGTGTACGTAGAAAGAGACCCAGTATAAACAAAACAAATAAACATCAGTATAAACTCCAAATAGATAAGATATGAGGACACAGCAAACTCACATATGTGTATGAGCCTTTTGAGCATTATTGGTTCTTTAGCACTAACACAATACAATTACAGGTTCATATGAAGCAACTAACAATGGATAAGAGGTTATAGATGAAAGAATGGATGTATAGATAGATAGGAAGGTAGATAGATAGAGAGACAGAAAGAAAGAAAGAAAGAAAGAAAGAAAGAAAGAGAGAGAGAGAGAGAAAGAAAGATGATAGATAGATAGAGAGATAGAGAGATAGAGAGATAGAGAGATAGATGATAAATAGACAGACAATGGATGGGTAGGTAGAAAAATAACTGACTGTGATTGATAGATATCTAGATCTGGATCTGCACCTTTAGCCTTAGGTTTTCTTTTCCATCATTATTTCAAAATCATAAATTAGAAGTTACATCAATTGGATGTCTCCCCATGGGAAATAAGAACTCATCCAAGATTCTGAGACCCTCAGTAAAATTCACTTGTTGCGGCAGTACTTGGGGCTGAATAGAGTTTTGAAAACACAAATACTGTTTTTCTATTCCAGGGAGGCATGAAACAATCCCTTCATTGTCAGAACTTATTTTCCACCCCCTCCCCAGTTGTGCATGCCTCCCTTATGTCATTGATACATAGTCCATTATGTACCTATCGCATTTGCTCTGACTATTGTCTCAAGATGATGTCTAAGGACATTAGATACCAGAGACTAACTCTGCAGGAGTGAATTAATGTCTGTGTTGACGGAGTCTATAATCATATGATTAAATGGGCTTTCAGGAGGCCACACAGTGTGCCGATGACAGAACCATGAATGAAATCCAGGAATTCTGACCATTTGTCTTACTCTCTGTGCACAAATGATCTGGCCCATTGTTAGTATTTAGTAAAAGCTGCTGAAAGCAGCCCGTTTGTTGGTAACATGAGGGAGTTTGTTTTGTTTTGTTTTGTTTTGTTTTGTTTTTGAAAAATCAAATGGGGATTTCAGTGGTGATTTTCAAGGTTCTGAAAGGAAGCGTTAGACATTTATGATTACAGATGCACAGCTACTGTTAGGAGGTAAGGTTACTTCAACTTGGATAGTGTGCTAACATGTGCCCTCACTAAGCCAAAGTAATTTGTAACTTGTAAAGCTGTGGTCTCTCAAAGAAATATTGACACCAAATATGAAATTATAGAGATGTAGTATGTGCCTAAGAGTATAAATTATAGAATCAGGCAACCCTATGGTCAAATAATTCTTTCACCAACCAGCCTTTCAATCTTAGATTGGTATTTCTCTTCTGCAAGGCCTCTGTCCTCACTAATTTCTGGCTACAGTGCTTATGAAGATTAAATAAAATGATGCATAAAATAAAAACCTACCTAGGAGAGGATGATTGGAATGCCTACTGCAGTGCTCCCATCATATCAAGATGTTTCTCAATCTCCTCAAACAGCTAGACAACGAAATGTGGTCACTATTTGCAGTAAAACACAGTGAATGAGCTATCAAGATGAGCTCCAATACAGAAGGCAAGACCACATCAACCAAAGTCACCAACCTAGCCCATCAAAGGCATCCACACAAAAGTCAAGGGATCCTCCACTAATTGAAATCCCCAAAGCCCATGGGCTTTAGAGAGCATGCATACATATGTATGAGTAAAGTCGTATGCTATAACAATATGGACCGTGAGCCCACAAATGATGGCAGTACGATAGAAAAGCAGCCATTTCAATTGAGGAAAGCAGCATTAGAGTTGTTCTGAGACAGTTGTGTTGATGACATAACATAAAGCAAATGAGTAGTTATGTGATGCTCTGTCATACCTCATGTACCTAGAACACAAATCAACATGTTATACGCTTCAACAGGTAAATGATAATGACACACAGAAAATTTGGTAGCCCTGACTGAATCAGAAATATCAATATGAATTCACATGGCAGTCTATCTTTAAAAGAATGCACATCTTAAGATTATATATAATATTTAAATCTATAGCAGCACATTTTTCTCCCTCTGCCTATACATATTTATAATATATTTTCTATTTCCTTGAAAGTAGTTGAAACAGTATTCATCATTAGAGGGACGAATATCTCTCCCTGATAAATGAAACCAAGCCTTCTCAGAGAAACATGGCCGATATTAATATTTTTTAAAAATAAATTTTTTCTATGGACCAATAATTTTTAGTATTTTCTATAAGGTTTCTTTTACTGTTTTTCATAGTTACATTTTTGTTATAGAGAAACTGAAAAGAATCAACTTTAAATATGTAAAAAATGTAGATAATATTAGACATTTTTCTTTTGAGGCAAGGTCTTGCTATGTAGCCCAGGCTGGTCTTTACTTCCTGAGTTCAGGGTTTACAGTCATACAGCACCAGGTGTGGTCTTATCTTTCATTTCAGTTTAAAATTCCTGTTTGATTACCTATGGAAAAAATAATTGAATTTATAAACATTAAAAATTATTATACAACTAAATTATGATGTATCTACCTACAAAGTACATTATGTATTTTATACTACATGTTCATATTTATTAAACTGAATAGACTTATGTCACAAGCCAAGAAGCATTGAGGAGGCCACTACATCTCCAAGATAAAGGCTGTGGTCTTTTTTTGTTAAGAGCTGTTGCCATCATAGAAAACAAGTATGCCATTTTTAGCCACTAAATCTGACCATTTATTTCAGCAGCCATAGGAAATTAACTCAGAGACATCCTACAAAATAACCAGGCAGTCATCTTCATGGCTTGATAGAACTGTCTCAGCCTGGTAGACAGAAGGACATGGCAAGTAACCCACCTGCAGTCCTAAGAGATGGAAGAGAGCACAGTAAACAGTGTTCGATGACTTTGTACATGGTATTGCAGTGGTAGGTGCCATAAGCATTAAGAGTAATGGGGTGTGACTCTGTGAAACTTCTATGCAATGATGGGTTCTAGTGATGAGGACCATGTTCACACCAGACAACCACCAAGCGCCACAGCCTTTGTGAAGAATTTTCAATGTCTAAAATTATTTCAAAAGTTTTTTTTTTTTTCAGAAAAGGAGTACAGATAAGTCAATGGGATCCCACTTCATTTCCTTCACCATTCAATAAGCAATTGATACTGATTTCCCAGTGACTCTGCACTGGACATCCCTGTTAACCTTCCCGATAGACTCTGCAGTGGAGATTCTCAACCTGTGGTTGCAAGCCCTTGGGGAATCAAGTGACCATTTTCAGGGACATCAGATAACCCTTTCACTGGGATGCCTAAGACTGAGAGAAAACACAGATATTTACATACTGGTTCATGGCAGGAGAAAAGCTAAAGATATGAAGTACTAACAAAAATAATTTTAAAGGTCGGAGGTCACCATAGTATGAGGAACTGTATTAAAGGGTCACAGCATTAGGAAGGTGGAGAACCACTGCTTCTAGAAGGATGGATTATTGTGAATATGTACAGTGCAGAGAATTATAGAGGA
Source organism: Rattus norvegicus (assembly GCF_021556685.1). Classification (NCBI taxonomy): domain Eukaryota; kingdom Metazoa; phylum Chordata; class Mammalia; order Rodentia; family Muridae; genus Rattus; species Rattus norvegicus. The sequence continues at coordinate 132,404,754 of NC_141537.1, forward strand.
CTTAGTCTAAGGCCTTAGACCAAGAAGTAGATCCCAGTCTGGCATCTATGCTGTCTATAACTGACAGACCTAAGACACGGATTTCATGGCTCAACCATAGTGGAACCTCTGACCATTCAGAAATATTCATTCATTCCTGCTTTCTGTCTATTCTGGATGCATCGGTAGATAAATGAACATCAGGAGACAAATCATTATAGCAGCTATGCAGTCACTCAGTGAAGATTATAACTGGGAACTGAAGGTTCTACAGAATGAGTGGGATTTTCCCTATGAACGTGTTGTTACATCACCTCTCTCACTATCAATCAGACTCTCATCTTATACTGACTGGCTGACATTGTTTTGAAACTCTCTGTTCTCCCTCAAAACTTACTTAGTGCTTGATGTATCCACATGCTTGTTTTCTAAGATGTGTACCTCTTATGCTGGGTACATCCTTTTTTAAAAATTTTATTTTTCTTGGATATTTTATATATTTACATTTTAAATGTTGTCCCCCTTTTCCCCCTCTCCCATACCCTCCCCCTCCCTCTGCTTCTATGAGGGTACTCCCACTCCCACCCACCCACTCCAACCTCAACACCCTGGTATTACCCTACATTGGGGAAATGAGCCTTCACAGGACCAAGGGCTTTTCCTCCTATTGATGCCGGACAATGCCATCCTCTGCTACATATGTGGCTGGTGTCATGGGTCCCTCCATGTGTACTCATTTGTTGGTGGTTTAGTCCCTGGGAGCTCTAGTGGGGACTGCTTGGTTGATATTATTGTTCTTCCTATGGAACCCTGTCAGCTCCTTCAGTCTTTTCTCTAACTCCTTCATTGGGGTCCTCTTGTTCAGTCCAATGGTTAGCTGCAACCATCCTCATCTGTATCCGTAGGGCTTTGGCAGAGTCTCTCAGGAGACACCCATATCTGGCTCCTGTCAGCAAGCACTTCTTGGGCATCAACAATAGTGACTGGGTTTGGTGTCTACATATGGGATGGATCCTTAGGTGGGGCAGTCCTTGGATGACCTTTTCTTCAGTCCCTGCTCCTCTCTTTGTCCCTGTATTTCCTCCCGTGAGTATTTTGTTCTCCCATCTCAGAAGGAAGATTTTGGTCTTCCTTCTTCTTGGATTTCATATGAAATTTTCTTAAATATTCCAAGTTTTGGGGCTAATATCCACTTATCAGTGAGTACATACCATAGGTGTTCTTTTGTGATTGGGTTACCTCACTCAGGATGATATTTTCTAGTTCCATCCATTTGCCTATGAATTTCATAAAGTCATTGTTTTTGATAGCTGAGTAATATTCCATTGTGTAGATGTACCACATTTTCTGTATCCATTCCTTGGTTGAAGGGCATCTGGGTTCTTTCCAGCTTCTGGCTATTATAATTAAGGCTGCGATGAACATAGTGGAGCACGTGTGCTGGATACATCCTTAACCTGAGTGACTATGAGACAGGAACAATTGCCTGCAGAAGTTTGGGTCCCCATTCCCTAGCATGCAGATTACAGTGACAATCTGATATGGGAAATGGGGAAGGAAGGGGAGAAGAGAAGAAGTGAGACACTGTCTACTCGCATTTGAAGCCTCTGGGGTTAGAAGACACATTATTTTCCATGCTTTATGTGGAATGAAGCATACGGTCAGTTCTCAAAAAAATAAATAATTAGCCATATTGGATTCACATGTTTAATTCACCATATGTAGAGAGTAAAATGGGCCTCTGAAAATGTTTCTGAAAAGAGATCCTTGGCTATTTTCTGATAGAGGCAGAAAACCACAGCACTTTCTTTCTTATTATTATTTTTGCAAAATCTTGGATAAGTTAAATTTATGCCACTTCACCCTTTCATTATATAATAAATTCCTTTTTAATAGTATAAATGCCCACAAAGTTATTACCTTTAGAGTCTTTCTACACACAAGTATACCCACACAGATAGGGATAAGTTTAGACCTAGCTATTTATATATATGTAACATAGAAAGCAATTATTCGCTGGTAAATTTGTGCATTTCATTTTTCCCATACATACATTCACTTTAATGACATACTTTCTAATCTTTTTTTCCCCTCTTTGCCTCAGATATTTTTGAATTCACATTTCCTTCCCCTTGTCTGTATTTAAAAATAATAATAATCATTTTATACACCTATTACAAATAACAATACCTGGTCTCTGATTGAATCCGAACATTGCAATTCCTTCTCTGGGTTTGGCTGACATCCATTCATGGCTCCAGCAGCACTCTCATTATGTGTGACATCAGCAGAAACTCGCGGTTCAATTGCAGCCTTTTATTTAATTAGGGACTAGGTATTATTTGGTTTGGAGTATCCAGAATTAAAAATAGCCCCTTCCACCGTGTAATAGGCAAGCAAGAAAACTTTGAATATATATTCTAATTGATATTTTTAATGCTTACTCTAAAAGCAATCAAAACTTATGTTAAATATTAATTATAGTATTTCCCTCAGTCTTTGTGCACCTTGATTTATGGCTGCCCTTTTGGGTTCACTTTTAATTACATTACAGGAAAACAAAGGCTGTTTTTACGGAAAGAGTTATTTAGCACAGACAATACCTTGAATGGAGGTGGTTATACTGAACTTTATGTTAAACTTAATTTTCAAAAGCATATTTAACACAGTTTGCTGGGCTTTGTAAAAAAAAATTATTTTTCCTTCCTTTAACAACATACTTCTCTGGTCTCTATATTAGAAATCAGGGACAAAGCTCATAAGAGAACAAAGACCCAAAATCAGGGATGGCCTTTTAAAAGAGGTGCAGTTTCAAAGACTGCCGAAGATATAAATCAAAGTGCTTTTGAATACAGAGAGCATTCTAAAAAGAATATTGAACTGTTTGCTTAAAATCTCACATTATTTCCTGCTTTTTAAACCCTATTCCTTTTTGAAGGCTAGCACCAGCTAGGGACAAAAGGAATATTTTCATGCAAAAATCAGGGCCAGGTACAGAGGCACAGTCAGAGTCTATTTCAAGTGGGGACAGGAATTTAATTCAAGTTATTCTCCGCTTTATTCCACGTTTAGCAGATTTGAAGGTTTTCTCCACCTCTGACACACGCAGACATCACTTGGTAATGTTTGCCCTGGTGCTAGGCTCTGGGAAATCTTGGTGTGGAATTTTCTGTCCCCTTGGAATGGATTCTGAACACACTGTAGAGTTCCCATGCATCTCTCTGGTCAAGGCAAGTTGGGATTTATGGTAGGACGTTGCCCTCTGGTTCCGTCTGCCACGGAAGATAAATCGTCACTTTTCGCTTTCAAAGGGCGCTTATGTTGCCCACAGGTGGGCCTTATCCAAGACACAGTTTCTAAAAGAATAAAGGAAGACAACGATGCAACTTGCCTTGTGCGAGACTGACCCTTTTTCACGGTGATTTTTTTCATATGCTCGGTCTACAGCCCTTTGCCGAATCCGTGTAAATACAAAAAGTAACTAACGATCGCTTGTGACAAATTCTGATTTGCAGAAGTTGTGACTAAACGCAAGGCTTAAGCCCCTATGATGTGTGTGTTTCATTAAGGAAGTGAAATGCTGCACCTCTGAGCAGAGCAGGTATCTGTGATTTCTCATGTTCCCATAGCAACGTGTAATTTTTATTGAACTGTGGAATAAATAGGCAAATAAAACATGCATAAAATATTGATATGGGGGACTGAAGCCGCTGTCCAGGGACTCAAGTGACTTATGGTTACCATTGTCCTTTTTAACTTCTGTACCCATTTTCCCAATCACAACACATATTTTTTTTTCTTCACCTAATGAGTGAAGTTTGCTTTTTCAAATGTAACTTTAAGCCTACTTTCGTAGTATATTTCATAGAGAAAAATGACAGAGGAAGAAACAAAACCACAGAAAAGAAGATGGTTTTTTAATCTTCCTCTGGGCATCCAGCTTTATCCTATACCAGGTTTTCAGAGTCTGAGTGATTTTTGTGTACATTTGATAGTAACTTCTATTATGTGCTCAAATTTTTAAGAATTCTGGGAAAATAGCTAGAAATAGCTATTGAGTGTGTCTGAGGAGTCTTTTTGAAATGAAAGCTGATCCAACAACACTGGCTAGGTAGGTAGACAAAAAAATAAATAAATAAACTGAATCAAACTATTCATCTGAGTGTGGAAAAAAATATAGGATGTAATTGGGGCTATGGCAATGTCTCAGTCAGTGAAGTATGTGTTGTACAAGCATGAGGACCCTAGCTGCAATCTCCAGCACCCACTTACTGAAGCCAGCCTGTGGTAGTGAGATGCGTATAATCCCAGAACTAGGGACATAAGGATAAGAGGATCCCTGGGGGGCTCTTGCCAGCTAGTTTTGCAAATTTGATAAGTTTTAGATTCAATAAGAGACTGCGTCTCAAAGAAAATAATGCGCAAGTAAGAAAGGAAGATACTTAGTGTCAGTCACTTTTTTGCACATTCGTGTATGTATATGCACACACACACACACATACTGCACATACAGAACATATATACACATACACCACACCAACTAAATAGTAAAAACAGTAAGTTTTTAAGTTACAGTAAAATATGGAAGTCAAAATAAAGTATAAAAAAAGGACATGTAGCTCAGTGGGTGGAGCAGGCATCCAGCCAGTATGGTGACCTATTATTTCATCTGTGACACTACACAAAAATTATAGAATAAAGACTTAAAGCTCTCTTACAGTTTTGTATAATGTCTAGAAAAATGTGAAACTGCATCTCATAGCATAGCAAAATTCTAGATTGATCAAAGTAAAAGTTCACAAGTTAACTTGCTTTAATTGTATTTAACAGTGAAGGGTCACACATGCTGACGTGCACATCAGAGGCCAGCTTGGAGGAGTCAGTCCTCTCCCACTCTGTGGATCCCCAGAATAGAACTGGGCCATCAGGCTCCAGAGCAGGAACCTTTAGACCCATTGGACCGTTTTGCCACCCCGAGATGAAATTATAGATGTACTCTCTCAGAACATGGACATTTCCAGATAATAGAAACTAGAAAACCTTTCTACAAGGGGCCCAAAACTCAGAGGCCATTTTAAGGACTATAAATTCTAGTGCTTAACATGGAAAAGACACATGCCAAAAAGAGGCCATGGAATATCAAAATGTAAACGAGAGATTGGGACACATTCTTCTTGTTGTTATAACAGGAAAGTGTGTTGTTTTAATGGTTGTGAAATCTAGTACAAACACATACAGAAATATAATTGGGAAACTATACAAAAAAAACAAAGATAATGTTTTTCATCTTTTGAAGAATACTCATTTTAATCTTTATACAATAAATACTATAAGTGCAAATCATGTTGCATTTATACTGGGGTTGCTGGTTTAACTGAGGATGTTGGTGAAAAGGTAAAGATTAGGTACCTCTGTGAGGAAGTAATGAGCAAAGGTTATATAAGCAAAGCTAACTTGAAGAACAATTACTGACTGCCTTTGAAAAATGAACATTGTTGCTCTACAATGTCATTTTGATATGAGCAGGAAAATGCAGACCGCTCATGACATCATTTCTTGCAATATTAAAAGAAGTTAGATGTCAATTAGTAAGAGAATAGTCCTGAGTATTTGAGCACATTCCTAGTGTGGATCCCAGTAGAAGTGGGATGCTAAACACTGAGTCCCAATGAAATGGACGATGGCAGCAAGCAAGTGTTGAAGTATATGTCCATCTTTGTAAAAACACGAGGAAAAAACTTATATTCACGTGCTGCTGTGTGCGTACACTGTCACTGATAACAGATCCAAGAAAATATGTCATCTCCCAGCACAGCCATTTGCATTTTAGAGTGTAAGGCTGAGGTGACAAGTTGTATCCCTTTGTGTATTTCAATCTCATATACCTATTTGTCGAGCTTCCCTAATTTGTGGAAAAACAAAAAGCAGATGCTATAACTGTCATCTGGGAAGTTCCAACCAACAACTGACAGAAACTGATGCAGAGACCCACAGCCAAACATTAGGTGGAACTCAGGGAATCCTGTGGAGGAGGGGGAAGAAGGATCAAAGGGGCCAGAGAGGTCAAGGACACCACAAGAAACCCCACAAAATCAACTAATCTGGGCTCATAGGGGCTTACACAGACTGACCCCCCAACCAGAGAGCATCCATGGGATGGACCTAGGTCCTCTGCGCATAGGTAACAGTTGCGTGACTTGGTCTTCATGTGGGACTCCTTACAGCAGGAGCAGGGGCTGTCTCTGACTACATTGCCTGTCTCTGGATCCCTTTCCCCTTACTGGGCTGCCTTGCCTAACCAAAATAGGAGAAGACTTGCCTAGTCCTACTCAACTTGATATGCCAAGGCACATTGCTATCCATGGGAGGCCTCCCCTTTTCTGAGAAGAAAGGGAAGTCAGTGGAATGGGGGCAGGAAAGGGGAGAGGGAGGGACTGGGAGGAGAGAAGAGAAGGGAAGCTGAACTCCAAATGTAAAGTACCTAAATAAATTAATTAATTTTTGAAAAGTAGGTGCTGGTTGTAAAAGGCAATATAAAGGTAAACATTAATGTGTGTTAACTACCTGATCATGTAAAGTAACAATGACCCTGCTGTGAAGGTTTTCAGAAACAGTCGGGGATAAGTAGATCCTCGGCTACACTTGAAACCATAAACCAGGGAGATCAGAATCATGCCTGAGCGAGAACCTTATGGCTGCATCACTCACGCAAGTACTAGATGGACAGAGGGAAGATGCAAAAATTAGAAACAGAGAAGGGTGGGAGGAAACATGGTGTTCAATTCTGTCCAGTTCGAAGTGAGAGTAAGATAATGGGTTCGTAAGAGTTCAAAACAAATATTCAAATAGCATGGTTGCAAGTCCACGTTCCTAATGATTATGTTGAGAAAGTAGCTCATTTTGCATAAATCCTCATATGAGGACAAGCAGGATGATGTATTAGGAGGGGCCGTGAACTTGGATTCGGAAGACATTTAGTCTGGTCCCTGTTCTGTTATTAATTAGCTGGGTAACCTTGAGAAGGTCACATTGTGTCTTCAGGCCTCAATTATATTGTGTCTAATAAAGGAGATGGGGTCCAGAAATTAGATTCAAAAATTCCACAGTCACTCTTCTTTTAATCCAAAGAAGTCTATTTTCAAATGAAATGTCAGAGCAAACAGAAAAATGCACAAAAGCACAGTATGTAGAGTGGGGGCAGGTGCCCCGAGCCCACTCATACACTACCTTTCTCTCTCATCATCGTCCTCTTCAATGGAGGAAAATCAAAGCCCTGGGAACTGGCAAAACTCAATTTAAAACTATTTTACTAGATGATTCCTAAGGCTCCTTTTCATAAGAACATTCCACAACTCTAGGAGGTAATTGATTTACAGGTTTAATCATGTTGTGAAATTTCTACAGAAACAGTTGCCAACATAGTGGCAGTAGTGGGAGGCCACGCAGAAGTAGTGATTTCAACAAAAACTTATTAAGCTTTTTTTTTTTTGTCTTCAGTACTTGTGCCTCACCCCATCCCCCAATGGATAAGAGTCATAACTGTCCCCTCATATCCTGACTCTCAGACTGTATTGGATATTGTTTTTCTAGACTCTTCCTAGAGTTCTGTAAACTTCCAGAATATGTGGCTTAGTATATTTGCCAGTCTTGTAGTTTTTCCAATGAAATACCTAACACAAGTAAAGAGAATCATGTCTTTAGCTCGCACTTGAGGAAGTTCATATCCTAAGATCAAGCAGACCCATTCCCCTGGCTCTGGGCGAGACCACAGTGGTAGAATGGCATGGCAGGGGTGTGTCTTATCAGTGGTTCCATGACTGACAAGAGCAGAAAGAAGGAAGGAGTGGAGATGAATCTTCTCTTAGATACTAAAGGGCTCTGCAAACACTGCAAAGAGCATCAGTGCAAAGTAACACACCCCCTCAATAACCTGAAGTCCTCTCTCCCAGCCCCCAACCTGGTGGACTTTGACATGCCGGCCTTCAGGGGATATTTATTAACAAAACCGTAATGGGTAGTATAATGTATTTGATGACGAATTTCTTTGTGTATTACCTCTCTCCTTTCCTTCAGGATTTCTCTTCTTCATAGCATTGAACTCTGGTCCACTTTAACACTTTCTGTGGCTCTTATGCTCTCCTCTTTTCCTCTGTTACTTTTCTTTGCTGCTGCATTCAGTTCATATATCTTTTCGTGATCCATCTTTACTTTCCTAATTCCGTCTCCCCTTGTGTCGTTTTCTGTTAAGCTTGTCTAACTTCTTAAATTAAGATACTTTGATTTTAATGCTGAGCTATCCATTTAATTCAGTTTATAAGTTGACATACACACAGGTGTAAATTAGTTTTTCTTCCTTAGCTTTCTTTTCATTTCTATTCATTTTTGTACTCTATGGCGTTGCATTTGGCTATGAGAGTGTACCCACCTACGTGGACACATATAGAGGTTACAATTTGACATTGGGATATCTTCCTTCTATTGCTTCTTTAGGTTTTGACGGTCTCTAACTGACTCTGAAGCTCTCCTTTATGGCTAGACTGGCTGATCTATGTGCCTCTGATAGCAACCTGTCTCTAACTCCATTGTGAAGCTGCAGAATCACTAACTTCAGTTATCAATGACAGAGACTTCAAAGCAAACTAAAATTTAAAAAAAAAATAAAGAAAATCATATAGGACGAAGTAAATTTTCAATTATCTAGTAATTAGGTTAGAATGCCCATGATGGAATTGATAGGCATTTATTGTGGAAAGGGTATATCATTAAGATAATCAAGATACAGAAAGCATATTATTACATCATGCCTAAAAATATCCCAATCCATTGCAGCCAGTATCATTTTTTCCTAACTCTTAAAATACATAGACATTCATTTTAAGTTATTTCTTCAATTAATTCCAGGATTCCATCATGCTTAAAATGTTTAGAAGGGTCTGGAGTGAGAGCTTAGGAAATTGTGTTTATGCACATGTAAGTATATATTTAAGGAATGAATTTGCTTTGCTTGGGTTCATCTTATTCTTTCTTTTTTCCTTAGTTTTCTTATATTTTAATGAAAGTTGTATTTGTAAAGCAATCTTAAAACTATATTAAAATTTAGCCTGCAAAAGCGCTGCTTTTGAAATGAATTGACTCCCTCTGCCATACTATTCCTTGCCTGTCCTTTGTACCTCAAGAGCTTGCAGCAAGTGGAAAGACCTTTGACTGGAATCTTGCTACAGATAGCTCTATAACAAGCCCAGTAGTTCTTGGTGTACCAATGATCCATGAGCCATATCTAAACTAGTTTATTCAATACACACAGATACATGGGGTCTACTTCAGACAGGAATTATGAAGGGTAGACCTCCAACTCTGTGTTTCAAAAACCCATGATGGCAAACACATCATAACCACTGAAGGGACTCCTCTTCAGGCTGACTACCAAGGTCCCAGCTATCAAATTATTGAAGTCCAGCAATCAAAAGCCCTCTTCAGCTCACCTAGTTAGCATTCCCAATTAAAATTAAATACCTTATCCTAACACAGTGTTTACCCATGTATATTTGTAAACTGCCATTTTCCTATGTGCTAATTCTGTCTTCTCTCTATCCAGAGGCATTGTTTGGTCCTCTGGACCAAATATCCTTCCTCCCTCTCCCTTGTTCCCCTTCTACTTCTCCCTCATCCTTTATCTCCTGTCTTTGTCCTTTACTGTCTGCCCTGTGTCCCTCTGGAGCAAATCAATCACATTTGCTGGGAACTTGGTCTCGTGTGTCCTGAGGAGATACTTTCCCTAACAACTACACTATAAAAATCGTATCGGACCAGTTACCACTGGCCTTTACTTGTGCTTGTGAATATGTGTCATCCTGATTCTTATTGAAATAGCCAGTGACTACTTCTTCCATGATCATTATTGAGGAACCAGCCTGCTTCCTCTTCCTCCTCCCTTCTTCTCTCTCACACTGTCTTCTGGAGGCCTCTTTGTCATTATCTCTGTTGCTAGTATCTCACTCCATACTCCAGGACACCCAAGCATATCTATGACAGGCCTTCAACTGTTATTTTCTCACCATATGATCAGACCTAGAGGAAAAATATCATTTTCCAACTGAAAACACAGTAGCCTGTGATTTGGTTATTCATGAAGTCACTTGTAGTGTAACATAGGTCTTTCCTCAGGAGGCACAACAAACACACACATCTATTCTACTCATGGAGAAAACCCATGACAGACCGAAGTACTAATACCACTAATGTCCAACTTGGTGAACCAATGAGTTTTATTGGAGTTCCTTATGAGAATATGGATGAGGGTTACTTTCAGAAGCAGAAAGGACTCAAAGACAGTTACATCACCAAAGCCTACTGCAGTATGGGTTAACAGCCCGCAGAGCCAGGAACTTGAAACACACTGTACAGCTTTCAGGCAGCTCAACAGGTAGGAGAGCATCACTTCTTAATGACTCAGTTAGTCCAAACCTCTTCCAGGCATCTGGGCAGCTGGTCTGGTTTCAGAGTCTTCTCTGTAGCTTGCCTTCTATAAGAGTCTTATTTGCAGTGGTGCTTCATTTCCTCTGAGAGGGACTCTTGGGGTTTATTGCTTACTCTGGCATGGAAGAGGAAGTGAATCTGGTTAGTTTCAGGGACTTCCTGAGCTGTTTGAATTGTTTGCCTTCTTGTTTAAGGAATTTCCTGCAGGGTGAAAGCTGTTACACAATATTATAGCCAATCAGGATTGTTTTGTTTTGTTTTGTTTGTTGTTGTTAGTGGTGGTGGGTTTTGTCTGTTTATTTGCTTGTTTTTGTTTTTGTTTTTATTGTTATCACCAGATGGGAAAGCAAGGACTATCATCAAGGAGGTTACTAGAGAGTCTTCTTACTTTTCTCTGTGACTTTTACTCTGGATAACCAAAGACCAGGGAAGGACAGTGATGACGACAAGAAGAAAATTAAACTCTTCTCATGTCTACGATGGCATTGATAGTAAGGAGGCTCTCCGTTTAAATAAACTTATCCAGGTTCTTCAACCTTCCATATATATACATATTCATCCATCTATGATTCAGGAGACCATAGTAGTCCCTATTACCTAAAGATATCTTTGATATTCAGGATCTTTACTAAATATCATACCTACAAAAAAGTGTATATTCATAAATCAAAGGTCATAGGGGGTATTTTTACAAAGGGCACAAAATAGTCCCACACACAACACCTCACCAACTTTCACTGAAGGGACTCTGGCCAGCTCAAGGGTGGCAAGAATGGCAGTGGCAGACCTTGCCCTTCTCCACGATTCCCTCTGCCTTGCTAAAAACCAGTAGATTTTATTTCTAAAGCTATCCACCAACATTTATTCCTTTATTTGGTCACTTCCTCCTTCTGAGGCTGACTACCAAGGCCCAACTATGAAAGTATTTAAGTCCAGCAATCAAAAACCAGGATTGGGGATTTAGCTCAGTGGTAGAGCACTTGCCTAGCAAGCACAAGGCCCTGGGTTCGGTCCCCAGCTCAAAAAAAAAAAAAAAAAAAAAAAAAAAAAAAAAACCTTTGGTTCACCTACTTAACATAACCAACCAAAATGTACCACTGGATACCATTGCATCCAAGTCTGTTCCAACACTGACCTCCCTTTTTCTCTGAGTCAGAAAGCAGCCACTTTTGACTTTTCTTTCCCATTTAATAAAGGATCTGTCTATGAAACAGGTATTTGGGTATTTGGGTGTGGTTTATGTCTAAAGGGATCCCTTGCTGTGCAAGGTCTCCTAACACTTGTGACCTCTAGCTCCATAGATTCCCTCCCTATGAACATATAAAATCATCCAACCTGGATCCATCTGTTTAGTTTCTATACCAGTATGTTTTGGGAGGACACCCTTGAGGTTGCACATAGAATTTGTACATAGTATTTAGTGTCGCACAGTATTTTCTTTTGTTAATACACCATAGCTTATTGTCTGTTCCTTTATTTATAAGGTTTTTTGTTGTTGTTTCTTAGTTGGAAGTACTAAAAATTGAATATATTGTGCCATAAATTCTATTGGGTCCATTCTCAAGCAAAGAACTTCGTAACTCAGAATGTGTGGATATTAACCCTTAACACACTGCTTAACAGTTTATCAGTTTGTACCTCCACAAACAACATGGGCGTGTCCTGTCATTTCCTATCATTATCAGTTGTGATTATTGTCTCTCTTTTTTATTTTAGTCTTCCTGTCAAGCAAAGATATTGACTTGTGGTTTTCATTTTCTCCTGTTTTATGATGAATGCAGTTGGCTACGTTTCATGTGCTTTCTTCTGGCTGTCGTGAGAATGAAACGATAGAATCCATCCAAAGCTCTTTGCATAGACCCCAGCATATCTCACACATACAATAAAGCTGAGTGTCCTTTCTTATGATACCTTTGAGATGGGAATTGGGGGGTATCTTTGAGAATGATAGAACCTTTCTTGGGGCAGCTAGGGTTCCAAAACTCAATGGCCACCAAAGCCACCATGAACCAGTGACTTTCTGGTTTTTGTTTTGTTCTGTTTTGTTTTTAAAGATTTATTTATTTTATATATGTGAGAACACTGTGAAATGTGTCGGTGGCTTCAGACACACCAGAAGAGGGCATCAGATCCCATTACAGATGATTGTGAGCCACCATGTGGTTACTGGGAATTGAACTCAGGACCCTCGGAAGAGCAGTCAATGCGTGCTCTTAACCGCTGAACCATCTCTCCAGCCTAGCTTTCTGGTTCTTGCCTTATGAATTGAAGAATGAAATACACAGACCAGAGAAGGTGAGTTTTAGAGGCAGGTATATTATGGGTAGAGGATTAATGTGAAAACTAAGGTAAGGTATGGGAACTAAATGAGCAGCTGAATCCAGTTGGCCCAACACACAAGCTGTCTAGATGCCTCTTTCCACTTGGGTCACATAGTCATAGTGAGCCTCCAGGTAGAGGTGCTCAATTAGGAGATCGGAAGAGAAACAGGTACCAGTGCTAACTAGGCATTCCAAGCCTCCAGGAGGAACAGTCTCAGAACAGCTGTTTTGACATCCCTTCCATACCAAGCTACTTCCAAGAAAGAATGTGATTGTGACTGTGGCTGTCCTATCAAATCTATAAAGTGGTTCATTTAAAGAGCGCTGCTGCATGAACATGAGGGAACTGGACCCTCATCAGTCCTCGCTTACTGACTGGCACTTCACTAATGCCATGATGGAGGAAAGCCACCATTAAGTGGTGGTGTCTCGGTGTACTACTCGTATCACTTCCAGGTAGGAGTGCTAACTGAAGGTGTGGACTGGGAATCCTGTGCCCTGGGTGTGCCATCATCTGACTGTTCAACTGTTGAATAAAAGACTACTGGGGATGTGCCCACCTCTCCACCAATCAAGAGCAAAGTTTTCCTTTACCACAATGTAAAGGAAGAATTGCGTTTTCTTAGTGTGTGTTATTCTGTTTGGTCACATTCTTCTCAACAGATCACAGCATGAAATGGTTGAATATTAATTGTGCCCTGTCACAGAAGTGAGGGGTTCTGAACACTGGTCTCCAACCGAGGAAGTGAAATGACAAACTTTCAGGAATTTAGATGTGAGAATGGCATTGCTGAGACCACAAAGTGGCCTTAAATTTAAAGCTGTCTAAACAATGACAGCAGGCAGGCACCAGACACTGCCTTCCAGCATATTGTAAAGAAAATGTATCCTAACTAAGTGGCTTTTATTTGTTGAATTATTGAGTTTGTTTCTTCATTTTTTTGTTCAAATATGCAGTGGGGGACACTCCACAGTCACATTCTCACTCATGTATTTAAAACAGGAGCAGCTAAAGTACCTCACTGATGTGGGTTATAGTACAAAATGTGGATTAAGAAACTTCCTTTTTCTTACTTCAGAGATTCCCATAGGCTTTGGCTACATTACCTAACATGTCCTTTGAGGTGGCAATTCAAGCCCTAATTTGACCCAAGAATAAAGAAATGACTATAAAACCTAAATACCGTTTGAGTCAAGAAACAGTCATGGACTGGTCATAGCAATGATCTCTGTGTGTGTGTGGAAAGTTACATCAAAGTGTGGTGTGGAAAGCAGAGTCATCACCAGCTCTTTGCATACATGTGGGGCTTGGCTAGAGGGTTTAGAGTAGTGGTTTGCACTAGGGATGGTTTTGACCCTTAGGGGAATATTGGGAAATGTCTGGAGACAATGTTGGCTGTCCCATCTCAGACAAAGGAGACTCTTCAACTTCCACTATGCACAGGGTGATCCCTTACAATATAGAACACCCTTGTCCAAAGTCACATTTGGGCTTACATTTGCATGTACTAATTTGTTGCCTTTGACTTTGCCTCTGAGATGCAGAATGAATCTTGCCACATAGTGCACTGTTTATAAATTTGCATTAAAGAATAAATGTAACTATAAAGGCAACACTCCCTTTAATAGGAAATGCTGTTTACTATGTGATAACCGAGTGAATAAATTGTGTTACGTGGACCAGTTCGTAAAACTGTTCAATAATCACCTCACATATTTTTTCAGAGTTAATTTTTCCACCTTCTTCCCCCTACAATATGCTTTCCTTTTGAAGGTTGTCAAATTAGAAATCAGGTAAGTAACAATTTAATTAAAAACAGTGGCTTTGATGTTGGGCAAACATGAATTCAAATCTTCAATGACTATCATTTTCTGGACTATAAATTAAGATAAAAGTGAACCAATGTAGCTGAGAGCGTATAAAACATACTCCTTTATAATAATAATCATTCCATTCTCTGCTTAGCACAGGACACAGTCATATGAACCCATTTGGTTGTGCATCACCCCTTCATACTGTTGGCTGCCAGGCAGGGTGGTTTCTTTTTGGTTAAGGAGTTGTTGTCTGACTTCCAATGTCTTCATGAGGTTGCCTAACTAGCCCCTTTGAAGGGAAAGCTGAACCAACCATGCCAACTTCTCAATGTAGAGCATTTCTACGTGTCAGGTACTGCACTAAAGTTGTCACATACATTCCAATCTTCCTCTCACAGCAAAGAACTTGGTACATCATGACTGAAGAAGCTTTGATCGTGTGTGTTAGTATCAGATTCAGTACACAGACACAAACACATTTGATGCCGAAACTCAAATTGCTTCCACCACAAATGATACTGTCTCTGAGCAGCCAGCAGGGGAACTTTGTCATATGGGATAGAATGTACAAGTTTAAAAGTAAAATGTAATGTAGATGTCTGTGGAATGGGAATGAAGGTAAGGGCTATAAAGTACCAGTGTGGTTTGCTCATTAGAGCACTGTCTGTTAGTGCATCTTGGTAACCAACTTGGGTGAACATCTGCAGGGACCTGGGTAAGTTGTACAGAAGAGCATATAAGGCCTCACGATGCAGGAAGCAGGTTTCTATACAATGACTTGAAAGGTAGCACTTTGTTATGAATGTGGTTGAAGTTACAGAAAGGTGTGTGTGGTGTGGTGTGGTGTGTGTGTGTGTGTGTGTGTGTGTGTGTGTGTGTGTGTGTGTGTTACAGTCAGACTTGTACAAGAATGGTGCCTACAAAGAACAGATTTTGTAATAGGGTAAAAGACTGATAACAGGACTTGTACTTTATGTATGAATATATATGAAGACACTTTGTATATACACCCACATATATATATAATATTTGAAATATTAAAAATTAATCAAATATGGAAAATTAATCAAGATGCATTGTGGAGGGCATCTGAGGAAGGCAGGGAGAACAGTGGAGGTGTTTGTTTAGTATAGTTCTTGTGGCATCTAATAGAGGGTTCCTCTTGAAAGACCTTCCATTGAGTGGAAGTCTGGTGCTATAAAATTCAATTTACGCATTCAGTTTACAGGGGTACGAGACAGTTCCTGGGAAAAAGAACGAAAGAGATTAAAAAAAAAGTCTCTTCAGGCCATTGTTCCTATTTGACTATAATATGGCTATTTATTCATAGAGTACTTTCCACAGATCCTGATTTTTATGGTGCCATAAAGTAAGATTTTCAGAAACTTGGTGGTGGGTAGCATACTGCCGTCAATGACACTGTTAATTAACGAAGAATTCTACTTAGTGAGGATGAGTATCATATTTTTCTGAGAATGAATCTTGAGAGCTTCCTTGATTCTGCGGCGATTCTGCTTCCATTATCATTTAGAGATTGAGGCATGAGATGGGTCTGGTGATTATAATGATTTAAGAGGAGAGATGATATGTTAGAACTATGGGAGATTCTATAATTTCATGGTCTATAGAATAAAAAAATACATCACACTGTTAGACCTTAGTGTTTTGTACATTAACGTTGGCTGTTGTGAAACTCTAACGGCAAGTTTGTCCCGCACTCCCCTGAAGTGGGTGACATACCTTTCGTCTTGACTGATGAAGAAAGGGGAATTAATATAGTTTATTATAAAATTTCTTCAGGGTTTTAGCTATAATGACACATATGTGAGGAGAAAGAAAAGTATTCGTTAATAATTTCCCAGAAATTATTCATAATTTCATTTAATGACATTATAGACCCTAGACCTTCTAGATGCTTCATCTGACTGAATGGAACCATCCAGAACTGTGAGGCAGTTAGCCATATGGAGGTCATAATGCCTCTGATCTGCAACCTGCAGTAAATAATTATGTTGCTTTTTGGAGCAATGTTATGCCATGAGAATTTAATCATTAATAATTTGGGCTGAGACATTGTTAGAAATTTGAATTGTAAGTTTCCCATGTTATGCTCTTGAGATCGTGTAAGACTAACTTCAATGATTTATTTTAAAGCAATGGTGTGCATGTGTATGTGTACACACCCACCTTCCACAGTGGAGATCAGAGGACAACTTTTGGGTGTCGATTCTCACCCTCTACATTGATAAGGCATGGCTTCTCTTGCTTCTGATGCACTAACAGCTCCAGGCTAGCTAGCTAGCACATAAGCCTCTGACATTCCTTCTTACCCCCCTCCCCAGCCTTTCTGTACAATTGCCAGCATTCCACTCTTATGCCACGACAAGGTTTCTGCATGAGTTCTGAAAACCAAATGCAGGTCCTCTGGCTTTGGGGCAAGTACTTTTTATTTGCTGAGTCATTTCCCCAAGATTTGTGTGTGTGTGTGTGTGTGTGTGTGTGTGTGTGTGTGTGTGTGTGTGATGTTTGAGATCTCACCTCAGCCATTAAAATAAAAAGTAAAATAAATAATTCAACTGCCTCTTAGCATAGAGAAGTTGGGTGTAGATATATTCACAGTTAGTCAACAGGGAACTGAGTTATCAACTACACTTTGTTTATTAGTAGATGAAGTCAAAGACTCCCACATGCCAGGATGTTTTCTTTGCACAGTGGTTGCTAAAATATTGGAGGTATATGGATTTCCTCAACTTTGTTTTTAACTTTATAAAATTAGATTTCTCTACTCTAAAACGTGTAGGCTATATTATACACCATTGCTTAAGACTCAGGAAAATTATACTTTTATAACAAATCCTAGCAGAGAAATGTAAGAGAAGGGTGCCACTGAACTAATAAAACTTGGTGATGTAATATAATACACGCTTGTGGAAAAAAAATCAAACAGACACATACAGATAGAATAGCTGCTCTCTTGGAACTCTCTGGGAAGAATTTGTTTGCATCCCCCATAGGTAAGTATGTTTACAGTGCTTTCCCAGAGAGAATCTTCTTCTGGTTCTGTACCGCAGCAGGCTTTCATCATGCAGCTGTGCTCGATGTCCACTCTTTGATAGCAGGTCTCCCTTCTAATGACTTAAGTGATATCATAGTGTCTTTTCCATCTTTAGGTCAGAAGTTCCACGCCTTGGTTCCCAGCTCACTGCCACTCTTGCTTAAACAGTTGTAACAAAATTTAGTGCAATGCATGGCAGACTTTTTGTTCTGCTTTCAGTTCACTCACAGAACAAAAATGATTTCTGACTACCTATCACCCCTCCCACTGAGTGTTTATTTCAGCCATTGTTTAAATATATCAGAGTCAACCCATTTTTATCTGTCCTGTTTTATTAGGACTCAAATCACATGAGTTATATTCTTGGGTCTGGGGGCTCCACTTGTATTGTTTTTCTCTTTTTTCTGTCATTTTCACTTCTCACGTCTCTCTCTCTGCTTTCCTGTTAGTATCTCTTCCTTTGGCCTCATTTCTAACAGTCTGTCACTGTCCACTCTAAACTCAGCTGTGCCTTTCCACTGCTGGCCACCCCAGCATTGTCGCTGCAGCCTAAACTAATCTCTCCTTCAGCATTTGCTCCCTCAGAGAGAAGAACTCAAGCCTTCCTTTCAGCACCATAGTTGCCTAAAAGTGCTGTGGAAATGTTTGAGCCCTAGGACTCATTCAAGAAACTGAGGCAGAAAGGTGGCAAAGCCAAAACACGTACTACATAGCATCACCCTATCTGTATGTATCTGCAGGCACGTGCATGCACACACGCATATGCACACACACATAAGCTCATATATGCACACATATCCACATATGAACAGACATGCACACACACACACACACATGATCATGTGCCCACACATGCTCACACATGCACACACTCTGGTGGTCCACTTGCAACTGTACCAATTCCCAGTATGCTGATCTCTGAAAAACCGACTAGAAAAACCTAACACAAAATTACAATTTTTAATAGACGTCTTAAAATTATGCCACTACTGAAGTTCGGTCTAGGCAGAAGACTTTAAATATTTTTGGTGTTAAAAAAAACTTTTAATCTGTCTTTTCTATGAAATGAGGCATAAAATAATTTCAAAGTGATCTTTTATATTTTTTGGACGAAGCAGTAACACATTGCTGCTCTGCTTTAAACTTGAAGTAGACAGGTGAAATCCTGAGCACTGAATGTCTCAAACAGTGTGACTAGGAAACCATGAACACCCAGAAACATTTATTCTGCAATCTTAGTTTACATATGTCCCAACTGGATAAAAGGCCTCCTCTGGGACACTTTCCTATCTGCGTCTTTCTCTTTTTCCTTTGCCTACAATGTCATGTCAGTTGTAGCCAACAGAGAGGTTGCTCCCTTGAGGAATGATACTAAAAAGGACAACTTTCATTACGGGACTGAAGCACAGCAGTGTTATCTGGGAAATACACCCAGGTTTCTGAGGTGAATGTCTTCCCCTGGGGAGGCAGGAGGACTTCAGAGTAGCTTGCTGGGAGATTGTGCCCTCTGTCATGTAAATTAGATGCAAAGATGGAAGGAGGAGGAACTATCCAGACTCACTCGGGAGAGCTTTCTGCCGAAGAGCACTTTGTGGGCCACGGAGGGTGGAGCCAACTGTAAACGAGCCAATCACTGGAAGAAAGCATCACAAGGCAGTCCTTGAACTGTCAGTGCTTTTCTTAAGTAAGCCACAGATTTAAGACATTGTCTTATCCTGCTTTTATACTATTATCCTGATGACCAAGTCTAAAGTTCCGATGGCAAAAGGAAATACACACTTAGCTAGAAAATCCAAAACAAAACAAACAAACAAAAAGAAAGAAAAAAACCCCAGCAAAATAGAAAAGGAAACAACTTCTGTTCATTTATGTGCTGAGTCCACATGAGATTATTTCTCATGACACATGTAAATATTGGGTCTTACACACACTGTGCGTGTACACTTCTACATACACATATAAGATCGGCTGAGTATAGTGGCGCCAATAGCCCCCCAACACCCAGCTCACTAAAAAGTTCTAAACACTTAATTTATGAAAATATCCAAGGTGTTGACATCATAAAATTTAACTATACCACTCTCCTAGTTGGGCCCTTTAGTTAGTGTTTTCTTTCCTTTCTTTTTTTTTTTTTTAACCTTTCATAAATACTCATAGAGCATTTGTAGTGATCCTAGAATAATAAAATAATTGGAAAAGAGGTGAAAAATGTTTAAAGACTAAATAGCATACTATCAAATGATTCGATAAACCTTATATTGCTATCTTAGCTACAGTCATTGAGACCCAGTTTTCACCCAGTCTCACTGGCAAGCAGTGCCCTAACTTTCCAAAGCTTTGCATAGGCGACAAGTGCTGCCTCTTCTCCGGCTGAAAGCACATCGGTTTTATTCTTGACCAGGATGACTGTTACTCCATGTAAGAAGTCCCTTTCCTGGGGACCTCTAAATTGCTCCAGGCAAGAGTGGCCTCTCAGACCATAGCTTACCAAATATATCATATATATAATTTATATATATATATAATTTATATATATTAGATATATGGACATATATCTAATATATATATGCCTTTGTATATGCAATCACCTTGCTGAAGTCTTCCCACTATTTTTCAAAAAAAACAAAAAAACAAAAAACAGGTGTTATTTTCTTATTTAAAAATGAGACAAGGGAAGCTAGAGGAAAACCAGTAAAGAGCCTGGATGAGCATCAGAAGATGGCTTTGTTTTGTGCAGTCTGTTACATTGCTGTCCCATCCAGGGTGTAAAGGAAAGTCCAAAGAGAGAACTGGCGTAAAATCGTGGTCACTGCTCAGTTCCCTTCCTTGTTCTCCTTTTAAAAAGAGAATGACATCAGGAAAAAGGCCTCTGCCCTGTCTGAGGTCATGGATAAGAAATCTCCAATTCAGAGTACACATTTAGAAAAAAGACAGGAAAAATCGGCCCTGGGTCTGTTTCTCTAAAGTTTGCTTCAGACAAATGTTAATTTCCAGCACTGTGCTGAAATATAAAGAGACAAACTGAGGTTCTGGGGAGGTTTGCAGAGGTCTAGTGAGATTTTAAAGAGAATGTTACAGGATTCCAGGACTCAGTTAAGAACTTTGTGATGATATTCAGAGGAAAATGTTTGTTTCTTCTGCAATGTGGATGAAAAACGTTTGGTGGCTGAAAACCCCACTTGTATATTGCTGATTTGGGTGTGTGTTGGTGGGGGTAGTATTATGAATGAAAATGACCCCCATCTGCTCATAGGGAGTGGCATTCATTGAAAGGATTAGGATGTGTAGACTTGTTAGAGTAGGTGTGGCTTTACTGAAGGAAGTGTGTCATTAGGGGTAGCCTTTGACAAAGGTTTCAGAAACTCGAGCCAATTCAGTTAGTTCAACGTCTCTTCTTTGTACTTTCCATTCCAGATGTAGAACTCGTAGGTATTTCTCCAGCACCACCTCTGCCTGTGTGCCACCATGCTTCCAGCCATGACAATAGTGAACGAAACCTGTGAAATGTAAGCCAGCCCCAACTAAATGTTTTCCTTTAAAAGAGCTATCGTAGTCTGAGTGTCTCTTCACAGCAATAGAAACTCTAAGACAGGGGCAGATCATTAAACGTCTCTATTTTGACTATAGAACCTATTGAAAAAAATATGGGTTCAAATCTGTTCTCAAAAGTCTTCCCATTGAAGAAAAATCATATAAATTTCAAAAGAAGACATTCCTAAACTTTTATTTCTATTGCATTCTTTTTTCTAATTAAAAAGTAATTATTTGTCTACCGTGTGTGTGTGTGTGTGTGTGTGTGTGTATCTGTGTGTCTGTGTGCAAATGTATATGGTGAGTGAACGTATTATCGTTAGAATTGGTTCTTTCCTTCAATGTCTGGGTTCTGTGGATTGAACTCAGGCCACTTGGCTTAGCAACAAGCATCTTTACCTGTTAGGCCATCTAGCCAGCTTTCCAACAAAAATCTATTCCTTCTTATTGCTTATGAAATTTTCATAAGAGCCATCATAATCTTCAAGCCAATGAATAGTACCTGATACTGTGGTGAAATATATTACCGAGCAAAACAGTTTAGCACAGGGGCCTTCTGGATGCTGTCAGTAATAGCAAATACAGGAGGGAACAATGTTATCAGTTACAATTTTGGCTAGAACAACAAACTCTGAATCTTTGGCAAGGATGGAACCATTTGCCAGATTCTCAGGGGAGGAGGGAATAGGACAGATAGGTCCAAATTCCAGGTTTTAAAAAAATCTTAATTTTTTACATTGTTTTCTGTGTTTGTGTAGGGTATGCACAGGTGTATGCCATCACAGGTAAGTAGCAGTCAGAGAACAGCTTGTGGGAGGGGATACTCCATGTGATGGCTAATTGTAGCTGTCTATTTGAACACTTCTAGAATTAACCAAAACCCAAGCAGCTGGGCAGAGCTCTGCGTGATTATTTTTGATTGGATCATTTGAGGTGGAATGACCCAATCTAAACATGGCTCATTTGAAGTCTGAAGACCCACTTAAATCTGAACCACACCTTCTGCTAGCAACCTACAGAAAAGGACTTGGGAGAAGGATCCTTTTGCTCTTTGCCTGCTTGCTTTCACTCTTACTGGCAAATTTATCTACCTTGTTGCTGAGGCATCCCTTTGATGGGTTTAGAACATACTTCTTCAGGATTCCAACGTAGATCAAAGACCAGTTGAGACATTCAATTTCATTGTCTTAGTTAGGGTTTCACAGCTATGAACAGACACCATGACCTAGGCAAGTCTTATAAAGGACAACATTTAATTAGGACTGGCTTACAGGTTCAGAGGTTCAGTCCATCATCATCAAGGTGGGAGCATGGCAGCATTTAAGTAGGCATGGTACAAGCAGACCTTAGAGTTCTACATCTTCATCTAAAGGCTGCTAGCAGAATGCTGACTTCCAGGCAACTAGGAGGAGGGTCTTAAAGCCCATGCCCACAGTGAGGCACCTACTCCAACAAGGCCATACCTCCAAATAGTGCCACTCCCTGGGCCAAACCTATACAAATAACCACACTTGTGGACTGAACAACTACTAGAATTTTGCCTTTCTGGTGGGAGCCAGCCATTGTTGGACTAGAAGAACCACAGCCTATAAACCATTCTAATAAATCCTTTTTTAATATATGTAGACTAATTCTATCAGTTCTCTTCCTCTAGAGCAGTGGTTCTTACTTTTCCTAATGCTGAGACGTTTTAATATAATTCCTCATGTTGTGGTGAGCCCCAACTATAACATGATTCCACAGCTACTTCATGACTATAACTTTGCTACTGTTCTGAATTGTAATGTCAACATCTGATATGCAGGATATCTAATATGTGACACCCAAAGACTTCACAACCTACATGTTGAAAAGCCACTGCTCTAGAGAACCCTGACCTAATACACTCTCCTTCCACCACGTGGATTTCAGTGATCAAACTCAGGCCATCCGACTTGAGAGAAAGTGCTCCCCCATGCTGAGTCCTCTAGTAGACCCCCTTTTGGCTTTGTGGGATGCAGGGTGCATTGCATCTCCATTATAACCCATTGCAACAGCACTCAGAGCCCTTTCCCCTTATCTGAATGCAACTCAGCATCCTTCCTTCCCCTTTCTTCCCTTCCTGCCCCCTCACTTTATTGATCATAACAAAGAATTTCTTTTTTTAGCCAAAGAATTATATCATCTATAGAAATTACATTATCTTTAGACAATACAAAATACACGTAAAGAAGAAAACCAAAAAGTCCACAACCCCATTACCACTGTCTACAGATAACTGACCTTTATGTTTTGGGCGTGCTTTCTTCTACTTTTCTCATTCTACATGTACATGTGTACACAAGCCAGGGCACGTGCTGTATGACACATCTGGGTGGACACACGCTGTAATGTGAGGTTATATGAAGTGATAGATAACTTTGCTCTCCTGACTTGTAGAGTATCATCATCATCACTGTTCCTCAATATTTCATAGGCTCTTATGCTGAAAAGTTAAGTCTCACTATAATTAGGCCAATTAGTAAAGCATGCATAAATAAAAATATTTTCACATACGCCTAACCCACACCTCTGAATTAAACACTAATCACAATGCAGTGTCTAGTCTCACATCCTTTTATATTATGTTCCTTCAAATGTGAATAAGGCAACACATCAGCATGCTTAAGATTTCAACCCATTAACTTGATTTTGAGTAACCCTTTGAAAGTCATAAGGAACAGTGGGTTAGAAATGTCAGCATCTCATCTGTTTGGCGGTAAGACGAGAATGTTGCAATGGAGTAGAAGTTGACAAATACAGTTCTTTGGGTTTAGACTCCTTATTGCACTCTTCCTAATAACACCTGAATCCATCTCCATGGGTATTGTGCTTCTCATGTAGATAAACAAGAAGAAATGACTCCTTTGCACTTTGCACTGGGTCTCTGAGGAAGGATATCAGTTCAGTTTGATAATCGCTCAGCATTCAGAAAAATTATTTTTTCTCAAGTGCCAAAGGAATATTTGTTGTTACCTTGTTTAGTTTGTAGAAAATTGGACTCACATTTTTTTCTAACATGTTTAAAAGGTCCTGTAGGGAAAGGACGTGAAGATTAACTCAATAGCCATTGACTTTACAGAATGAAACACCTATGAAATTATTACAAATACTTAAACTCACGGAGTTGCTCGACAAACTTACTTTAGTCTAATTAAATAGCTGTCCCCCTTTGCTCTTATATTTTGTTTTACCCTAGATAAGAAGCAAATACATCGTTTCTGGATGGCATTAAATATTTCTCTCATAATATATCACCAACAAAGTCCTGCTGGATTAATGAATCATGTGCATGTTTGAAAGTGGGATTGTACTTTGTCTAATTGTGGCATCAGTTGTCATGGTGACTATCAGCCAATCAGTGAATAAACACCCTTTCTTGGCAGCGTTTGGATGAAGAAAGCTTTGTGTGGTTGTCAGCCTGAGATTTATGATGGTAAAACTATATTTGGCAGGCCAATCAATGTGTTGACCACTCTTTGTATTTCTGCCCTCATTTTGAGTCAACCTCTGATATTCAACTAGAATATTAAGAGACCCTGGGTCTTCTGAGAAGTTTTGCTATTAATAGATCACTTTTACAAAGTGTGCATAGAATGACGAGCTATTTGTATACACATGCAGCAAAGGCAACCTTTGGTATTTCTTTGTATTTCTAATTGCAAATGTCAGATCTTGAAAGCAAGTGTATATTAGTGGATATCTTTTTATGTCTACTATTAAAACATGTCGAGTGATCTATAAATTACCCCATAGATAAACAGTGGATTAAAATTAGGCACTCTCCTCTGTCATCGCCATAATATTAATCATGGGAGTTTGGGTCTTTAATGTTAATATATACCTTTTAGCAGTATATGTCACTACATATTAAATTACATGATAGCTGACAGATTTTTAAATCAAAACATTTTTTCTTTCCCAGTGTCATAACATAAGAAGGAATAGAGCAATTTTGTGCTCATGGAATATTGTTTAATCTTTTTCATGAGTTTTGATTATTTACATTTGCAATGGACACAGACGTTTTGTGAGTGACTATCCTTATTTACATCCCAAAAGAGGCACTTACTATTTCTTTTAGTACACAAAGAGCAATTAAAGGAATATCCACAAGTCAATACTCATGTAATATTTTTGGTAAAATATTGCATCTTCTTAAGTATTTGCTTTCTTTGACCAGAAAAAAATTGCTACTGAAAAATACTATTAAAAACTTGAGATTATGACTTCTATGTCTTAACAGATCCAACACTAAAATTCTTACAACATTTTGTCCAGTAAAGAGTGACTTTTTACCCTCACTCTTCCTAACTAAGTATGATGAGGTTGTACAGTTAGTTGACATGAACTATATTCATTGGGTGATGAGAAGTTATGGTTGTTTATATGTCTGTTCACGTCACATCCAAAATTTCTTTTATGAATACCCTATTTTAATCTCCCCATCTGTCAAGACACAGATCAGTTATAGATATTGGGCTGTAAGTAGCAAGATGATACTTTGTATGGAGTAAAAATGTAATAAACCCATTGGCCACTTGTCTAAATCCAATGTGTTCTCCTCCATTGTTACTCTTCTGTACTTTATCTGGGGTCCCAATGCTTCTATCTATCCTGTCTGTTAGTGCTGCAATTTTTGCAACTGTAGAGTATTGATCACTCTATCTTGAGCATTTTGAACAATGTGAGTTAGTTCTTGATGCAAGCCTAACATATTGGGATACCCTGTCACAGGAGTGGCATGATTGCTAAGAAGTCACCTTCATAAGCAGTAGGTGAGCACAGCCAGCTCTCATATAAGCAGCTGAGTGACTTTTGAGTATCTCAGAACACTTTGCCTTTCCACCAGGAGAAAAACCAGCCGGAGGCCACTTGTGAGTCTCAGAATGAGTGGTTGTGAGAACTACAAGTGTAGAGATTAAGTTTCATATCATTTATGAGAGACAGAATTTATTAGCGGGAAGAGAAAATGTCTGATGACAGGTTTCATTCTCGTTTAAATTCCCTTTAACTGAAACATATTCAACTAATCAAATAAAAATTATCCTATTTCTCAGTGATAAGATTCAAAAATCAAGGCCATGAAAATGAGAAAAATGTCTTGAGCAGAACTAGAGTTTTGCAGTAATTGCATATGTGAAAGTGAATTTTTAAATAATATTTTAAATCATATTTTAAAAATAATGTCTTAATAGCAATGGAGCTTAATGTGATAACTTTTATTTTTATACACACTTACATTTCTTAAGGCATTTTTATACATTTTTTTACAATTTTCTATTTCTAATTTTATAGATAAGAAATCAAAATACAGAAAAATTTGAGAACTTGCTCCAAAATAGCAGGAAGCTATCCCAATGCCAAATTTAGATTCCTTTCCACTATCAAGGATGAATTTTTTAAAATTCTATATCCTAGATCTATTTTGTTTTCATAAATACCATGTCTGAACTTAAGGAAACACTCCAGCAGGTTCAGTAGCTCATTGGTGACAGACAGGTCAGAAGACATCTCAAGGTCCTTTTGGTAGCATATTGATAATAACCAACACAGTTGTCCATTTTTGAAAAATGAATGCCACAGATTGCAATAGGCTTTTAAAGTAACATTTAAGGTGGGATATCACCAAGAACATGTACCTAGCAAAAATATCTCTCCTGGAGCATAAAATACTTGCCCTAGAGCCTGCAGAGAGGTAAGCGGCGCCCTGGGACACATTAGCCGCTGTGTACACCCAGCTCACCGAGAATGAACAGCTTGCTACAGCACATTCACCTACCTCATGACCTCAGTGCGGAACAAGGAAGTGAGCTGCCACACGGCAATCCATGATAGTCATCTCTCACACACTCATTGGCTTGTTTGACATCGCACCTCGATTGCCTTGAAGTCTCTTCTATTTAACTTTCCCGAGTTATTCTCAGTATATGTATTAATCTATTCATTCTTGGCCATTGTCAAACTTGACAGGCAAAGGTTCAGGAAGCAGATAATTAGCCCTTCTGAAAAAAACTAATACATGCACATCTAACATGTTCTAAATTTACTGTGAAGCTTCCCATTCTTTATTCCCAAGTGGTTTGTCCAAGAAAAATTCATTGTGAAAATAATATTTTAAATCTGTCTTCATACTAAAACCACATGTTAGGTGTCTATAGGTATCATCTGTACAGTATGTATTATGTACTAGTAAGGGTGTGTATTATAATACTGTTGTAGTTCAAGGGATCACTACACTGAGGAACAAGGCGACTAAAATCTAGTCAGTGCATGTAGTAGAAACATATATGT
The DNA here is from genome assembly GCF_021556685.1 of Rattus norvegicus. NCBI lineage: Eukaryota > Metazoa > Chordata > Mammalia > Rodentia > Muridae > Rattus > Rattus norvegicus. Next base: position 132,432,243 of record NC_141537.1, read on the forward strand.
CATTATCATTTATGAAGAATAAGCAAATAATTTTCACTTAGCCTTTTTTGGTAATATGTACAAATGAACAAAGGCAACAGATAAAATTTTTGTGTGTGAAAATATGCATTTCCTATAAAATGACATCAATACATCTGGTAAAACATATAGGATATTCATATTATACTACATCATTTAAATAAATATCCATAAACTATCTCGTTTAAAACATTATTGCACACACACAAATTCAAATATTACTATATAGAAATTATAATGGTATAAAATATTATGTAACTTGTAAGTATACATACGATTTTAATTTCAGTAATCTCCATAGTAATCAGCGCTGTATGGAATTTATGTTTAAATTTTTTCTGCATAAATGCAAAATGTGCTACTATTTTCTAGTTCATCCTGATTATTTTGCTTTCTCAATATTTTTCCATTATTTATCTCTCTTTGATATCTTGGATGTGTTTCAAGAAAAGTTTCCTAAGAAGTAGAAATGAGAAAGGAAACTACAATTCAGTCTTCATTGACTTGATTAACAAAAAACATGCTTCTCACATGATTGACAAATCCTAGCTATTATAGTTAATGAGGCATAATTTACAGATTTATGATAGTTTAACTGTATTTGTATTGAAAAATGAATGTGTTGCAGACTGGGGAGATGTTTAGTGGACAAAGCATTTGCTGTATATGCTTGATGGTATGAGTTTGGATCTTCAGAGCCAATGTAAAGTTGGGCACAGTAGGAGCATCTGTAATCCTAATACACCCTGGAAGGAGATGGGAGGGGCAGACAAGAGATGGCCTGGGACACACAGCAATAGGAAGACTCTGCTCAATCAAGGTAGAAGGACTAATAACACGATTGTTGTCCATTCACTTCCACGTACTCACTGTAACACACACACACACACACACACACACAGACACAGACACACACACAGACACATACACATACACACGCATGCACACACACATGCACTTGCACACACATACATTAGTGCATTGCCATTTTTAGAACCAGGCTTGTTTTGCTCATGAAATTATATACCGTTTCATTCCAGGTACAAAAATCAAAAAAAGTTCAGAATTTACACACAGTTACAAAAACATCTTGGTGAGAATTATTTATAATTACAATCTACCATGATGATCCAAGAAATCTTACGTTTGCGTTACACAGTTATGATAAACACATCACAAAGCTTTTGTGTAGTTTTTAATAGGATTGTAGCAGTCTATAAGTTTCATGCATTGGCTGTTTTCTTTAGAATTTTGGTGCCTGGCCCAGCATATGCGAAGCTCTAGGTTCAACCACAAGCGCTACAAACATTAATGACAGTCTTTGAAATGATCAGTGTTTCCTCTTTACCTTCTGGTGGTGCTAGTCTCATTGACCTTCTTTAACTTAAGGGTTGAAATTTCAATGGGGCAATAGTGGGCAATGTTGCACTGACAGTAGGCCTCTCTTTTGAAATCAAGGCAGAGGAGGCCATACGAACTCAAAAGTGAAGTCCAACATTATATCAGATTTGTCTGTTTGCTTTTGAAAAAAATATTTATGGACTTGCATGTTATTTCAGGAGCTACTGAACCATGCAGGGACTAGATCCCAACTCTCTCAAACCATCTGTTGGAGACGGCGTCACTGGCAGCCTTTCTCCTTTTGTTACTGTTTAGTCAAGATTATTTTTTTTTTACTAATTTGAAAAAAATAGCTTTAAAAAAATCTTGCTTCTCTGAGTATTGTCCTTAGGGAAATAGTACTTGCTTACCACAAGAAAATGTATTTTTGTGTCATTTGAAATAATAGCTACGAAAACATCTCCCCTGTTGTTTTTATGAGAAAGATTGTTCAATATAAGAAAGCAGCCAAAGATCAAAATTCTAAGAACTACTACAGCTGATTTGTAAATCTTTGTATTGAAGACTGGAGCGATATACCTTTTAATTCTGCGGAACTTTTGTTCTTTTGTGGGTCTCTTTTGTTTAAGGTATTCTTGGGGCATTTATTCTTAACCACACTTCATTCAGAATCTAGTTAGCAATAAAGGCTTTTCCTTGATGAAGAAAGAACTTTGGGCTGGTTCATATCGCTTCATGATAAAGTTGCTCACCTTAGGGTGGGGACACAGCTCAGGGTTAGGGTACTTGCCTTGTACAAGAGAGGTACTTAAAATTCCCAGAAAGATAATGATGATGGGGAGGTAGGCATCAGGGGGAAGGAAAGAAAGAAAAATATAGAACAGAACTGAAACTTCCAACAACAAAAACTCCAGGTCAAATGGAGCCATCAGTTTTGTTTCAAGAAGAAATATAATTTTAATCTAACCCAAAGAATAACTCTGCCCTTACTCCTGTCGCCCTTTCTTCTAAAAGATGGTTTTCATAGGTTCACAATCCTAGCTTAGCAGTCAGTTTTTCAGAACCAGGTATATTTTATCTTTCTGCTGTCATTGTTCCAACAAAGACTCCTGCTGTCAGTCAAATTTACATTCAATTCATCAGCTCTTTTTTTTCTCGGTCTCCTTTTCAAAAATATTTTTTTGACTGTAGTATTCTGTTCTCACAGTTGTCCGTCCATCCTTTCCTTTCCTTTCTTTCCCTTCCTTTCTTTCTTTCTTCCTTCCTTCCTTCCTTCCTTCCTTTCTTTCTTTCTTTTTAACTTGTGTGTTTCAGACACATAGCTTTGTTCACTGTGAGCGCCTGTCTTCTGAGTTTGACCGTCTCCAGTATTCTCCCCATTAGACCATTACTCCAGTGTGGTTTTCTGGGAGTTCTGTAAGGACTTTTCCTTTCTAAGTCCATTCACTACTTCTCATCTTTTATATCACTGCCTCAAATAATTATAGAATTCATTCTTTGAGTCTGTCTTTCCATTCCCCAGTTCTCATATCACTCACTAAATTTAAGCTGTGTTTCATATTTTAAAAGTTCGATGCATGTTATACTTATTAATGGCCTTTTCATTGTCCGCCCACTTCTGTCCCTAATTGATTGATTTATACTTACCTATGTTAATCATATTTTGCATTTAGTAATATCAATATCTAAATTCTTCACTTGGAGATTTGAACCTTTATTGATGCACTGATTCTTTCTCATGTGGGAATGGGGGTGTCTTGTTTCAGATGGTTCCTTTTTTCCTTTCTTTCTCTCTTTCTTTCTTTTTTCTTTTTTTTTTTTGAAGTTCACAACCCAACACAGAAATCAGAGGTCTATCCCTCTCCTGCCTAGTATCCAATGCTTTAGCCTCCTGGTCCCAGCTACTGTCATTCACATGTAACAGGTATGTTGAACATTTTCGCATTGCAATATGATGTCTTCATCTACAAAGTTAACCCCAGAGAACCTGTAATCAAGATGCAAGAAGAAATAGCCAAACAATCTCATGTCTCAAGAATGTTTACAGTGTTATTTTGAACTGTACTCATCGGTATCTTCAGTTACATGGGGCTCATGAGTCAGACTCGTCTGGGATCCTAGTACTATTCTGATCATCCTGGGATCAAATGGTTTAGCAATAGTTTATTCTGCTAATGTTTGTAAGGGTCTCGTAATGTTTCAAAAGTGTATTTAATGTGTATTATCCAGAGTCTTGGTTATATCATAGCATAAGATGCTTTAAGATGCTTTTCATACTACCATATCAGATATTCCTAAGATATTTTATTAACATTTTTTAATTAAGGCAAAATAAAAGAGAAGTCACACATAACTGTGCCTTCTAGATAATTCTAGTTAAAAGTTAATGCCATTCAAGCATTACTATAGACACAGTATTTTAGTTTGGGTTTCTATTGCTGTGAAGAGATACCATGACCATGGCAACTCTTACAAAGGACAACATTTAATTAGGACTGACTAAAGGTTCAGAGGTCATCAATGGGAAACATGGTTGTGGGTAGGCAGACATGGTGCTGGAGAAGGAGCCAAGAATTCTACATCTGGATGGGCAGGCAAAAGGAAGAACAGAAACATCGGGCCTAGCTTGAGCTTCTGAAATCCCAAAGCCTACCCCAAGTGACTACTCCAATAAGGCCACAACATATCCCAACAAGGGGATTCACTCCTAATATTGTCATTCCCATAGGGGGGTCATTTTCATTCAAACCACTGCACATAGGATATGAATAGATTTTAATATATGGATAGAGTGATTTTGTTCTGTGTGAATTGAGAATGCTGAATGCAAAGTCCAGACATTCTTCCCCACTACTGCATCCCTAGTTGACAGCGCCAGTCAATTACTGCTTTCCTAACCCTGGGACCAGTAGCTTCATGTTCTCTACATAATCCAAGCCAGACAGATGTTCCAGTAGATAAAGTTACTTGCTGTCATGACTGAAGAGCTGAGCTCAACCCCAAACTCCACATGATGGAAGGGGAGATACAATTCCCACAAGTTGTCCTCTGACCTCCATATATGCACACACACGCACACACACACACACACACACACACACACACACACACACACACACACACTAAAAAATTACTTTTAAGAGATCACAGATGATAAGTCCCAATCATTTAGAGAAAGTGTATAAGTTGATGGTCTTTTTGTAAAAATAACATTTATTTTTCAGATTCCTTAGCAATTAAAATCAGCAAAGGCAAGTTATAGAATTCAAATGAAAAGTTTTATTTTTGAACATTCATAAATGGGACTGCAGAGAACACATTTAGGATGCAAAACTGTCACCTCTAAAATAGTAAATGTCAACACAAATACAGCACAAGAAGAAAGCATTTCAGGTGTCAGGGCAGATTAACAGGTATAGATTATAAATGAGAAGTGTTATGCTACAAATATTCTTCACTCTTCATAAATAATACATCTTTATTAAATATCTAAAGCATGTATGAATCAGACAGTTAAAGGTGTAGAGAGAGACAGCCTTGTCTTTATAGATCTATATCTTGTTTATAAAGGTTCTAGTTTCTGGGATTCACGGTGTAGTCCATTTCAGCCTGCTTTCCATGGGTAAAGCTGTGTTGGAATGCAGCCATGCCTATTTGCTTCATGCTTTGTATTAGTAATGTGGGTTCATGAGGCAGAATGGATTATCAATAATACTGAAGTCATGGTAAAAAACCTTTACCTTCTGGGCTTTCTCAGAAAATGTTTTCTGACGATTATTAGATATTTGCGTGTTGATGAGACAGTACACAGGGGTGGGGGATGGTGGAGAATCAATCAGCACCCATGTGGCTCTCATTTCTTTCACCTTCTCTGCAGAGAGCTTCTTTCTTACCTCATCCAACCTCAAGATATATTCAGTCCCATTCCAGGGAGCATTGCCTTAAGGCTTGGCTCTGTCATCTGCCTTTTGTATCACCAAGACCTATCTCAATATAAATAACTCCCAGGCATATGCCACGCCTTGCTTCTTTAAATCCTGTATAATTCAAATGTGTTTATTTTTTTAAATAAAACTAAAGCCATGTAAGTCTCAATCATCTCCTTCTCATTATCCCCCTATGAACAGAAACTATTAAAAACAACACAAAGGACATAAAAATACAATATTACATTTCCAAACTTAAGAGGCCACCACTGAACCTTGTTGAGGTTACAGTTTAAATTCCAGGAGCTAGAGAAATTATGGTAAGGATGAGCTGAAGATGTTATTCTTATGGTTAAAGAGAAAGACAAGCCCAGAGGACAACTCAGAAGAGCATTTAAAATGATCAGGGGCAAAGAGAAGGGAGAAGCAATGAGCTGGTTAGGGAGAATTTAAAAACAGTTGCTTAGAGCAAGGGAACAGGCAACAGATAGAAACAGAAGACTATTCTATTTGGTGAGCATAGATAGGGGGAGATTTGAAAACATACAGGCCATTTATTGTGCTGAAATTAGTAGGAATATACAGAATCTGTGGTATCATCCTTCTCTTGGCCTAGCGTTAGCTAACTATGTGTGCATGAGTGCATCCACGTATGTACCATTGTACCTGTACTAACTAGCTATGTGTGCATGAGTGAATCCACGTATGTACCATTGTACCTGTACTAACTACTTTGGTGTATTCTTTAGAACAACTGCTTATTATTGCCATTCTATGTGCAAAGAAACTGATGTTCAGCAGGTGTATTCATGAGGCTGTCTAAGGTCCCAGAGCAAAGGATAGAGACTTCTGGATTGAAACCTAGTCAGTACAACATCAAGTTCCATTTTACCCTTTCTCTTGTACTGTCTGAGATCACTGATGTTATATTTATTAATAACGACCATTTCTACTTGACAACAAATAGAAGGAAACTAGAAATACCACAGCAAGAAAACAAAAAAAGAGAGAGAATGTATGAAAGAAAAATGTTTAGCAATGGGAACTTACAAATATGAGTGAAATGCCCCTTACTGCCATAAAAGAGAAATGAAGTATGAAATTATTGAAGGAGGCAGTATATGAAAATGAAGGCATTGATACTTCATTCAAGCCTCTTAATATATAAAGTTAAATATTCACTCCATTTTTAAGTGAATGATTCTGTCAAAAGAATTAATTTTCTGAGCAATGAGGATATTCATTTAGCATGATTCCACCATCTGCAATTTATGAACCAAATTATACTCTTGCAGAAAAAGGGAAGTTCATACAATGCATTTAAACTACATCAAGACCAAATCAAAAATGTTTCCTTAAAATTGAAGAAATCACCAAGTAAAAGTTAATCGCCTGCACCTTTAGTAGACAGTGACCATTATGGAATAATATATAACAAATGCCTGACTCAGATGATTTTTGAAACTTCAGCACATTATTCATGATATATGAAGTCAGGGATCAAGTCTCAATTGAAAAGGCATATTCTTGCATCAACAGAGCAGTCAATAGTCTTGGGCGTTCCAGAAAAAAGACCTTTTTAAAACACGCTTTTATTTTCTAATGAGTTTAGAGGGATCTTAGAAAACAGTGATTACCAGAGCCTGGCAGGAAAATTAGTAAGAAAAAAAAAAAACAGGTTACATGGATACTGTGCAAAGCAGAAGAACCTTCTTTGTATATAAAAAATAAAATCACCTGAAATCCATTTCATTGTTGCCATGATAAAATGGGGCTAAAAGTTACTGGTTTCTCCATTTTTAAGTGGTGTTGTCACCCAAGTTAATCAGGGGTAGATGAATAGACTGATAGATAGATAGATAGATAGATAGATAGATAGATAGATAGATAGATAGATAGATAGATGTAGATAAATAACCCATAAAATAGTAAGCCAATGAAAACATTTAAGATAATGAACAGAGTGAAGCCACCACATCTACAGGCTAGGTAGACCAGTAGGCTGCAAGATGTGTATACTGTACAGTACACCTATAATGCAGCTTATTCCAACAAAATATAAAAGAGATAGGGGGCACCACAAAAGGCAAAATGCTTTAAGGGAAAATACACAGAACTTTCATATGTGACAAAGATGATCACCCATTTATCACTTTTTTCTTTTTTGTCCATTTCTTCATTCTCTGATTGAACAAACAATTGCTTTTCTCATTGGTATCAAGTTCAGTAGCTATTAGAAAAAAAAGTCATGCAATGGAATAACTCAAGCTGCTTAACCTGTGCCAGCTAAGGTCTGGGCCAAAGTGCCTTGGAAGCATATTCCCCCTGAGGAAGCCAATCAGGCTGGATTTAGTGAATGACTATTGCTTTTGTCTGTGAAGGAGGAAGTTCCACCTTTTGTTCTGATGACATTGACTAATTTTAATTTGAGACATATTTTTAAAGGTTGTTAGTAAAATCACCCTCGAAATTACTTCCCCACCCCTCTCACACTAAGCACTCTTCTTCAAGCTACTGGACCACACAGGCTTTGTTTAACTACAGGCCTTCAGGGATCAAGACTAAGAAATTTTCCCCCATCTTTAACTAAAGAATCAGAGCACATGTAAAATGCTCTGGAGGGTTTTATGTTCATTCTTCTTTGCTTTTGTTTTATACATGTCACATCCTCCTTCAGTTCACTGGTTTGACTTATTCCCCTGGTTTCATCTAACCTCAGAAGGGCTTAGAAATGTGTCAGAACAGAAATAACCATCATCTCACGCATCACATGCGTCTCAGAGAACTGTTCATTAAGATGCCCCACTATGCACTGGTTAAGATACAGTTGTGTATCAGACTAAGGCAATCATAATTTACATCTTTGCCCCTTATGTCTTATACTGAAATCTAATGGAATTCTCAGCTAAAAACAATTAATTCAAGGGATTTGTTCATGAAGGAGTTATCCGCTAGTTCCAGCAACCCAGATCCTTTCAATTTTTTTTTTCTGGGGCATATGTATCCTATTTATGTTTTCTTTCTCTGAATTAAACGATGCCATATCTAAAGATTTTGTTGCCCCAACTAACCAGAGCTATTTATGAAAGCTGCTTAAGGTAACTGGCATAGTGGAAGAGGTATTGTGTAAGGTAAGATTTAGGGGAGGAGGAAGAGATTGAAATAGAAGGAAGCATGAGTTAGGATGGGATGAACATACAGTCAAAGGCAAGGAAAGGTCAAAGTCATGAAAGCACAGGAGAGGCAGGTACAAAGTGATCTCTGAGGCCAGAAGAAACTATGTACACACACACATACACACACACATGTGTGTATATATATATATATGTATATATATATATTATATATGTCTGTTTAGGAATTAGAAAACCTGTAGGCAGAGTAACAGCAATAAAGATTTTCCTTCACCATGTTAAAACAGTTAACACTTCATCCCAGGGATGCTACACAGACCTAGCAGCAATAGATAATTGAAACCCCTTGAGTGTTTTTAAACCACAGTGAGTTCACCATGCTTTTAAAGTTTTCTGTTGTTTATCTACTAAGATACATGCTATAAAATTTTATCAATTTAAAATAAGAAATTCATTGCTTTTCATATATTCATAGAGCATGATGACTCTATTACAACTAAGTTTTTAAGAACCAGCCCCAAAGAAACAAAACCCTATCCATAGTCCCGTCTATTCCCCATCATCTGATAGTCACTGATTCATGTTCTGCCTCTGTAGATTTGTCTATCCTGGACAGTAAACATAAATGGGATTATTTAATGTATAGATTTTTATTTACTTCTTTCATTTTCCTAAAGATTAAGAAATGTTATACCATAACTATTCTTGTTTGTGACTGAATGTTATCCACCAATACATATGTATCATGTTTTGCATGTCTACTTGTCACTTCGTGGAAATTTAGTATCTTTTCCCATCTTAACTGTCAATTCTACTGTAAATAATTGTGTACAGCCAGGAGGCCACAGCAATAATCCAGACATGGTATACAGGGTCCAGACAAAGTTGATTTTATGTGGGTAAAGATATCAGGAGATGTTTGAAAATGAAGCTCACATCTGATTACTATTTGTAATTGGGGGTTTTGTTCGGCATTCGTATCTATTTTCAACGGCTTCCTTTTGGAAAAATTCTTTGTTTCCTATTGTATGCTACCACTGGGGATGATTTGCATAGATTTCTCCTCTCTCAATGTAAATCAAGCACACTAAATATTTCTTGTCACTTTATCACAAAGAGTGAAGTCAGAAAATTTACATTTGATCTTTTTATATATTTTAACTTCTTATTTTTATAATTTTGTGTGTGGGGATGTTCTGTCTACATGTATATTTGTGTACCACATGTATATAGTACCCACAGAGGCCAGAAGAAGGCTTCTGATCCCCCGGATTTGAAGTTATGGAGCGTTGTGAACCACTGTGTAGGTGCAAGGTATTGAAGGAATTCCAGGTCTTCGGAAGAACCGAAAGTTCTCTAGACTGCTGGGTCACTCCTCCAGTGTCATCATTTGATATTTCAAAAATTGTCTTCTAGGATTTTAGCACACTAGGGAAGAGTCATGAGCAGAGAACTATTTTTTTTAGCTTGTTTTCCAACTTACCTCTGACTCTGATCAGTTCATACCATAATGTGCTATTTCAAAATACAATGGAAAACAACAACTATTAGATTAACTGCCAGGCCAGATGTTACTGAGTCTCACAGGATTGACAGCTGAGTAAGACTGATGCCTACTTTTCTCTTTGAGTAGACTGCACAGCATCTTTCAGCACTAGGAAAACTAGGCAATATAGATGATGCTTCTTGGCCAATGCCAGCTTGACATCATGTTCCATGACTCAAGCATCTGTTGTCTTCAGCAATAAAGTCTTACCATGAATTTGTGGGTGGCAAAAACCTTAGCAATACCCTGTAGGATATTGGAGTCTACAGGAAATCACTAGCCAATAACTCCAAAAAGAGGGAACCCATTCCTGGCACCAAGTTTTTTTTACTTGTAGTCCCATGGGTATCTCCATATATGTGTGTTTCTGGTACCATTATTTTTATTGGCAGTCCCAATATTTGCTCCAACTCAACACCAAGTGTGTATAAGATTGTCAACCCATTATTAGAATGATATTTTAACTTTTTACAGATGTGTGTAGAAGCTTATACAGTAGGTTTCCATATGATGTTTTAATAAAAATGTCTTCCATGATATTTAGTCCTTCCTCTATTCTGCCCTCCTATTCTATACCTTAACTTACCTTTTCCTGTTCCACAAATCCCCTTTAAGCCTTTATACCTTTGCTTTCTACCTCCCCCACCCCGATTCACACCATAGCCCCTTACTAATTTCTTAGCCTCTATGGCTATTCAAAGTAAAACATACTCACCTAAATGTTCAACTCTAACATCCATATATGAAAGGAAAAGTTGCAAAATTTGTCTTTCTGGGTCTGAGTTGCCTCACTCAGAATGATCATTTCTAACTCCATCCATTTATGTGTGAGTTTAATTTTTCTTGACAGTGGAATAATATTCCATTATGTAAATATACTAATATTTTCATTATCCATTCATTATTTGATGGACATCTAGGCTGTTTCCATTTGCTGGCTATTGTGATTAGAGCAGCAATGAACACTTATGAACTAGTGTCTCTGAAGCTGAATAGAGAATCCTTTGGATATCTGCCTAAGAATGGTATAACTAGATAATATAGTAGATGGACTTGAGATTTTTGAGGATCCTGACATCAGCATGAAATGATTTCCATAATGACCGCATCCACTTGCACTTCCACCAGAACTGAAGAAGTGGTCTATTTTGCTTAAACCCACACCACTATTGTCTTCCTTTTTAAAAAACCCTCTACCATTGTGACTGAGGTAAGATGTAGCCTCCAAGTAGTTTCAATTTGTATTTTCCTGATAGCTAAAGATATTGAACATTTAAAAAGTATTTTCAGCTATTTATTTCATCTTTTGAAACATCTGCTTAGTTCATATCCCAATTTGTAATTGTTTTCTTGGTGTTTCACCTTTAAAAGCCTTCCTGTATTCAAGATACTGAATATTCAAGACACTGACCGTCTTTCAGATATATAGCTGGTAATTTTTTCCCATTCCATAAGCTGCCTCTTCACGCAAATGATGGTGTGTGTACCTTGCTGTAAGAAGCTGGGGTATTACAACAAAGACACGTGCTCCACTATGTTCATAGCAGCCTTATTTATAATAGCCAGAAGCTGGAAAGAACCCAGATGCCCTTCAACAGAGGAATGGATACAGAAAATGTGGTACATCTACACAATGGAATATTACTCAGCTATCAAAAACAATGACTATGAAATTCATAGGCAAATGGATGGAACTGGAAAATATCATCCTGAGTGAGGTAACCCAATCACAGAAAAACACACATGGTATGCACTCATTGATAAGTGGCTATTAGCCCAAAAGCTCGAATTACCCAAGAAACAATCCACAGGAAGCTCAAGAAGGACAACCAAAGTGTGAATGCTTCAGTCCTTCTTAAAAGGGGGAGGGGCACAAAAATATTCATAGGAGGGGATATGGAGACAAAGTTTGGAGCAGAGACTGAAGGAATGGCCATTCAGAGCCTGCCCCACCCAGGGATGCAGCCCATATATATTTTTTATAGCCACCAAAACTAGACAATATTGATGTATTGATGAAGCCAAGAAGTGCATGCTGACAGGAGCCTCATATAGCTGTCTCCAGAGAGGCTCGGTCAGAGTACGACAAATACAGAGGCGATGCTAACAGCCAACCAATGAACTGAGAATGGGGTTTCCGTTGGAGGAATTAGAGAAAGAATTGAAGGGACTTGCAACCCCATAAGAACAACAATGCCAACCAACCAGAGCGTCCAGGGACTAAACCACTACCAAAAGACTATACATGGACTGACCATGGCTCCAGCTGTATATGTAGCATAGGATGGCCTTGTTGGGGCACTGGTGGAAGGGAAAGCCCTTGGTCCTGCCAAGACAAGATTCCCCAGTATAGGGGAATGTCAGGGGGCGGTACAGGAAGGGGCGTGGTTAGGGAGGGGAAACACCCTTATAGCAGAAGGGGAGGGGAATGGGATAGGGGCCTTATGACAAGGGAAACTGGGAAAGGGAATAACATTTGAAATGTAAATAAAAATATGCAATAAAATACAAAAAGCAGTTGGGGTATTAAGGTACTATTAGAAAGTTCTCTTCTGGGCCTATGAGTACAAACATATTCCATACTTTCTCCTGTAATAGATTCAGAGTATCAGGGCTTATGCCAGACCCTTGATCCATTTGGAGTTGAGTTCTGTTAAGTGTGAGAGATAAGGATCAAGTTTTATTCTTCTGCATGTAGCCAATGGTGTTCTGTTCCAAAACATTTTCCTGTGTCAATGAGTTAAAGACTCTTTCCCACTTTCTCTTCTGTCAGGTTCGATGTCTCTGGTTTTATGTTGAGGGCTTTGGACATGTTGGAGCTGAGTTTTGTGCAGGGGGATAAGTATGGATCTATTTGGATTCTTCTACGTGTAGCCATTCAGTTCGACCAGCATCATTTGTTGAAGATGCTGTCTTTATTTTCTTTTCAGTATTTCTGGCTTATTTACCAAAAAGCAGGCATCCATATCTGTATAGATATATGTCTGGGTCTTCAACTCGATTCCATTTAATTCCATTTATCAACCTGTCTGTTTTTGTGCCAGTCCTGTGCTGCTTTAAAACAAAAACAAACGGGGTTGGGGATTTAGCTCAGTGGTAGAGCACTTGCCTAGGAAGTGCAAGGCCCTGGGTTCGGTCCCAAGCTCCGAAAAAAAGAACCAAAAAAACCCCAAAAAAACAAAAAACAAAAACAAACAAAAACAAACAAAAAACTATAGCTGTGTAGTATTACTTAAAACCAGGGGTGGTGGTATTTTTATTTTTGTTTGTTTTATTATTCAAAATTGTTTTTGCTATCCTCTCTCTCTCTCTCTCTCTCTCTCTCTCTCTCTCTCTCTCTGTCTCTCTCTCTCTGTGTGTGTGTGTGTGTGTGTGTGTGTGTGTGTGTGTGTGTGTGTGTGTGTATAAAAAGCCGAAAATTGTTCTTTAAAGGTCTGAGAAGAGAAGAACTGTGTTACAATTTTGATGGAGAATTTCTGCAGGTTTTTTGTCGGTTGCTTGGTTGTTTGTTTGCTCAGTTGATTGGTAGGTGGGGTTTTTATTTATTGTTGTTCTTTGGGTTTTGTTTCATTTAAGATCTGTTTAGGAATCTTGACTTGTGTTTTAACAGCCATTTTGTGGATTTAATATCATATTTTCAATTTTGGGGAGAACTGTTTATCAGAATTGCATTACATTATAGATTGATTTTGTTAAGATGGTCATTTTTACATTAATTCTACCAATTTATGAGTCATTCCACTGTCTCGTATCTTCTTCAATTTCTTTTCTCGGCGTCTTAAAGCTTTAATTGTGTAAACCATTTACTTCTCTTATTATTAGTTAGTTTTATTACAAGATTTTTTTTGAGGGTACTGTGACTGCTATTGTTTCCCTGCTTTCTGTCACTATGTGTTTAGCATTTGTATATCAGACACACATTTTGTGTGATAATTTTCTGCCCAGCTACTTTATTGTATGTGATTATCATTTGCAGGAGATTTTTGATGGAGTCTTTAGGGTATTTTATGAAAAGAACAGTATCATCTGCAAATACAAATATTATAAAATAGTGGTTCTCAATCTGTGGTTCCAAACCCCTTTGGGATATTCCGAATGTCAGATATTTACACAATGATTCATAATAACTGCAAAATTACAATTACAAAGTCACATAAAATAAAATTTTATAGTTGGGGGTTACCACAAATGAAGAACTATATTAAAGGGTCCCAGCATTAGGAAGTTCAGAACCATTGCAATAAATGGAGATCTTTTGATCAGATCTAAAGTCTAAAGGGAGGAACCAGAAGAAAGGGTATGGTGGTTTGAATGGGAAATATCCCCCATAGGCTCATACATTTAACAGCTTAGTCCTCAGCTGGTGGCACATTTGGGATGTTTGGAATGAACGAAACCTTGTTGTAGATGAAGAATGCCATTGGGGATGAACTTTGGGGGCTTAAAATATCACCCCACTTCCAGTGGGTTCCCTCTTGTGCTTGAAGTAGATGAAGCTATGATTCTCTCAGGTTTGTTCTGCAACTACCTGCTGCCATGGCTTCCTCTCTACCATGGCCTATCCCTCTGGCACTCTAATACAAATAAACTCTTCCTTCTGGAATTTGCTTTGGTCATCGTATCTTATCAAATCACCCAAAAATTAATGAATATAGAACTCAGTACCAGAGTGAGTCAGTACTGTAAAGAACCTTGCTGTGCAGTTTGTTGTTGTTGCTGCTGCTGCTGCTGCTGTTGTTGTTGCTGCTGCTGCTGCTGCTGTTGTTGTTGTTGTTGCCGTGGTTTGGAATGAATGTGGAAGATTTGGGAAGTTTGGCCATACAAGTTGTTGAGTGTTGTAAAGAAGATAAACAAGCTGTTCTAGCAGGATCTTAGAAGACGGCAATGCTAGGAATAATGCACAATGCTCCAAGGGTTTCAGTGGGGAACAAAGATTTCTCTAGCAATTAGGCTGGAGACAATTTTTGTAATATCTTGGCAAAAGATCTTGATGCTTTCTACCCCATATAATAAGGTTTGCATTGGGCTGAATTAAAAAGTGGTGGACATTCTTTGGTGGAGAAAATTTCAGGACAATATAATGTTGAGTCTTTGGTTGATTATTACTTATACCTCTTATTCAGTTCTATAATAAAAATAGCAAGGAAACATGAAGAAAAGAAACAGTGGAAGGAAATATGAAATGTATAGTTTAGAAAGAAAAAGAGCACTTGGAAGCTTAAGGCTTTAGTAAAGACATGCTCTGAAAGAGAAACTGTAACCTTTAAGAGATTAGTGCAAAAAATGGAAGGCCTGCTGCTCTGTGCTGGATGCCCTTGGTAAGACTCTACTCAGCTTAGATCCCACCTTGTTAATGGAGGAAGACTAATGGGTTGCTTGCTCCCAGTAAGCAACTAATTCAAAATATAAAAATCCCTGTCAACGTGATCCAAGGGGCAAGGGTTCACCTCATCTGACAGTCAGACTTGGAGAACTGACTTTGGAGACATTCAAAATGGAAGAGTGATGGGTTTGTGGATTGATCTTCCATGATTTCAATGATCCACTGAGACCAGACACTGTTTGATAGAGACTCTCTGTGTGAAGTCCTCAAGAAGCCATTTTGTGAAGCTGTAAAATGAAAACTGACTTGCAGTGGAGATCTGAAGATGTTGGACATGCCAGAACTGTGAGATATCTGCCAAAAAGAACTGCACACATGGAGGGGAACCAGGCTAAGAGAGAGAAGTGTGTTGTTGGCAGCAAAACTGGAAAGGAAGTGCCATCTAAGTCCTCTGGTGTAGCCATGGAGCTACAAGATTTGCTAGATTTTGTCTTTTGCTTGGGTTCATTATTTCTTCCATATATCCCACCCTTCTTTTAGGAATGGAAATGTACACTCTGTACCATTGTGTGCTAGAAGTTCACAATCTAATTGCATTTAATTTAAAGGGGGGGTCACAGTTGGGAGCTTACCTTCAGATGCTAAAAAAGCTTTCAACTTTGGACTTTTAAATAGTTTTGAGAATGAAAGACTATGGACACTTTTAAAGTTCAACCAGATTTTGCATTTTGCATTATGATATGGCCACAAGCCTAACCTATGGGGACCTGGGACTGGAATGTCATGATTTGAATGAGAAATATCTCCTGTAGGCTCCTGAATTTGGATACTTGGTCCCCCAGTTAATGGTGTGTTTAGGGTGATTGTGCAACTTTTGGGGAGTAAAGCCTTACTGGAGGGAATACATCACTGGGAAGGGAGGCCTTTAGCAGTGTATTACCTTATCCCATTTCTAGCTCACCCTCTCTGCTTTATGTTTGCATCTGAAGACATGGTCTCTCAACTTCCCACTCCTGCTGCCTTCTGTCATGCCTCCCCACCATCACGCACTCCCTCTATAATGACAAGCCACATAAACTTCTTGGCCATGTTGTTTTATCACAGCAACAGAAAAGTAACAAACACAAAGGGAGAGAGTCAAAGATGAATGTTTGAAATAAGCTTTCATGGGAATGGAAGCAAACGGGATGCAGACCATTGTGGAAGAATTCCACAGAGCTACCTTTCATGATTACTTCATGATTGAAGTCTGCAAGACAGACATTTTCCTTCTGCAGCAGGAAGAGATGAGATGAAGACATTGGTAGTGAGAATGGGTGTGTAAGTCAAAAGGGGATTGGCTAAGGAGCTCACTTGGGGTTTATTCTTGCTGCCTTTCTCAGTGCTAGCCCTGGAGCCAAGCCTGCCCATGCTTTGGAAGCATCGTGAGACAGAAGCTTCCGCTGTCTCTATCCCAAGGGCCAATGCTTCTTTGCTGTCTGCCTTCCCTTTGCTTCCCTGTGTTGGTAATTCCCAAGTCCAATCTTTACTCTCTGCTACCTGTCTCTATCTGATTAGTATGTTATGTTGCAAACAGATTACTTTAAAAACAGATCCCCTATGTGATCACCAAGTATGTGAAGCATTTGTATATACATACGTGTGTGTGTGGGTTGTGTGTGTGTGTGTGTGTGTGTAATCAACATATGCATTCATATTTAAGAGACCTATTTCTACTAATTTAGATACTATAAGAACTAATAGTACCCCAGGCCCCTATACCTGCCTTATTTTGAGGACTATTACCTACTGTCTAACTAAAAATGAAATTAAAAATTGACTTGTTACTCCTCAGGTTTTCCTTGTTTGCCCATCCCTTCATGCCTCTCACCTTCCTGTACCTTCACATAAAATGTCCCTCTTCCATATCTACTCTTTTATCTGTGTCCACGTGTCAATCTCCATGAGTATTAAGGAACTGGAAGACATTTATTCACCTTAAACTTTATATTCCTGAAATACTTTCTATTTGCCTTTCTTGGTGGTGAAAGACAAATAGGTAGGGAATAGACAGACAGACAGATAGACAAACAGATAGAGGACAGATAATAAATCTACTTCTTGGTGTTAAAAGCCCGTTTCTTACACATTAATAAAATACCTCAACTTTTACCATTTACTTTCCAAGTATATATCAATATCTTGACTACCTCAAAAAAAATGTAAGTTACTCAAGCCTTTCCAGAAATCTGAGAATTGTTGAAACTTACTAGTAATAATAAATACAATGCAAAGTTGTAATCTTTAACACCTAAACAGTGTCTGTTAACGTACCATTCTGAATACTTAGTATATTTTTTTAATCTTTCTACAACGGAACTATGATAAAGATGCTGTTATTATCTTCCTGTAAGAATGAAGGGATGTGTGCTGTGCTGAGCATGGGGCAGACAGAGTGCACAACTTGAGTGCCACATGTTTCAAAGCTTACCAAGGATGCCCGTGAACAACAGTGCCTTTCAACCTGCAACCCTCATGGCAAATGTTCGTCATTTTTGCTGAGTCTTTTGTTGTGCATCATGGTATGGCTGAAACTTTTCTGAACTCCAATGTGGTTGGGCAGCGTCTTAGTGTGAAGAATTAAGACAGAAGAATGAGGTCCTGGTATCCGCAGTATCTACCCGGAACCTTGCCCATAGTTAGAACTTCCCAATGTCCACTGAGCACCACAGCCAGCTTTGAAACACATTCAACCTCAAGAGGAAAGAAAAATGCAGGTCGATGATAGTGTAATTACCAGTATAGTAAATCAATAAGTCCTAAAAGCATTAGCTCCATAAAGAATATGAATTCGGTAATGACAATAATGGGGACATAGCTAATGTTTGTTCTCACGTGCGCCGGCTCGCGCCTCTTTCTTCCCACCTGCGCCCAACTGGCGCTGAGTCGAATCTTTTGTTCTCGTGCCTTAATGTTAGACCTCTAAGAACTTGCTAGATAATGAAAATAGCATGTAAAAATGTCCTTGCTACCCCTGTTTTTTTGGTTTTAAAGGTGAGAGAAATAAACCAAAAACTGTGTGAATCAAATAGTAACCTTGATGAAATCCATTACACACTCTCCCACGGAGTACGGAATGTACAGCACATTACTCTTTATTCCCCCTTCACCTTTTGTAGCGCTGCCCTTTTATGTCTTCTGAGAAATCATATTCTATGTTCTTTCTCATTTGCCCCTCACTGCCTGGGCTTCCTTTCTCTTTCCTTTCTTCTTACCCTCTGTCTCTTTTACTTGGCAAAATAATTTGGGATTTTTCTGTGGCAATCTAGAAAACTCATTGTAACGAAAACCTTAAAATACTTTGTAAGTTAAAACTTACCCCTTCCCTCATAATTAAAGAGATTTATTTACCCCCGCATCACAATGTGAGCCCTGATGGACACTGTAAATCCACTGAAGTACCTCGCTATATAGAGTGCACAAATTTTGATTCTCTCATGAGTAATTCATTCCCTTTCTTTTTAGATGTTATCAAGCCATTGCTTTTCTATCTATTAGATACTCCTGTGTTTATACATTCTAGCATTCTCTCTCTCTATCTCTGTCCTCTCTCTCCACATGCATTTGCTGATACTTGTGTACAAATATATGTTCTAATTTATAAGCTTTAGGGCAGCCAGAGTCTTGTTTATATTATTGTTTAATGCCTCATGCAATGTTTACTGAAGCTCTATTCCACATGTGAATCTTTTAGTTTAATAAAATGTTTTTTGTGGATAGCCTTTGGACACACGGACTACACACATAAGCAAAACCATGGATTAATAAGAATAAAAGTTTTCTGGTTCCCATTAGAATTTGACCAGAACTTCTCTGCCTTTGGTGACATCTTTTCATGAGGTGCAAATGAGAGATTTGGCCCCAACTCCAGCTCCTAATCCTTACCCTCTTAGAAGTCGGAAAGAGTTAGTTCTAGCCAGATATCCTCAAGCTTCAGAGAGTGGGAAAGAGACTTGTAAACAGTTATCCAGAGACTCCATGTACCACCACGTCTTTCACCAGGCAGCCCCTCAATGTTACCTCATGTCTCGTTTCAGAGAAATCATCTAGCTTACCCCATCTTCTCATAAAAGTGTGGGAAGAGGAATTCTTCATAAAGAAACTCAAATTAGAATGTATTCAAGTTTGACCACGTTACTAAAATGGTACCTATATGCAAAGGAAACAGGATTCTATGTTCATTGGCATGCTTAATATTTCCTCATTTTAATGCCAGAAGAGAGATGTAGTTAGAGATCAGTTAATAAAAGTACTCTTCTGCCTTCATATGACCAAAAGAATCTAGGATAATCATAATGTAAACAGGATAGAACTTTACTAGTATTTCTAAAAGATATATTTTATTGTTTAAAATTATGAGAGTGTATGTGTGTATGCATGCACACATGCATATGTGTGTGTGTGTGCACGTGTGTGTGTATGCATGCATGTGTGTATAGGTTTGTTTACATGAGTGCAGGTTCCCATAGAGGCCAGCAGAGGGCATTGGAATCCATGAAACTGAACTTATAGGAGGCTGTGAGTAGTTTGATGTGGGTGCTGGGAATTGAACTTGGGTCCTCTGTAAAGCAGGAACTGAGCCTTCTCTCCAGTCTGTGAATTTTGCTGCTCTTGGCAGCCTCTGACTAGACAAACAAGTCTTGCCAAATCCTAGGAGTCCTAACCCACCCTTCTGTTTACAACCTTCACCTTATTTGTTAAACACAGCCGCTTTTATCAAGACATTGCCTCAGCTCTCCAGACAGAAAAAAAAAACAGAATAGGCAAATGTCTCCACCTAAGGATTCACCTAGGATATTTTAAACAGTGTTACTTCTTGCAGCTCACCCACCAAATCTTACCTACACAGCTCTCCTTGGTTGCCAGGAAGACATGGAAATGTGATATTTCCAATGAGTAGAAATAAATCCAAAGAAAAGACAAGCAAAAAGAATAGAGTAATTCTTTCCCATAAATACAATTTAAGGGCTCAATTCACTGACAAGTTATAAAATTATCAGAGCACTGATGGCTGCATTTGGAAAAGGGCAGCGTTGAGTTTAAAACTGAACATTACTTCTGGGAAGCAATGTGTGTCTAACACCCCACTCCCTCGGCCTTAACTTCCTTGCATTAGGACCCAGGGAGAATAACAAAGCAAAAATAGAGAACTCGAAGGCTCATTGTGGAGACTTGGTGAGTGTATATTCAAACTGCATGGGGAAAAAAATCTTATTTTAAGATCTTAAGTTTTTAAGACCAAAGTGCCCAAGAGTATATTTTTAAAAAAATATTTATTTATTTATGTATTTATTTACTTATGTATTTATTTATCTATGTATGTATGTATTTATTTATTTATTTATTTATTTATTTATTTATTTATTTATTATATATAAGTACCCTGTGACTGTCCTCAGACACACCAGAAGGGAGCATCAGATCTCATTACAGATAGTTGAGAGCCACCATGGGGTTGCTGGGATTTGAACTCAGGACCTCTGGAAGAGCAATCAGTGCTCTTAACCACTGAGCTACCTCTTCAGCCCAAGAGTATGTTTTGAAACAAAATGTTTCCAAGGGTGGTTACATTCTGGAAAAAAATGAATTATACATAAGAAAGAAATGAAGAAACTATAATATCTTGAAATTCTGGATCATGTGGTTTATCCCACAACCCTTAAAAAGGTGTGAAGGGCATCTATCTCTTCCTTATATCTGGAAATAATGGTGGACTTTAAAAACACCAGGAAAAATAATATTGTCTAAATTAAAAATGATTCTAAAGTAGCAATGACTTATCTTAATATATAGATTTGTTTCCGTTGAATAATACCTCAATTTACTATTGAGAAACACAGTTCCCTAAATTACAGGTGTTGAAACTAACAAAAAACCTTAGAGTTACACCTGAAGCACCACATTTCCACTGGTTACCCCTCACCCCCCAGTGGAAAAGCAAATGCTGTTTAAGGAATTTGTTAGCATTACCAGGAACCCCCTCTATAAACGTTTTTGGTCTGGCTTCTATGATTGCTTTTTCCCCATCTCCATTCCTGTATGCCCTTTCTCTGTGCTTCCTCTTTGATTATAAGATCACCCCCCTCCTTTTTAAATAGGGTTATTTGGCTCTCTGGAGTCTAACTTCTTGAGCTCTTTGTATATATTGGATATTAGCCCTCTATCAGATATAGGATTGGTAAAGATCTTTTCCCAATCTGTGATTGCCATTTTGTCCTATTGACAGTGTCCTATGCCTTAGAGAAGCTTTTCAATTTTATGTGGTACCATTTGTAAATTGTTGGTCTTAGAACATAAGTCATTGATGTTCTGTTCAGTCTGGTGGTTCCTCAGAAAATTAGACATTGTACTTCATGAGGACCCAGGTATACCACTCCTGGGCATATACCCAAAAGATTCTCCAACATATAACAAGGACACATGCTCCACTATGTTCATAGCAGCATTATTTATAATGGCTAGAATCTGGTAAGAACCCAGATGTCCTTCAGCAGAGGAATGAATACAGAAAATATGGTACATTTATGCAATGGACTGCTGCTCAGCTATTAAAAATAGTGACTATATGAAATTCTTAGGCACATGGATGAAACTAAAAAATATCATCCTGGGTGAGGTAACCCAGTCGCAAAATAACACACATGGTATGCACTCACTGGTAAGTAGATATTTGCACAAAAGCTGGGAATACCCAAGATATAATTTACAGACCACATGAAGCTCAAGAAGAATGGAGACCAAGTGTGGATGCTCAGTCCTTCTTAGAAGGGGGACCAAATTCCTCACAGGAGGAAATACAGGGACAAAGAGTGGAGCAGAGACTGAAGGAAAGGCCATCTAGAGACTGCCCCACCTGGGGTTTCATCCCACATACAGACACCAAACCCAAACACTATTGTGGATGCCAAGAAGTGCTGATAGGAGCCTAATACAGCTGTTTCCTGAGAGGCTCTGCCAGAGCCTGACAAATACAGAGGCAGATGCTCACAGCCAACCATTGGACTGAGAACAGGGTCCCCAGTGGAAGAGTTAGAGAAAGGACCAATGGAGCTGAATGGGTTTGCAACCCCATAAGGACAACAATATCAACCAACCAGAACCCCGGAACTCCCAGGGACTAAACCACCAACCAAAGGGTACACATGAAGCCTTCTATGGCTCCAGCTGCATATGTAGCAGAGTATGGCCTTGTAGGACATCAGTGGAAGGAGAGGCCCTTAGGGGAGTGTCACGGTAGGGTGGCAAGAGTGGTTGGATGGGTAGGAGAACACCCTCATAAAGCAAAGGGAGGGGGAATGGGATAGAGGGTTTCCAGAAGGGTAACCAGAAAAGGGAATAACACTTGAAATGTAAATAAATAAAATATAAGAAAAAAAAAGATCATCCCCCAGGAATCAGCTTTAGCCTCAGTGACTTCAAACTGTGCACCAGGAAGTTCAGTCAATGAGGGACTCCTGAACGCATCAACTCCCTTCCCTCCCTTCCCACCCTTCCCTCCCATCTACATTTGACCAAATCTTCTGCCCTCTTCCTGTCTTATCGGCAGGTTGTCTCCTCTTTTTCCTTAGCCTTCTCTCTTCTTTATGGCTTAGGCAGCTTTAGTTAGTTCTTGCCACCTGTGAGTTATAATCAGAAGAATAAAGTATTCATATAGTTAATTTCAAATATTCACCTACCCATTTGTTTAAAGCACATCTATACTTATTGATGGCCTATTTTAACATTTATGTTGAACTAATAAAAACATATAAATTAATGAAGAAATAAAAGTCGGCAGCCCCAGGAGTCTATGATTGCTCAGCTAACAGATACTGAGAGTCTACCATGTAAGCTTTATCTGATAGAGCCATTTGTGAGTTACTCATGGGCCAAAATGATTAGCAAAGAAGGACGAAGCATCATTTTATTTCAGTCCATTACTTTAACTAGATTGTGAACCCCAGGCAGATGCCTCATCTATCTGTTTCTATCTTCAGTTCTGGCAAGATTATTGGAATTACATATTTTTGAACCAAGGACACCATTCAGACTTGCTGGTCCTACAATGTCCCTAAGTACAGATTCCTTATGTTTGTGCAAAGGGCAGAAGAGCACATTCATCATGAGGCATTTGTATCTTGGTATGAACCTGCTAGATGCCTTTGTTAGCGTAGGATGTACTGTATGACCAACAGTAAGTAGCGGAGAAAGAGATCACATCGGCTCTCAGGGCCTGGAGATGCTCTCTGCCCTCGAGAAGAGAAGACAGTAGACAAGTAGCTGGAGGTTCTGGAAGGCTTCCTGAGCTGACCAAGCCCCTCCTATCTACCAAATCATCCTTGCTTATACCTCAGAACCGCTGAGCAAACACATGCTCCCAGCACCTCCAACAACTGTAAACAAAGTTTCTTTTGCCACATGAGGTGTTTAACCTCAACATGTACCACAAATATGAGAGGTCTGGGGATTAAGTACAGCCTGAAAGCTGCCTTACGCATCAAGTTGTGAATGAGTGAAGATTATCTTCTAATTAGAAAGGTGTGGTGTGGACAGGAAAGCATCAAATAGTTAACTGAAATTTCCTGTTCATGATAACCCCTCGACTTAATAAAGGACGTCAGGGTCCCTTCCCTTTCATAAACAATGAGATTATTTAGGCGGGAGGAGAAAGGGCCGATTAATTGTTTTGTTTTAAAACAATTAGATTAAGCATTGTTTGAAGTTATTCATTGTAGCTAGTTGACATTTTAATGTATAAATATAATTGCGGGCTCTTAATAATGCCTAATTTTGCACTGATATATATGTTAGCCATTGTGTGTTTGAAAGAGAATCATAAAATGTAAAACTTTATGTTTAATCGCCAGTGTCAAAAGTTATTAGGTAATAACCACTGAGAGGAGAATGTGGTGAAAGACACAAAGGCCCATATTTAAGACATAATTTTTCTAATAATTCCTCTGATTTTAAGATGTCATGGCGTCATATGAAGGTTAAAGGGTCAGATACCAAATGGACTTTTTAAAAAATGTTAAGTGATCAATTTGCACTCATAAAAGGGTTAAGATTACTGGAAGCAGCAATCGCCTTAGACCATCATCTGGGCACATCAATGGCTAGAGAGACAATAAAACCTACCTCTGAGTGAATAGCCAGAAACCCGAGTGAATGGCAGGGCAATGTGGGGGTGGATGCTTAAATGGTAGCAGCCCCAAAGTGGAGCCGAATACAACACATCAGAGTTTGTAAAACTGGAACTCAGACAGTGGAACACCGAAGCTGCCTCGTTCATCCACACCTGTAACCCGCATCACAGTTCCCCGTTGCCCTTGGAAGGTCTCGGCACAACGCCTGGCCCACGGCTGCCATGCAGCTGAGGAAAGCAGTCCTGCCAGTGCTGAACTGTCTGTAGATGCATTTTTCACTATTGAAAGCTTTGGCTGTGAGTATGTGTGAAATCCATTAGGATTGTAAATATAATATATTTTATGCAGCCCTTGTCTATATGCCAACAAATAAAACTTTAGGGCAAGAATAAATGAGGAAAAAGGGAGATTTTTTTTCAAGTTTTCTAATAGAAGAGCTGAGGTCCCCCCACAAAATATGACACTTAACTTTTCTTTTGAAGCTGGCATATGTGTCAGTAAGTGTTCTAGTGAAAGCATTCTTGGATTTTTTTTAATATTAAATAAAAATATTTTTCAGCTAAATAAAAGGCACCAGCCTACAGAAGAGTGGGACGAAGAGAAGGCTGAGGAGAAGCAGGAGGCATCTGTAACCCGGGTAGGCAGTAGGGAGTTACTCCAGAACATGCAAAGATCTCAACTCAGGAGCAAGAAACACAAAACACATTTTTTTCTTTTTAAAAGCTTTGTGTATTTGTTGAAAATGTTGTACATATTTACAAGACACGTGTACGATGATATATCTTAATCAAATTTACCCTTCCAATGTACCATCCCAACTCCATGCCTTCCTTCTGTTATTTTTTAGTTAATAATTGTTTTATTATTTGAGAATTTCATACATGCATAAAGCACAGAATGGTCAAATCTTCCCCCTTTTTTTTCCTTCCAATTCCTCCTCTGTTGCCTCCCAACTCTTTTCCCTCCCAACTCCAAGGGCTCTTTTCTTTCCTAAACCTACTGAGTCCACCTGGTGCTGACTGGATGCACTTGAGTGTGTATGACTTAAGAACTTAAATAGGCATTACACATGGTCCACGGGTATGGAAGGGCATGTTCAATGTCACTTGTCATGGTAGGAATATAAATTCAAACTACAACACTCCTGTATAAAGTCCTCAAAGAAACAAAATACTTAAAAGCTAGGAAATCAACGGTGGGATGTCATCTCAGATCAGGTGGAAGGGCTTCTACCAAAATGATGATGACAAGTGTGCTGAAGGACACCAAAGAAAGGGAGAGCTTTGCAAGCAGGGTGGGTTCAGCTGTCAAGGAGAAGCATATGGGGGATGTTTACAATCTAAACCCAGAATTCCAGGATTCTATTTGGTTATATATAAACCTATAGGACAAACGATCTGCATATCGAGAAAACAACTGTACTCCATGCTCATTGTAGCACCATTCCCAATAGCTAAGACAGGAAACTGACATCAGCACCTATAGACAGATGAAAGGGTAAGGAAACACAGCACATTCATGGGACAGAATACTATACAACCTTCAAAAATGAAGGGAAATCTTGTCATCTGTCACAGCACAGATAAACCTGAAACTATTAGACTAATAAATAAATAAAGGCAGGCATAAAAATGATGTGTCACTTAAGTTGTCCTCATACTTAAGTTGTCCTCATAGCAATAAAGGATCATGTAGTATTACAAACTTAGGAATGCGAAGATTATGTGCCATCGAATACTACCGAATTTCAGTTACAAGAAACAAGCTCTAGAATTCTATACCATAGCTAGTCTAGATCACAATTGGTGTTGATATACTGTGAAACTGCTAAGACAGGTTTGGATTGGTCTCAACACAGTGAGAATGATAACTCCGTGAGGTGATGCATACGTCGTTCCCTGAGGTAGCCATTCCACACACGGTAAGTACACTACAGCACACGTGCCATACATAACTCTACATTTAACTTGTCAGCTAAATGACGCACACCAAATTACTTCAGACTATGGAGTCACATTTTAATGCTTTGTAAAGTGTTTGCAGAGTTTTAAGAAATTTGCATCAGCAGAGTGGAGGCATCCTTGGGAAAGGGAGAGAGACACATGAGCAGCCTGGCTACCATCAAGTGCTAGCACTATCTGGTCTCGTTACTGCTCGTGTTATGAGAGAGGCTACATCTGCAGAGTGTCAAAATATCCAGATGCAAAGGGGAAAAGCTCTCCATCGGGCTGCTTTGTTTAGCAGCTCCCAGACTCCTCGGGTTTGGAGGTACCGTGATGCTGGGGCTGCTCCGGCAGCATCTGGATGTTTGGCATTGTGGAGCCACAATGAAAGACGAAGTGCTAAGCTTTACAGCTGTAAGCCTAACCCACACAAACGCACCCTTTTTTTTTCTTATGTTGTGCAGAAATTGTCTTCTTTTCAGAATAATTTCTCTATCAGCTTATGTGTTTCCCGTTGCAAGCCCAGAAAGTATTATCCCTTGTAGATAAAGAGTGACACAGAACTTTAGAAGTCGGGACTCCAAGAGGCACTGGGTAGCAGGCAGGCAGCAGAACAGGGGAGTGATAGCTTATTAGCTCAGATAGAAGATCAGCCTAATAGACACAACAGATTTGATGAAGAAGTGAAAAAAATGCTAAGGATGAACCTGTGGGAAATTATAGAAGTGAACATAATGAAGATTTATTTATGATTGAGGTCGGACATGGGGAGATTCATCATGGCCTTAACGTATGAGCCTGCGCTGCAGAGAAATAAATGTTACTTATTATAAAATATGTGATGGTTATTAAAGATGAGGGCTAGTGGTTTGAGTAAATAAAGTGAGCCGAAGTAAACAGGCACTGCTACATGATGTCCTTAGGAGGAAATGGGCCACATTGACAACACTGGTCCCATAAAATTATAATGGAGCTGAAAGTTTCCCTGTTGCCTAGGGATGGCAAAGCTGTCATAACTTCACTGCGGTGCCACACATTATCCACTTGCTCATGCCATACGAGTGTGAGCACACCTGCTGTGCCGAAGCCTGTGTACATAAAAGAGCGGAGCAGCCTGATAATCATAATATAGCACTCAATAATGAATGCCTGACTCCCGGTTTACGACCTTACTGTTTGTCGCCATCTGAAAGTCCACTCCTACTTGAGTTTGGTAAATCAGCACAGCACCTTCCGCCTCCAGCAGGACACCTTGGGTGTCCTGCACCTCTTCCTCTTCATTGCATCAGGAGGCACGGTCATGGCCCAGCGTTAAAGCAATGCAACTGTTCAAGGATGTGTTTCATCTCATGCATTTCATGCAGCGCACCCCCGTTAAGCAACTGCGGCCGTGTGTGCAGATTCCACTGAGATTATCTGCACCGTTGCAGCTTGGGAAATGTTAATGACTTCGTATTACAGCTAATGTTTATTTTGATAGTTTTAAGCAAGATTAACACTTCTCTGAAAATACATGTATTTCTGTGGCAACTACAGAGGCTGTTATCTTGGATGCATTGTATGTGTGCATATACATGTGTATACATGCACATGTTGCACATGCAAGTAAAGTCTAGAGTTCAATATCAAGTGTCTCCTTCAGTCTCTCTCACCTTATTTTTTTGAGGCACATTCTCTCATTGGACATGAAACTTATTAATTTGGCTAGGCTGACTAAGTGAGCCAGACCCAGGGGTCCTTCGGTCTTTAGTCCCACCAGAAGCATGAATACAGACTAACGCCCGCATGCCGATTTTTGGATGGGTGCTGGGGACCCAAATTTAGGACTTCTTTTTTTTTTCTTTTCTTTTTTTCGGAGCTGGGGACTGAACCCAGGGCCTTGCGCTTGCTAGGCAAGTGCTCTACCACTGAGCCAAATCCCCAACCCTAGGACTTCTTGTTTGTGTGACAATTACTCTATGGACTGGGCTGATTTCCCAGGCCCAGAAGCTCTTGTCCTTTGGTACAAAACAGAGCACAATTTCTCCAAAGTTTGGCCTTGTGATTTCCCATGAGTCAACAACTATTGTCTGTCTTGCTTTCTAGGAGGCAAGATGGAAACATATTCTTTACCTTCCCCTGCCCCAAGTTCTCAGGTTCTTCCCAACCTGACAGGTATTTTGAAATATATTAAATTCTAAGGACTGTTTAGTGTTTCAAGAAATTGAAGCCACGGGAGTTCATCTATGAAATATCATGCACGAAAATGATCTTGTTTAGGATGAAGTTATATTATTTAAGTCAGAGCGTGTCTACTACCAATTTGTGTAAATCATACCATAGACTATCTGTATCCTTAAATTTTTAGGAAAATTGTTTCCTAGATGATTTGAGTTTGTGAAGGACTCTTATAACTTGATGCATAGCCAGTTAGGAAACATCATGAAGGAAAATACTGCAAAAAGACACAGAAAATGCAACTTTTCACATAGAAGGTTGGTTGGTTTGTGTGTGTGTGTTAATATATGTGTGTTGTGTATGTATGTATGTATGTATATATGTATGCATGCATGTACATAGACGCATCCTCATAGACCAGCCATCTTGAGAAGTAAATAGACATAAAATATTAATCACTCAAAGTGAGATGTTTTAGTGGGTAAAGGTACTTGCTACACTCCGATGATCTGTACCCTGGAATACACAAGGAGAAGGAGAACAAGCCCCCACAGTTAGAAGTCTTACCATGTAGACTTCTACATGATGAACAGTGGCATGTACATGTCCCCTCCCAAATAAAAATAAATAGACACACTAAAAAGTTAATCATAGCAGGCTCACCTTATGTTAACATGCTAAAACCGTGTGGCACTTGGCCTCCAGTGGAAATGATAACAAGATCATAATTCTACCTCACACAGTACTGTTAGACTCCCTGCAACTGAAAACACGTGAGTCTCTAATCAAGATCTTAGCATGATGATTACTTTTCTCTGAAAATCCCATAATTTATATGTGATGGTATAAAACTTAACAGCAGCTAAATGTGGATGTAAAGGCACTCAATCTTATGTATCATGATAAGAATTGGAAATAGAGATCTCCAGATTTACATAATTTGCATACAACATGCATATGTGTATCCATGCAATTAGTTTTCACATATAAACCTTCTTGGCTATTACAGTGCTAATTTCTAATTTGTTAGGTGGCAATGGCAACCTTCAGGTACAGCCTTCTGCTATGCATTCTGTATTCCCTTTTCTTCACAATATCTGTTGTGGATGGTCAAAACATGATTCTTCAAAGGCTTAGAGCCATTAGTGGTCCTACCTGGTTAAGGTGGTTGTGGTTTTCCATGGCCTTTAATCTCAGGCCACAGTAAGTTTCAGATGCCCCCAGGGAGAGCCTGCACTCTCATCAGTCTCATCATTGTGTGGCTTTGGTCTAACAAATACAGTTTGGTCATCTGGGTCATAACCCCAACCCAAACCACATTCCTTCCTTGATTCATTGACTCAGGGGCATAAAGATCCTGAAATGTATTGGGTGTCACTCTTCCAGTTCAGTAGAATCATTTTTGTGCCTCCCAGTAGATGTATATGTTCTGCTGGAACTATAGAGCTATGGAGATAAAATTTTGCTAATGGGTCTTAGAGGTAATTGAGGGCAGGGCCACTTCCATTACTATTCCTTATTTCAGAAGAACTAGTACCATGTTTTGACCCTGATTTGGAGATCCTTTAGTATTCTGCAGAGACACATTCTTCTTCTGTGAGGTGTTGTTATCTAGCTATGGCTGTAACAGTCTTTAGACGCCACACTAACATCATGCAAATTGCCTTAGGATGATGAAGTGCATGGTTAGGCAATCTCCACAGGGCTCACCTATGCCTCACTTCTTTCTCTGAGGAAAATTCCTAGATCATAAAGAATGTGGAATAATACCACCATGATGGTACACAAAGCATTCTGTAGAGCTGTAGGGTCTGTGGAAGCAATGCATGCTAGGAAGGGAAATACATACCCAGAGTAAGTATCTACTGTCGATAAGAACATATTGATAGAATTCCTTAGGTTCCACACAGCAGGAAAACAGGCAGGGCACTCCTGCTCAACTTTCTAAGATGTTCCTTACCTTCCAGCTTACTTTCAGTCCCTGAGGTGGCTGCCCTTGGGACTTTCTAGTGACTCACGTGACACTGATAAGTCACAGTAGCTGTATCACCTTTCCTGGATAGAGTTAGGTTTGTTTTTTTTTTAAAGGTGTCCAATGCAATAAAATGACGCTGACTAATGTGCTTCATCTTGTTTCTCTCAAAATCAAATCAAGATTGCGGAAGCAACCGTAAAGAGCTTCTTCATCTGATGCTGAGTTAAATAAAGGTCAGTGTCTTTTGTATCAACAACAACAAAAAAAGAACATATTGATAACCTTCCCTCACAGAACTGGCTCAAAGTAATCAGCCTGCTCTCAGATTGCTAGCTGTTCATCCTTGGAAAGGTTTCCTGTCAGAAGCATAGCATGGGTCTCTACTGACGTTAGAAGAACACTCTGTGGTAACCATAGCTAGATCATCATTGATTAGGAGAAGTCCATTTTTACTAACTTTATGCACAGCCTCCATTTGTCATCTTGGCCACTTGTTTCCTGAGGGTACTTGCAAATAACAGAAATAGCCATTAGTTGAGGAGAATGGGGTTGGGACAGCCTAGCAACCACAGAAAGGACTTTCCTCTCCCCTTCGTTATTTAAACTATATTCAGCTGATATTACTCTTTGGTAATGATTTCCACGAGACATAAGTATCATTACATTGTGGCCAGTCAGAGAGTTTACATCACATACGTCTTTGTCCACAAATTTTGCTGCCATAAATTTTCTAATGAGTTTCCTCCCAAATCTCTAATGTTGGCAGTGGCCCTTGAGCAGGTGAGTTGTTATAATTTGACCATTCTACCTCCCAGAGTGCCCGGAAGATGCACTGTTTACAGTACTGCACACCAAAAGGTTTTTTCTTACCACTGTGCTTAAGAGATGTCTAAAGGGCGTCTGTGAAGACGACTTTCTGTGGATGACTCTATATCCTAACACCCACTTATATACACACCCACGTTTTCTTCATCTCTCAGAGATCATAAAACACATTTCACAGAATTAGTGGTATAAGCTGAGGGGGAGGGGAGACCCATGTAGCTGTATCCCATGCTGTGGGAAAATCAGAGTCTCTCCTTCATGTAAATTACTTGTGCATCTGGGGCTCTCAGCCCCAAACACTCATGGGTCCCTTCACTCATGGAGCACACTATGCATTCCCAGATTGGTACCGTGGGAGTTCAAGGTGCGTGTTACAAGTCGTGTAATGTCCCACCCATCACACAT
This sequence comes from Rattus norvegicus, assembly GCF_021556685.1. Classification (NCBI taxonomy): domain Eukaryota; kingdom Metazoa; phylum Chordata; class Mammalia; order Rodentia; family Muridae; genus Rattus; species Rattus norvegicus. The sequence continues at coordinate 132,464,000 of NC_141537.1, forward strand.
GGAAGATGCATTGAAGCTACTTCAGGTTACCTTTTTTATTGTGTGGATGATTTTTAATGCTGTACAGAAACACTTCAGCTTGATGAAATCCCACTTGCCAATTTGATTTTTTTTTGGTTTTTATCTGTTTGCCTGTCTTGTTGCTTGGTTATTTCTTCGTTGCTTATGTTCCCTAGACCTTTTGTATTTAACTGGCAGATGTCTGTTTTAGATAACAATGGGAGTTATTTATTTAACTAGTATTGTGCTCAGAATCAGTTTTAGGCCCAGAAGTGAATTCACTTTATAGATTAAAATGAATATAAAATGTATTTTTTTTCTTTCTACCATTGGTAATTTATAAATTCCCAAGGGTAGGGTTGTTATACTTTAAAGTACATGATCTGACTTGAATTAGAAAGTTTCTCGGAGGCTCTGAGTCTTGGCTTCCTAATATTGAAAATATAGATAATTGACCACATCATTTGTCAGACGTCTCAAGCACAGGTGACCATGAGGAATTCGTTTCCTTATGTTATAAGAAACCGAAGCACAGGTGAACTGACAATGTTGGGTCATGGGCAACAAACAAGATGATAGAGATATGAGGTATGTAAAAAAAAATGGCTCAGAGTTGAAGTTCACGGGCTGTTCTTCCAGAGAACCTGGCTTTGATTCCCAGTACTCATATAATGGCTCATAACTGGTTATGATTTCAGGACCAAACACCCTAGTCCAGCTTCTGTGCACCCCAGGTTCACATGTGCTGCACGGAAGCACATGGAGGCAAACTGATCACACGCCCTTTTCAAACTGGATGGTAGATGTAGTAGAAATAGAAGCATGAGATCCTGTCAGTGGCACTCAAAGATCCGCAGACTCAAGCTTAGTCGACATCAACTTTAGATTCAAGTTTCATCAGTAGTTTTCTTGTGCTCAAAATTATGTCTGAACAAATTCTTACATAAACTTGATGAATTAAAATCACTGCGATTGGGACTGGAAAAATGATCCCCCAGCTAAGAGTACTTGCTGCTCTTGAAGAGGACCTGGTTTTATATCCCAGGACATAGTGGCTCACAAGCACACATAACTCCTGTCCCAAAGAATCTGATGCCCTCTTTTGGCCTTAGTGGGTACTGCGTACATGTGGTGTGCAGACAAATGTAATTAAACACTCATACACTATAAATAAGTCTTTACTCTTCTCTCTCATTCCCCTCCCCAGAGGGGGGAATATGTGTAGGGACAATCAACACAAAAGATCACTTGAAAAACTACATGGAAGCATGCTACCTTTCTAAAATATATACATACATGAAAGCAGCCTAAGAGGAATCACCAAATAATGAGAGAGAGAATGCCACAACTAGACTAATCTTATATCTTCAAGTCAAACCTTCAGTGCCAGGAATATATCGCATCTTATTGAATCTTTGGTCAAAAGGGTTCCATGGAACTTCTCCAAAGATCACAGACCATTGCTAAGGTTATAGGTTATCCCCACAACTAGATGGTAAGGCCATATTGTCGAAGACAATATTTACTTATGTCATCAAACACAGAAAAACCAATCTGGTTCCTAACTAAAAGCTTTACCCACACTAACTAGCATTTATGAGGCTAAAAACTATCCTGCATGCTACCAGAAGAGAAAGGTAATCCCCAGTACCACCCAGCTACAAACCTACAGCAGCAACCTGCCTCCGAGGATATTGGTACAATAGTGGCACAAATAGTATGGGAGGAAACCAAGCACTTTTTAAAAGTTGGGTTCATTCAACTAAATGGAGCCCATGCCTGACACAGCTAAAGCATCCAAGAGCCTGAGACTACATACGTCATGGGCCTGGGAGAAATCTGACACTACTATACTAATAAGGGAACCTAGCAATAAAATGACTCCTGGTGACATATTGCTATATCTATATATCAGTTTTTCACTCAACCTACACCAAGAGAACTTCTTATCGAAGATGGAACTAATGCAGAGACTCGCAACTAGACAATGTACAAAGAACGAGAGACTTTTAGAGTCCTCAATCCTTAATGGGATGTCTTTATTGAATCCCTTCCTTCAAAGCTTATCAATCTATGCAGAAGAGGAAGCAGAAAGATTTCTAAGAGCCAAAGGTTGTGAATAAGTCTAAGAAAACAGTGTCTTCCACACAAAATGGGACAAATGCACATGTAAACTCACAGAGACTATGGCAGCACACACAGATGTGGTTTCAGCACTGACAGGGGGATGTTGGCAGAGGATCTTACCTCAAACCAAGAAGCTGTTTTCAACTGATACTTGCTGGCAAAAGGAAATCAGTTTTCTCCAGTGCAGTGTCACTACTGAGCATGTCAACCACAACCCAAGAAAGGTCCCTACCTCCAGGAGTAGTTGGCCAGCACAAAATGAATTCCGTGATTTCTTCATGGGTGTTTTAGCTTGTTTTTTTGTTTGTTTGTTTTGTTTGTTTTTGTTTTTGTGGCTTTAGATAGAGCAAGAATATAAGGCCGGAGGGACAGAGCATTGGGGAGGATCTAAGGGGATTTAGAGAAGAGCAGACTATGACCAAATATATTGTATAAAATGATTAAATATAAATAGTCTGCTCAAAAATAAAAAAAATTTTAAAACTTCAATGGTTATATTCTTTGAAGCTTACTTGAGATGACCACGTGAGGGGCATAACAGGAATGGTGTGAGCTTCCTTCCTGCCTCTTGTATTCAATGCCAGTGCCTTCTTGGAAATATCGCAAAACCAATATTTCTGCTACTATTTATGATTGTGTTGTTTATGTAGTGGTAGTGAGTGGGGAGAAAAATCAGAAAGGTTAGGGTATTAAACAGAGAGAATTTACTTTGTTCTTTATATTCTGAAAGGGCTAGAGCTTTGGGGATTCATGGGGCCACAGAGAAGCAAGTTGGGGCACTGGCAGTAAAATGGAAAGCTGCCTTTTCCCTCTTGCCTTTGCTTTAAGAAGCCTTTTGCCAAGGTGGAGTGCAATGGCCCTCTTTGCATACCTGAAGCTCTCCTGGAAAACAGCCCAGGAGGTAGGAAATCTAGGCTGCCCACAGGAAACATCGGAAATACTTGTATTTATTCACAGAATCTACTCGAAGGAATTTTCATACAAATACGGCCATTCAAATTCACTCATTTATAAGAAATTGCACTTGCTCTTTGCTCATCCACTTAAAACATATAAGCAAAGAAAAGCCAGATAATCATATAAACTTCAAGTACCCACTTTACTACTTAAAGCTGCAAAGAAAACAGTCCATCAAAAAGGCTGAGGGTGCCATTCAACTCATTCCCAGGGAATGTCTCAGACAAGGCTGACAGAGTTGACATCCTTCTTGGAGAGACTTAACGTCGTCACTCTTATCTAGCACATCCTGAGTAGCATCAGACCTAAAATAAATGCTTTAATTCTAGATACAAGTCCAGTCATGGTTGATGCTCAAGAGTTTGCCGTGGTCTCTCAAATGAAGCATGCCTTCTCTCTTCTTATGCTTTCCTCCTGAGACTCGCTTTGAACGTCTAGCAACTGTTTATTTGAACAATGTCAAAGGACCTCAAAATTGAGATTTCACAGCTACAAAAAAAGAGCTGGACAGCTATTTCCATGGCGGACTTGGGAGTGGTAGTCTAAGTTACTATTCATAAGACCCCAATGTACTTTTGATTAGATTTAAGTCACAATAGAAACTTGGGCGGGGGCTGGGGGCATGAATGAAACATTTTTAAATGTTTCAAGTGGGTTCATACGTTTTAGAAACTGAACTCTCTTAGAAAGTATATCAGGGGCAAGTTTCATTCAAATCTGAAAATAAGTAATTTTTATGCTCCGCATTGTTGGAAGGCACTGAGAGACTGATGTAGACAGGTCAATGGAAATTGTGGTTGATAGATACCCACAAATGAGAGCATAAACTTCACTTAGCACCTGTCGGCCAAGCAGCCTAACAATGCCTCCAAGGACCTTAAAGGTTAACAATAAAATCGCAAATTGAATCCTCATTTTCAATGTGAGCCGATCTGTTATAAAACAATGAATTGGCATGACCATACCAAGGCCAACGAGGGCGGTTAAGCAAGAGCCTGTCAGCGGGGCCCATACTTTATCACCCATGCAGAGAGTAACTCTCCATGACATTAAGGATGCTGCACTTGATGGTATGTCACAGTTAGTTGACACTGGCCTTATCCCGGATCGTAGATTCTCTGTCACATCCTGCCAGTTTAGAGCCGGACCTAATGATTACACTGTTTTGCCTTGCAAGTGACGGTGGGAGCCCAAGCTGGAGCTTAGCAGCATAAATTGCCACTCTGTGTCAGAGCTGCCAGTTGGAAGTGATTGATGGAGGGATGATCAGCCATATGGAAGAAGGAAGGGGAAATCGTCTTGATCTTGAACAGAAACGCTTATAATCTCATCAACCCAAAGGGAGGTGATCGGTGAGTTTAAAAGACTTTTGAGGTTGCTGATCATCTATCCTTTGATGATTTGAATGTCATCGAAAATTCATCTCCCGGTTGGCACTGGAAGATACCTAAATATTCGGAAGTTTGGACCGATTTCTTTTGTCAGGTCCCTACTGGCATCGGATGAGAGAGGCGAGGAGAGAAGAGGAACGAGACAAGCAATCCTTTCCCCTCAGTCTCCAGAGTGCTAGGATTATAGGTCCATACCACAACAATTCAATCCAGGTAATTTACAGAGTATGGAATTACGGACTAAGGAGATGGCTCGGATGCTAAAGTGCTTGCTATAAAAGTTTGAAGACCTGAGTACAGATCCACAGCACCAATGTAAAAAACAAGTTGTGGAATCCCGTGTCTGTAGCCCCAGAGCTGAGCGCAGAGCTAGGAGAATTCTAGAAACTTGCTGAATAATAAGTCTACCCAATCACTGAGCCACAAATTCAGTGAAAGAAAATACACTCCTCCTTCTTTAAGTACCCATACATACGCAGACACAAGCCCACACACGTGTGTGCACATACAAATTAAGAGATATATGCAATTATATGTATTTTACACCATGTATCACCATGTATCAGACTTTGAGAATCTAGAAATGAGGAAGATATACAGGTCACAGAATGTATTTATAAGACTTATCTTTTAATTTCTACTGGCTCAAGTATAACAATGGTCGGGTGCTTCTGTACCTGAAAGCTGAGACGGTATTAAGCACACAGGATGAAATAAACCGTGGTAATGAGGCACTTGACTCACCCATTCTCAGTGAGGTCACATAGCGGTTCATTTAAGCTTACAGTCTTTGTTTTTATATTATTTATTATTACTGGGGGGTGGGTGTGTGACATGCTACCATATGTGTTTGGAGGTCAATACCTTCCACATTTATATAGGATCCAGGGATAGAACTAAGACCTCCAGGCTTGTGTATTCAGACACACAGAAGGGTATTCGGATATTCAGAAACGGGGAAGTGTAGTTGGTACCCAGTGGAAAGAGTGTAGAGGCTTCAGCATTGCAGAGCTTACAGAATAGCTGTCCTGAAGAATGTCTATTGACCAAGCCAGCTCAGTCAATCAACCAGGTCTTAGGGGAGGGACTGAGGATTGAAAAAGAAAAGCACAAAATTATAACGTGACTCCAGCCCATGCTAAATCAGCTTTTTTTCTCTCCAGCCTGCTTTTATATCATTCTAGGTCTATCCAAAAAACATGGTCAGTTCTTAGATTAGAGACAAAGTAATTAAGCAAAGTAGTAAACAAGGAGATCACCCAAGATAGTAATTAAGTGAAGTAGGAAGCTAAGAGATCACATAAGTTCAGCAAAGAAGTAAACAAAGCCCCATTGTCACTGTTTCTGATATTATTATCTAAGCCTGGTTCTTTATCCGAGTCCGGTGACAAATACAAAATTCCTAAAAGTGGCACCAGTCTATACTCAGCATGTCAGCACCAACTTTGATTTCTAAATAAAACAGAGCTACAGGCACCAGATGAATTAGTTTCTGCATTGTTACAACTTAAGAGAGGCAGGCTTCACTTATTTTATACTTAATACTGTGTGCGTGTGCATATGCACATGCTCGTGCATGTTAAGGGCATGCATGTGTGTGGAGGAATGCTCGTGCATGGGGCCTTGCATGTGTGGAGATCTCCATAGGCACAGCACATGGAGAGATGAAGAAACAACCTCAGGTGTCTTTAAATCCTTGCTTTTCACATTTTTTTTGAGTCTGTCTCTTTTCTTCTTCAATGCTCTATACATGAAGAACCTTGTCTCTGTCTCGCATCTCACCATAGAGTGCTAGGATTACACATAGACTATCTCTCAACCATCTTTACATGGATGCTGGGGATTAGACTCAAGTCCTAATGCTTGCATAACAAGGGTTTCAGCCTCTGAGCCACTCTACTCTTGGTATTTGTTTGATTTATGGGGGATAAAGTTTGTGCGGGCAAGAGAGGCAAGGTCTGGAATAACAGGAGTATGTGGTAGCCATTCATTACACGTTGCTGGCAAAGAAGGAGAGAGCTTGGAGCAGAAGCAGTCTGGAGCTATAATCCTTGAAGCCCAATTTTCCCTGCTGGGCTCCATTTCCTAAAGGTTTCTTGGCTTCCCAAAACAGGACCAACCCACTAAGGACCAAGAGTTCAACCCTGTGAACCTATCAGGGAACTTTCCTATGCAAATCTTAACAGAGATGAGAACAGGTTTGTGAGTTCTTTGGCTCTCTTCTGAAGCAGTTTCCTGTCCATACACATGAAGTATTTACCAACTCTCAGACAGTGCCATCAGGACTGGTGGCATAGGTGCCCTTGTGGAGTTTACTTAATTAAGATGGCATGCTAAGATAGCAAACAGATCAACAAAGTAGCAAGGTAATTTCATGTGACATAGTGCTCAGAGCACTGAATTAGTCAAGGAAGAACCAACTAGAAAGGTGGGGCTTAGGCCAATAGCAAAAGGGAAAGGTAGAGCTATTGTGGGTAGAGAACATTCTGGAAAGGAAAGGGTGCAAAGGCCTGAGGTAGAAGAAGCACATGAGGTACTGAAAAACCCAGAAGCTTATGACCAGGGAGGGACAGGATGTAAGAGTTGAGGGGGAAATGTCGGCATTCTTCTTGGGCCCACAAAAAGGCCTTTATCCCAGGTAGTAGAGAAGTCTGTGAAGCCCCTTAGAACCAAAACGTGTACATATCCAGGTCAGCACTTCTTATTAGAGCCTCAGAGATGGGCCCAAGTGAATTGGAGAAGTAGCCATCAACGACGTAGTCCTTGCCTGGGACAGAAATCCTGTTGAGAACATTTGTTCTGCACCCTAGAGGACCCCTCAAATCCTTAGGAAACTCTGGCTTGTTTGAAGCCCTGTCTAAACCTTGGGGGCAATTCCAGGCCTAGGTATAGCTTTTTTCATGACAAGCCCTGCCTTCCTATGAGCTCTAGAAATCAGTTCATCAGTTGAATAAGAGGCCTGGAGAGGCCACAGTACACACTCCAGGAAATGACCCGAACGGTTACTCCAGCATCCTTTGTCTTTTAAGAAGCAGAAGTGAGGCAGCCACCTGGCTGAGCTCAGAAGCTCCCTTCCCTCTCTGCCTGACAGCCACTCCTGCTCTGGCCAGAGTCCTGTATAACATTTGTAGCCCACTCTGTAGATGCAGCCACCTCTTCCTGTTAAACAATGCAATCTTGTGGTTAGCTTAAGGAGCAGTACCTAACTGCAAAGGGAATAAATTAAATTAAAGAGAATAAATACCAGCAGCCTGAAGCCTGGGGAGCTGAAGGCATTGCAAAGGAAACCTAGCGAGGAGAGGGGCCAGAGGCAAAGAAGAAGGACAATGCAGAACTGACTGACAGTATCCAGGGAACACAGCCAGGTTAGTTATGGCAGCTAAGTAATTTCAAACTACAAAAGGAATTTCAGGCTTCAAAACTCCAGCTCCCAAATAGTGTTATAATTAGTATTATTTTCAGATTAAAGAAAACACCACTTTTGTGTAACAAATTACCTCCATTTTAAAAGCAAAAATAATATATTTCACTTCATAAAAAAAAATGCCCAAACGGAAGCATTCTTCCATTAATTATTTCACTCTATTCAGAAAGCATATCCCTGCTTGCTTTTTATTATGCCTTCCAGCCTCGACTTTGAAAAACACGTTAAGAAGCTAGAAGGTATTTTTTAAAAATGAAAGGAAAAAAGAAAAATAAATAATCTTTGAAGCAATTAGAGCCCAAATACAGAATGCATAAATATACATGTGCATATTTCTTTATTTGCCCCCTAGATTTCACTCCCCGTTTTTTCCCACCTCCCTTTTTGGCTCTGGCACATGCAGCATCTTTCCTTCCTCGAGCTTCAACAGCAGGGAAATGTTTGCCCCAGAATTGAATCAGATTCTGTTCCCTGGATTGATTGGCAAGAGTTTTCAAAAAGGGGTGGGGTCTCCTGAGGGCAAATACATAATTTTCATAATGCTTTTCCTTTGCACCACCACCCCAGCCTAAGAGCCTAAGTCTATTTCTGAACTGTTTTGTCAGAGAGTAATAATTAACAATGTCTCACAGAAGACAAAACACCATCCTCCCGCCTTCGTGGGGTCGGTAGTTGCACTTGTAAAATTACCAAGAATATAATTTTACTGTGGGAACAAAGAACATATGTAAAGTAAATATTGTTACAGATTTTTGAGTTTAGGGAAGAAATTTTTAATTTGAATACTGTATAAAAGCCATGGGAAACAGGGTGTAAAATGGATTCTCCCAGTGCCTTCCACTGCTCCTTTCCTCATGGCTAAGGTTAGACGTCACTTTGTGTGAGGAAGTTTGAGCACAGGATTTTCCAAACACAGGGTCTCAGAGCCCTTGAGCTTCAAGCATTTAAAAAAATGTAAGTGTCCCCTCAAAATAAGCCTCAGTATCTAAAAATCTGTCTCCAGATGACAAACAAATGTGCTACCGTATTATACTCTTCCCGGATTTTAAGTTATATTAATATTTTTAAATGACTTTGATGTAATATATCATTAAGAGGAAGAAGGTGAAAATAAATGTGAGGTGACACTACACAGTGTGACACAATGTGAGCCGTATCCTGTCTACCTAGGGGAGGTCTCAATGGTTTCTACCCGATCCAGGATAGTATGGTGTCACGATAAGCTGAAGGTGGCACCTGACTTTGTATGAAGACAAAATCAACGTAATGGTACCGTGGGCTCTAGGAGGGCTTCTAACGGCAGCATCCATCTGAGCTCTGCTATGCGATAGCCCCTTCAGCCATGAGTCTCAGTTGATGGGTTCTAGAGTATCTTAGGCAGCAAGCCAAGCTTCCTGAGTCAATTTATCCCAGATCCACACCATGGAAGAATTGTGATTAATTCCAATGCATCCCATTAATCATTGCAAATTAAAAGTGGAGGATGGCGACACTATGGGGGTGGGGACAAGGACAGAGCTAGCAGCAAGACAATACATTCAAAGTTAGTGTCTTGTCATGGATAGTCATTAGATGAGTCCATGTCATTCGAGAACACTTACCTTCTTCTGTCTCACTTCAGGAAGGACAGCAGTAATTCAGTATGTCACAGATGGCCACCTATGCATTGTCATGTTCTGTGAGTAAGGAAACTGTGGTAAGTAATTTTTGCAAGACTATCTTGTCAGTGCAAGTTGCATATCCTTTGTCTGAAATGCTTAGGACCAGGAATGTTCAGATTTAAATTTTTTTAAATTTGTAGTAGTTGTAGATATTTAACGAGTTATCTTGGGGGTAGAGCCATTGTACCCATGTGAAATTCATTTGAATATATATAGTTTACACACATAGTCTGAAGATCATTTTAGGTGCTATTTGTATTTGAGTGTTGGTACGTTTGTGGGTGCAGCTATGCACATGCGAATCTGTAGACAAACCCAGGTATCTTTCCAGAGAAGTCTTCAGGGTTCATCATTGGTCTGGAACCAAGTAGTCCAGAGTATGGCCTATGAACTTCCAAAAAAGGCTTGTAAGCTCTTCCCATCTCAGCATTGCTGGGGTTACAAACCTGTATTCCCATTCCTGGCCTTTCAATCAGATTCAGAAATTTGAATCTGAGTCCTCTTGCTTGTGAGGCAGACATGGTTGACAGACTTAGCCATCTCTCCAGCCTCTGTCTTATAAAGTGTTTGAATTTTTCACACATGAAACAACTCTTCATGGTATGAGAATTTTGCATTGTGGTAAAACATTTGGGATTCTGGAGCATCATTAATTTCATACCTCTAAATTAGGAACATATATCCTATAATAAGGAAAGAAACTGTTCACCTGCCCAGGTCAGCTCCAGCAATTCCAGGATTCCTTTGTTCTTTTGAGCACACCTCAGGTTGGCTTGATCCTGGGCCTCTGGATTACTAATCCAGGCCTCTCCAAGCACACCATTACCTGGGAACTTCTGAATAAGAATTCTCCGTCAAAAGCTTGTCAATCAGAATCTCTAGGAGAGAGCCTAGCAACCGTCACCAACAAGCAAGCTCCCCGGGCATCCTATCTGCTCTCCTGTATGAAAGCCATGGCTCCAACCCACTCCAGATGCCATGCAAATGATGTGGAAACAAAGGAAGCATTTGATTGGGTATCTCTCAGAGGTGCTCATCTCGGTTTCCAGCAAAGAAAATGGAGCCACTCTAAAATTATCTTTCCGTGCCTTTTAGCCATGAGGCACGGGTTCCCCCATTTTTTATACTCTTCTCTTCAGCACACACATGGTAGGGGAGTGGGGTTGGGGCAGAAGGGAGGAGGAAGAAAAAAAGAAGAGACAAAGGAAGAGATGGAGAGAGAGAAGAGGACAAGAAAGAAAAGAAAGATGAAAGAAAGAAAGAACTAGAAGATTATTTTGGAAACCAACTCCCCAAAATCTAAGGTGGATAACCAACACTCAGTAACTTCTCTTTTTCCTTCTCAATTATCGTCTGATATTCTAACACCACAGCCTTCCTAACAATGAAAAGGCAAAGAGCCCCTCAGCTCATAGACCTGTGCATGCTGTAGAGTAAATTCCAACCCTTCTCAGTGCTCTGTGGTATACAGAATGGCCACCATCACCATGGCGATTGCTTGACTCCTTTATTTATCTTCTGGGTCCTAATCACTTGATCATACCATATCCACATCTTTTCTGTGTGTGTGGCTAGGGTTTTATTTATAACCTATTGGAGACCATACGTTGCCTAAAGGTAACAGAATTCAGTGTAACCTATCCTCAAATCACTGAGTATTCTTAATCTGGGACCCATGAACGCATTTCAAGACTGTTTTTGTAACTCTCCTACATTGCTCACTATTATTTTGTTTTTACTTAACGTGTCCCTTTTTTGTATCTACGTGCACTGTGGATAAAGAGAGTGGGTGAAGACCCCACGTGCTTAATCATTTTACACCAGCTAATCTCAGTTCTTCATCTCCCTGGACCCCATCACTTCTCTGTTCCTGAGCATGTTAGCAAAGAGTGAGAAACTACTACTCCAGCATCTCTCTGGCTGCTATTACACTAAAGTCATCTACCTCTTTCTGGTCTCCTGGTAGAGTAACTCCAGGTCTCAGTGCGCTACCAATTCTATGAAGTCTCCAGTAGGAATAGACACCTCTAGGAGTGGTAATGGTTGTTACCACATCCCTTGCTGTCCGCTTCCTCTTCCTTTCCTCCACCGTACCCCACCCTTCACCCTCACCTTGTTTCCTGGGACTAGCTCCAGAGTACAACACTCCCATTCAAATCCCTGACTCCGAGTCCATGTCTGAGGAACCCAAACTACAGTAAGACTTGTGAGGCGGAGTTTGAAATGAACGGTCTAGCATCAGACAATCCAGGCATTCCAATTCTTTCCCAAGGCAAACATTCCCAAGTAGACAGCACGGTCTGACATGGGAGGCCTGAATAGTAGTGGTTTAGTAAGGAAAGCAGGAATAACACGAGGCATGAGGCATAACAAAATAAAGGGTTCGCCAGGAACCAATAACAACGGCATTCATCCTAAATTTTAGAAAGCATTTTTATTTCAAGTGCCTGATTTCACTTCCGGGTGTCAAAGCCTCCTCAGTCCAAAAGACAGAGGAGGCCCGCACATGCTTTGCGAGTTTGGTGAGGCTGGAAGCCACGCCCATCTTTTTTCAGCCAAGCTGTCCTTCAGGAGGTGCAGCCTGGAGCAGGGTTTTGAAGGTTAACCACACGGTTGTCTGCCTGCTCACTCCACTGAGCAGAATCAAACATGACCCAAACGTTGAGTTATATTATTTACTGCGTGTCTCTCAGCAAACCTTCCTGTGTGGACGGGCTTCTCCCAAGTGAGGAGCAGAAAAATCTCCTCCCGGAAGAGACAGAATGAGAATGTTACCTTAAATGTTGAATAGCGATAGATTCCTTTGCATTCCTCTCAACATTCTGCCCCGCGATGATGAAGTTTTCATGTTTTGGCAGCTGTTGTAATTTTGCTTTCACAGACGCAAGACAAATTTTTCCCATATAAGTGACTTTTCCCATTCAGCGGTAAGTTTCAGAAAAATTCTGCTATTGTGATTTTAGATGGCATGTGTTTCAGGAGCTCTGTAAAACACACACACCTAAAAAGGTTTGTATTTGAATTCTTTTCATTTCAGTCAGCCGTAGACAAGTTTTAGTCTACATTTTTAAATAACTGACTCCATTATGTTTCATAAAATATAGGTTAGTTCCGAAGGCAATAGTTAGCACTTACATAAAGGGCCTTTTCAACCTTCAGAAAGCTTGTAAACCTAAAATAATTTTTACATCCCTGTGAGGCAAGTCAGAAACTCTCGAATTCCCAGCTTTAAGAAAAAGAGACTGAGGCAGGGAATTGGGGTTGAGCTGAAAATATCGAAGATGGAGGCCTTAAAGAGACCACTGTTCATCATCTGCCTGGGCAGAGATGGGCGAGGAAACATCCAGCCTTGTAATAACTGCAGGGGTTAGGAGCTGTAATTAAAACTACATAAAATTAATTGATGGACTTAGAAAGATTTATGCACCTTGAAATAAAAGTACTTTCAAGTACTTTAGATTTATATCTCTGACTTGTCAATTCTGTGCCTGGGTGTGTCCGCTTTCTAAATGAGGTGAGGATGTAATTATTCAAGTGCAGAGACGCTTCGGGTTGCTCTCGACACTTTCGTTTGTGGCTTACACCCAGCAGCATACAAGTGGCCCCCTTGGGCTACTCCATCCTCAGGCTCTGCCTGAGTCCTGATCAGGGCTTTACAAATGACAGTTATCTATAAAGAACCTCGACGGCTCTGTCGATCCTCTATGATAAGGATTTAATAATTGCCCTGCCATTTCCCAATACAAGAAAGCATCACATCTTATCTTTGATTGTCCTTGTTTTCAGGGGTTCGTTCAGTGCTCAAAATAAGATTGGACTCCCAAAAAAAGCAGAAAATATGTGGATGCAGTGAGATGAGGAAAGTCTCACGCTACCTCCTGCTACCTCCTTGGGAAGCTGTAAAATCAGCAAAATAGGGAAGGGCTTGGAAATTGAGCCAGGGCAATGGGTAGCCAATAACCGTCTAAGCAGATAGCATTCCCTGGCTCTCCTCTGACTTGGATTTCATTGTTTCTGATGAACACCCGTACTCAGTTTTCTAGCCAGGAGAAGCAAGGCTTGGAATTTTAAAACGTTTTCTGTATGACGGTCTCTTTAGAAAACTGCCAACATCACTCCCTGAAATGATGATTCTCTCATGCTACCTTAGCTTTCAAATTTCTAAAAAGGATACTTAAAACTGTTTACCTCTTTCAAAAAATACTTATAATCCTCTATCTTTCTTGTCGTGAAATCAAACTCACATGTGTGTAAATGCCCCTACTTGGATCATTTCAAGATATATATGCATATATATATGTATATATATTATCATGTTAAATGTATGTGATTAGTAGTGATGTAGAAAAGAAAGCTCCTTGCCCCTCCCCCCAATCAAGCAAACACACTTTGCAGATGGAACCAGGTGGCTCCGCTGTGACTGGTATTTCCGGTGAGGCAGCGCTGGGATTGCGAGTACAGGAGCAATCATGCCTTACTAAAAGAGGGAGCTATCTTCCCGGTTCCATCTGCATAACTGATCCCGTATGAAGCGAGCCCGGTAGCCCAGGAGCACTCTGGGGATCCCTTGTTTGTCTCAGCATGTTCAATGTCTGGGAGGCATTACCCATCAAGTCTTGTTCGTTCAGCATCCTTCCTCATGGCTTTTTCTGGGAGCCCCAGGAACCTTCTCCCACTAATGATAAAATAATCAGAAGCATAAAAATGTTTCTTTTGGACAAATTTGACATGTTATAATGGTTGAGTGTTGATGACTCAGAGTCTGCCCCCCACCCCCACCCCCATCGCCACTGCTTTATTTAGAGACAGCAGGCAGTGGAAGGAAGCAGACAGCTGCAGAAGTTTCCTACCAAGATGAAAGTCGTGAAATTCTTCCTAAACACGGCTTGGTTATCAATGATGAAACGGGTCTGGATTCTTGGGGCTGTGGCGCACAGAAACACCATTGTCCCCATGCCTCGTCTGAATATTTTAAGGTCACGTTGCAATTCAAAGGCAAGCAGGTGGAAGTCTCAAAAATGAGATGGGGTTTGATTTAAGCTGACTATGTTATTGAGAGAACGCCCCAGTGGTGGTTGGTTTTCATTTTCTGTTTAGCTATTTGTGGTAAATATATAGAAACCAGTGTCTTGTCTGGCAGTGGGACCAATCAGACACACTCGTGAGTCAAAAGCTACTCTTTAGAACCTTCTAAAAAGCTGAACCTGTGTTTGTGTGTGTGTGGTGGGGGGTGGGGGTGGGGTGGAGGGGTAGGTATATGCTTTGGTAAAGTTTTACCAGAGATGCAAAGGCAGAGATGTCGATGGGTAAACAAAGCAATTAAGTTATTTAAAAGATAATTGTGACACTGTAAGGGAAGTAACTTTGATGTACAGAAAATTAAGGGACTCATCTGAAGCCTGAGAAAATTACATTCAATGTATGAAGAGAATTCAGCCAAGCATGGGATGCAGGTGCCCAAGGGGCATGGCTCTCTGTTCCCAGATGCCCGCTTCTGAGAACCTTAGTTGGTTATTGAGGAGTGGAAAACCCCCGGGGCTGAGTGGCAGGCACAAAGGCCAGATAATGAAGGACATTATCTGCAAAGCAGAAGGCTTAGAATGTTTACATTTCCCCCTGGAGGATATGGAATATTGCTGAAGAAGAAGAAAAACAAATAAACCAAAGGTAAGACTACACTTGCCGGCCGGAAATGCTTCCTAAGCCGGGCAGCTTTCTCAGGGACGGGTTTACAGCAGGGAACAGTCAGGAAGCCACTTCTAACTCAAGGGTTGATGACATTTAACAACAAGGAGAGGAGAAACAGGATTCAGATAGAAGGTGATGGTTCACTGTGAATGCTTTAAGTTTGCAAAAAGTCTAGGAATATTTGCACGAAGATGCAAAGGGAAAGAAAGGGTCAAAGAAAATAGTTTTCATGTAGATTGAGACCCTAACAGCCCAGAAAATGTGAATGACTCGGGTCTTTAGATGTGAGAAAAATGGGCAAACCCAGTACACAAGGTAGAAAGTGTCAGGTTGAATTAACAAACTCTGGGCTACGGCCCAGGGATAGTACATAATGAAATGGTCCTTTTGAAGAGTACAGCACGCATAAACAAAAGAGAGCTGGAAAGCTGGGGTGGACGATTCGTTAACTGGCTTGGTTGTAGCGATCCTTAACAGGTAGCCCAGGAGACTGGCTTAACTGCTGAAGGGTTGGCCTCAGAAGCATGAGGATTGGGGATCAGAACTCATATCAAAAGCAGCTGGGTGTCATGGCGCATGCTTGTAACTCTGGTGCTGCAGAATCTGAGACAGGTGGAATGCTGCGGCTCTCAGGCTAGCCAGGCAGCCTAGCCAAGCCAGCAAGCTGTAAGCCAAGTAAGAGTGCCCGTCCCATGAGGGAACAAGAGCATGAAGAATAACACCTCGTGCTGACCTCTGGCCACCACATGCACCTGAGGATGCAAAACACACACATCTTCCGTACTATAAATACATGAACTTGTGCTCATCAACTTGACTCCATTTCTTAAAAAAATACTTAAAATGAGCTGAGGAGAGGGCTGAGTGGGTAAAGGACTTACTGCACAAGGGAGAGGACCAGAGTTTTCTAGTCCCAGCACAGTCTGTCATCCCGACATGTGTAAGGCAGCGCGGAGCATCCCAAGAATGAGTAGGCTAGTTAAGCTAGCTGAATTTGCAAGCTATGGAGTCAAATGAGAGACTCTGCCTCAATATATAAACAGGAAAGTGAACAAAGAAGAGAGGGAAAAATGTCAACCTCTGGCCTTCAAATACACTCACACACTCATATAAACATGTGGACCCCACATATATACATGCTACAGACACACAGCATGCACAAAATGTAAAACTGTTTCTGACAAACTATGTCCTATATAAATGTTTGATCCTAGGTATTATCTTAATTGGATTCTTCGATGGTGCTCCCTTATAATTACACATTCAGCTGCTTTATTAGAGGGCAGAAAGTATATTTGTTTCGTGTTGTTGGCAAAATTGTTTTATTCTGGTGTAATTTAAATTTCCAGATAACCAACCACAAAGATAGCTCAGATAACTTTTCTCATTTCCCTTCAATATAAACAGAACTCAGTTTCAGAACTAAGAAATTAACACTGGTAAACAATGTTGGGCTTTTGTTGTTGTTGTTGTTGTTGTTGTTGTTCCGGCTTCTTGTTTGATTTGATTTTTGACAGATCATCATCACACAGCCCAGGTTTGCATAACTCAATCTGACCTAGAATCTAGCCTCTAGAATGCTGGGATTACAGAGGTGGTGAGACTTAGTGAACAACATTAGTAACTGAGCCAGAAGCCTTATCTACAGTTTTCCTTCAATATGGGAAATCCCTGCCACCCAACCAAGCTTGTATTTTCTGGAAGTTTCGTTACTCAAACTTAACAACAGTCCAAAAACATTATCTAGAAAGTTTCGGAAGCAGATAATTCCTGAGTATCATGATGTGTGCCTTTCTGAGTCATGTGATGAAATCTTGTACCATCCTGTTCCTTCCTGTCCAAGGCTTGAACCATCCCCTCTCTTACTGGTAGCTGCCTGTACGACTCCCCTGTTGGCCACTCTGTTATTCCTTTGGTTTTCAGATTTGCAGTCATGGCATCATGATGTTTTAAGAAGAAATCCCCATCCACCTACTGATGTTCCCAAAGCACAAAGGTGCAGAGAGACGCCGCTGATATGCTGAGAAGACGCTCAAATGTACTCCTTTAATGTGGAAAAGTAACCACACTGAAGAAGAAATGAAACCACATTCATGGAGACTCTTACAGTAAATGGTTACAATTGTCCTTTTTTATTGCACATGTATATGTGCACAGTATACACTCATAAGCGTATGCTTGTTTGCATGCATGGGGGAACACATATTTGTACTGTTTCACATATGGATGAGTACATGTGGAAGCCACAGGGTAAAGTCAGGTGCCTTCCTGGATTGATGCCCACTTTATTTCCGAAAGCAGGGTCTCTCCCCGACCCCAGAGCCTGCTGACCCAGCTAGTCTAGCGAGTCTCTTGTTGTCTCAAGAATGCAGTCTCCCATCTCCCATGTGGGATAGTTGGCAGTCTGCCATTCCCACCTAGCCTTCATGTGGGTGCTAGAGATTCCAACGCTAGCTTTCATGCTTGTACTTCATCTACTGAGTCATCGCCCCAGTCATGTTATCGCTGCTCTGTGGCTAGCTAGACTTCTAATCTTTTA
Organism: Rattus norvegicus; assembly: GCF_021556685.1. NCBI lineage: Eukaryota > Metazoa > Chordata > Mammalia > Rodentia > Muridae > Rattus > Rattus norvegicus. Next base: position 132,481,787 of record NC_141537.1, read on the forward strand.
TAGTGCCTTCTTTATGAATGAAATTTTCATCATGTGTGTGTGGAGGGGAGTGTAGGGAAGAGTGCAGTATGCACAAGTTCAGCCCTATCTGGTTTCAGGCATCACTTGGAACACATCCCCATAAGTAAGAGGGGGACACCGTCCTAGTCTGGCTGTGAGTTCAAACCTGGATCACTGATTGTATTTGATGCATGTGAGTCTTTGGTCGCTCATCTCTGTTGGTTCCTTGGTTTCCTCTCATCTGTCACAACTCTGACACCCTCAGGGGAATGTCTTAACATCTCATTAATGGGATGCAGCTGGGAATTCCCCCAGAAGTAGATTGTAACTACACCTTAGGCCAGAATAACATAGAAATGGGCTGGCAAGATGGCTCAGTAGGTAAAGGTGCTTGCTGCCGAGCATAGTGACCTTGAGTTGAACCCTTAAACCTCACACACTGGAGAGAGAGGATGAAGTGGGCAACTTCCACATGTCCATTATGGTGTGCGTGTGCGTCATCAGTGGACGAACATCAGAACTTGTAATGTGTCTGATGTCTGTGTGTCCTGCTGCTGGCTGTGCTCGCTTAGATCTAGTAGTTTGGGTGATTTTCTAGGTGCTTACATAGAGAAACAGCTCATCTGTATTGGATCGTCATTGGGCTCACTATGCGCTGCATAATCGTGGCATATAAGAAATGAGAAAAAATGAAGGTAATTAAGGGAGTGCTAACTTGCTCCATTTCTCTCCTCTAATGTTGCGGCAAGGCCGTCTACTCTCTCCTACAGGCAGCTGTGGCTTCCAGAGCTCTCCAATTCTGTCCTCATGTGAGAATAAACTAATAAATGCACAGGCTTATGCTGCTTTGGTGAAGCCGAAGCCTCTGTCCTCCTGTGGAGGAGACAAGATGCATCCACATGTTTCTGGAGGTCAGATCATGAGAACACTAAAGATCACATTTTCTTTTCTTCCTCTGAAATATCTTCTTACCACAGGAGTAAAGGCAGAATCCACATATCTGGAATTCTTCAAGGATTAAAAAAATAATAATAAAGTTTACAGGCAGAACTCCTGTAGACCTTGTCAGGCTCCTATAAATTCTTCAAGCCTTGGAAATATCCATGATAAATATTGTCCATTTCCCCATCTCCATAGTTAAGGGGAAAAAAGTCTAAAGTGTTCTTGCCCCCAATCCTAATTTACTCAGTAATTAATCTGAAATGAAAGCTAATTTCTTTGCTTACTTTGACAAATATTTTAGAACAAAGGGGCTACTTTAATTTTTTAACTGGCTGGTAATCTATTTTTGATGACACTAATCTTTTTTGGCTGGAGGCAGTGGCTGAGTCGCCTCCACATCACCGTTGTTCAACCTAGACTCCCTGGAGCCAGAGGTTCAAGTCCCAGTCGGGTCACCCCAAAGAAAGCTGATAAATTGAGTGTCTCATGATATAGCCCTGACAGCAAGGCGATGTTTCAGTAGAACCCTTGAAAGCTTAAGGTTTTTTTTTGCTGTACATTAATGATCCCCAAATAAAAGAGGCCACAGCATTGAAAGCCCATTTCTCATGACAGGAGGGTATGGGAGAGACTGTTTATGACAGAGCAGGGGAAGCATGTTGGAAAAGAGACTATTTTGAAGACCTCAAACAGGTGTGATAGGAAGAAAATCTACGGGAAGCATAGCCTTACACTTGGAACCAACCTTCCCACCAGCGGCGGTGAAATCGCAAGCCTTTAGATATTAAAAAAAAAAAAATTCTTCTGAAGCAGATATCAGAATATGCTCAGAAAGTGGAATGAAAGAAATAAGCTGTGGAAACTTAGCCCTGGTAGAAATAGCAAAAGGAACCACTGTAAACTGGCTTCTGTATCCTCTCTCTGTTCTTCTGTCGGCCAGGCAAGGACGCTAAGCTGACAAATGGCTGTGAAAGCGAAAACATCACTGTGGTACCTAGTATCCCAGCTTGTGATACAGTAAGCATGGAATTACAATTTTCTGGAGATCTAGAGTAAGAAAATGAACACGTCAGTGTCACCATTTCACCTAGGAAAGCTGTGTGCTTTTGTATTGATCTTTATTTAACTGTGCTATGCACTAAGGCACCTTCACACGCGTCTAAATATTAGCTGCGTCATATAACCACGTGTCTGTATATATCCACATGTGTGTGCTCCACATTTGCATGCAAATTATTTATTTAATATTCTTTAGTGTATTTTATTACTGGAAGAAATAATTTATAACCAGAAGTCTAATATACTTGTTATATTTACAGGACATGGAAAAATGGTTACTTAATTATTAAATGAATTTAACTATTCTCCCTGGGGGTTCAACTCATTCATTTATTTTTCATTCAACAAATGTTAATAAATGCTTATTATGTTCAAAGTAGCATCCCGTGTGCTTTATTTCTGTTCAAGTTGTGTTGTGTGTGTGTGTGTGTGCACAAATGTATGTCAGCATGCCTGTTCATTTGTGTAATGTATATGTTCGCACATGCATATTAGCATGACTGTTCACTTGTGTCTGTGTGTATTCCATGTGTATGTGCACACAAGCATGTGAGCAGCGCTGCTACAAAGAAAAGAGGTAAAGCTTCTATGAATTACCTGAGAGGAACAGCAAAAGTTTTTGGCAAATCAAAAGAGCTACCATGGCCATGGTAAATAAATTAGAGTTCGGTTTTCCATTGATACCTACACAAAATCACAGATCGTGAAGCCGTGAAAGGAAATTGCCACGCACAGTCTCTCTCGATTGCATTGCTATGGAGCCAGTCAACATGTAGTGGTTGCACTGGCAAGGGAATTGTGTTTACTAAAGGCACTGGGGAGAATCTCCTGGCTGACTTGTGAGAGTAAAACATTGTCTTCCCTACGCGAAGGCTAGATTCTTACAATTTAAGAGCTGAGAAGAACTATAAAGATTATCTAATTCATTGCCTCTTAATCTTTTAAGGGGTCATGTACCCTTTTAGAATCCAATTAAAACTATAGACTTTCCCCTTCAGAAAAAAATTCACAAGCAAAATGTGGTATAATATTTCACTGGGTTTATAGCCACCCTCCTTAGCTCCAGTGAAAACTCGGGGTTATGAACTCCAGTCTCATCAATATTCCCATTGTATAGATGACTAAACCAGAGCCCGGGGGTAAGGGAAGGTGATGAGCCTATTGCTGTCTCCCCAAAATTCATAGGTTGAGATCTTAAAGCTCGCTAAGTCAAAATGTAACTGTGTTTGGGCATTAGGGTCTTCAAAGAAATACTTAAAGTAAAACGAGACTGTAATAGTAGGCTTTGTTCCAATACAGCTAATGTCCAAGTAAGGAGGAGATATTTGGCCAAAAAATGTGCACAGATCATGTGAAGACAGCCACAGGCAAGACAAGGAGAGCAGCCCCAGAAACAAAACTTGACATTATATTTCTAGCCTCCAAAACAGAGAAAATATATTTTAGTTGCTTAAGAAACCCAGACTGCACTTTATTGTTACGGAATGCCTTGCAACCCAAAGCAAGAAATGATTATTTAACCATTTATTTAATGAACTAGATAAGTACCTTGAATGGTGTCCCTTTCTCCAGCCTCCTTCAATGCAGAGAATCCAACCTTCTTCCTTCCTTCTTTCCTTCCTTCCTTCCTTCCTTCCTTCCTTCCTTCCATATTTTCTTTTTCTATGTTTAGACAGAGTCTGTCTACATAGCCCCGTCACTATGTAGACAAAGCTGGCCTCAAACTCATAAAGTTCTCCCATAAAGTTCTCTGCCTCACAGTGCTAAAATTAAATGCATGCATGCCCAGTTTCTAATTCTCTTCCATTTTTTTTTGGTGTGTGTGTGTGTGTGTGTGTGTGTGTGTGTGTGTGTGTGTGTGTGTGTGTGTGTATGGAAATAGTTCTGGTAATTTAACTTTGCCTTCCTTCCACATATCTATGATGCCACTCCATTACAAAATCAGAACCTTTAAATGCATCTGATCAAATCTTCTAAACACTTGTAAACCACATAAAGGAAGGCTTCATGCCCATGATTGTTAGGAATGACATAATAAATTTATTTTCTAGATATAAAGTCTCTTCAATATTCATTCTACTTACTAGAGAATCTCCTCCTAGTCAGCTCCCAGAGAAATACGTACAATTCTAAGATACCTCAAGATGACTCATTTTCCACTAAAGCTCAGAACAAGGCATCGTAATAGACAAGAATTATACTGAGGCTAAGAATGCATATGGTCACTTCTCATCTCACAGATGATGTCGCACTGTGGTTTAATGGGTGAAAAGCCAGGTTTTAAAGGGAGAATATCTGACTCTGAATCTTTGCTTCTCTGTTATTTCATTGCCCTGGACAGGTTTCCTAGCATCTCTAATTTCAAAGTCCTCCTTAATATAGGGCTCATAGCGGAACTATCACTGACAGTTATTTTGAGGGCTAAAAGAAATAATATATTATATGTTTAATGCTGTGTGCTCAAAGTAAACATCTAATATGAAAAATATGTTTATGTATAAAAAGCTAGAAGTTTATCAAACCCTAAAACTACAAAGTTTCTAAAGAGAAGCAAACACAAAAACCTGTAACTTTTCATTGTCGAAAGATTTTTAGACAATGCACAGAAAACATAAGCCTTTAAAAGAAAAAGAGTTTAATTAGATTATCCGTGAAACTAAAAGTCGATGCCTGTTTTAATTGCCGTGGGAGCCTGAGGACAACTTGTGTAGAGTTGCGTCTCTCCTTCTGAGGAAGTGCTGGCATGGAACTCAAGTCACCAGGCTTGGCAGCAAGCATCTTCATTGATCTTGCAGGTCCAAGCATCAACTCTTTAAAAGAAACTGTCATACAATTAGTATGCTACCCGGTATATTTTTGTCATAGCTTCCCAAGCTTATCAAGACTGTGCTCTTGGCCACTGATGTACAAACCAATGCAATGAGTACCACACAGGTTCATGAATGGGATGTCAATAGCATTTGCCACCCTGTCCTCAGCAGGGCTTTTCTGAGTTAGTAGAACTTCTATCCATCATGATGATCAACCAAAAACAGGCTGTCACTTGAACCCCCTTTCCCTTTGTCCACACATCAGGGTCCAGCCATTGTGTTAGGGTGTAGGATGATGTCACAGGTGAGGCAAGTACAAGATAGAATGAGGCCTTTCATTGGACGAGAAGGAAGGATGGGAGGGAGAAAAGATTGAAGGAAGAGGAGGAGACTGGAATGGAAAGGCGGAAGAGACAGAGAAGGCAGAGAAGTGGCCCAGAGAGAACACGGAAGCTGACGTTAAGATTCCAAGGTGTACCTTTACAGATTGTTATGAATATCCTTAAGGGATGGATGTGTACAGGGCTTTGTATGTTTAGCTGGGCAATTCTATCTTATCAATTGGATCAAAGGTTATTGTGTTGTATATTCTTTCATGTGCAGATTTAAGTGTTAGAGCGTGTGAGGCGGCTAGAGACACTGGGCCGCCACGGAGTTGGGATGTGTGCTTCTGGCAAGAGATCTAGCAGACATCTTGGTGCTATGCTGTGCAGGACCTAGAGCGAGTAAAAAGACAGCATTTTATAACTTACATTTTTTTTCTTTTTTTTTTTTTTTCGGAGCTGGGGACCGAACCCACGGCCTTGTGCTTCCTAGGCAAGCGCTCTACCACTGAGCTAAATCCCCAACCCCGTTAACTTACATGTTTACAACAACATTAGGGTACCACTATTTAAAATGTATCCTCTCAATATGACTACTTCCAGCCACCTTTGCAGATTCCACCCCATGTCAAGCCAAATTGTCTATCTCTTGGTTTGCTGTCCTCCAGCCATCTCCAATGGCTCTCCTCTTTGATTTTGCATCAGGGATGGTATTTGTCTCTCCCTTAACCCATTTACAGCCTTCCCACCCTTGGAATCTTTCATGGTTTCTTGAGATCCCCCTCAAACTCAGAACAGATTCTGACGTCTACAGTGTGGCGTTGTAGCCTTCTGTGACCCAGGCTGTCTCCTTACTTCACACTGATACTTAGGCTCCTGCAGTGTAGACTGCCAGGTTCCTACAGTGTGGACTGCCTGGCTCCTCTATAGACATACTGAGCCTGTCCTTCCCTCAGAAGAATTTCTGTGTTTTCTGCTCCCCAGATTGGGGCCTGGATGCCCCCCTGTCATCTTTCATGTCTTGGTTTCACCTATTCTAAACATTCCTTTTAAAGGTGCTCAAAGCCAAACAAAGTCTGTTCCTTTGTCTCACCTTCATTTCTTCATACTGTAGCTGAAAGCAGATGTCTGTTCACTCATTTCTAGTTGGGTTCATTTTGTTACCTGTGCCTAAATGTACGTTCCATATGGGCAGGGTTTAATGCATTCTGTCTAGTGTTGTATTCAGAGCACCCGTGATGGGCGCATGAGAAGATTTGTTGTGTAAGCAGCATATGAATGGCGTATAAGATCTAAGGAAGACGATGGCTCCAAGCATTGGCAAAGCTGCTTCCTCTGGCCATCTCTTACTCTCCCTTCCTGCTCCTCAGTGTTTCTGTCCATTTCAACTATCCTTTTTTTTATTAGATACTTTCTTTACTTACACTTCAAATGTTATCCCCTTTCCCAATTTCCCCTCTGGAATACCCCTATCCCTTCCCCCCTTCCCCTGCCTCTATGAGAGTGTTCTCCCACCCACCCACTCTCTCCCATCTCCTGGCCCTGGCATTCCCCTACACAGGAGCCAAGGGCCTTCACAGGGCCAAGGGCCTCTCCTCTCATAGATACCCAATAAGGCTATCCTCTACTACATATGTGGCTTGAACTATGGGTCCCTCCATGTGTACTCTTTGGTTGGTGGTTTAGTCTCTGGGAGCTCTGGGGAATCTGGTTGGTTGATATTATTGTTGTTCCTATGGGATTGATTCAGAGTCAGATGCTCTCAATCAACCATTGGACTAAAAACAGAGCCTCCAATGGAAGAGTTAGAAAAAGAACTGAAGGAGTAACTGTCCTTTAGATGTCAGCTCAAAAACTTCCTTCTAGAGATTGTACCCCCGGTGTTAAAAAATCAACCAGCCCCACCTTTCCCTGCCTTAAGGTTCTGTGGACCTTCCCTTTATTCAGAGGCTGTTGTTTATATAGAGAGTTCACTCGGGAGATTTAATTTATATCTGCCTCTTCTTTGAAAGCTCCATAAACCTAAGGAGATTGTATACTCTGTCATTGTCCCCAGCATCTAAGAAAATAGCTGGTTATAGTGGTCCTCCATGTTCTCAGTCATTTGAATGCTTGATTCAGCGTCATCCTTTGGTGGGTCGTTGGGTTGTGTTCTTGATGGAAAATAGTGACCTGAGACAAGTTTAGAGGTTTCAAACCTTCCTGCATCCCCAGTTCACTCTCTCTGCATCCTGTTTTTGGCTTGAGATGTGCAACTTCAGTTCTCAGCTTCCAGCTCCAATCCCCATGTCTGCTGCAATCTTCTCCGGGATAATGACAGACACTGCCACATAAATGCCACATCAATTCCTCCTTCTATATGTTGCCTTGGTCAATGATGTTTTAGCACAACAATAGAAAAATAACTAACACACTGGTCGGTAATGGTATTATTATTTTTTTATTTTTACCTTTATCTACTATTTATATCTACTACCTACTATCACATCCTTATAGTAGATGAAGATAGGAGAACAAATTGCAGAAGTGGATTCCCTCTTTCTACCATGTGCATCCCAGAAACCCAACTCAGTTCATCAGGTTTGGCAGCAAGCATCTGCACCTACTGAACCGTTTTGCCTGCTCCCTAGCTACTCAGTTCTTTTCTATTTATAAAGAATTACGTGATTAAGAGAGGGGCAGAGAGGGAGAGGGAGAGGGAGAAAGAGAGATATCCACAAAAAAATTAGTGAATGCAGAGCAGACTTATAAAATAGTGAATGGAGAGTAGATTTCCAGATATATAGATAAATCAACAGATAGGCAGACAGACAGACAGGCAGACAGAAAGACAGACAGGCAGGCTTGCAGGCAGGCAGACAGACAGACACACAGACACAGACACACAGACCCACAGAGATAGGTATATAGTACAGATTTTGACCATGAGTTTCAAAGAGGGGAGACACAACTTAGCTTGAAGGATACATTGTAAACACATTTGTGTGTAAATTCTCAGAAACTATGCTACAATGCCACCACATAGACACAGCTCATCAAACCATACTTTCTCAATCTGTTCCCTTATGAAGGCTTTTATACAGGGAACCCTTTTCACCCAGCGACTATTTTGGACCATATTGAGTTTGTTTTTTCTTGTGAAAATGAGTAGACTACATAAAGAACAACACAGAAATCTTTTGTGCACCACTGTGGTCCAGGGCCAGCTCGATGAGAGACACAAGACTCAGGAGTTCCTTCCATTCTCAGAGATCTTACTAGACAGTGCTGTCATGCTGCTTATTCCAACTGTCAACTGGACAAACCTACACTCCCATGGGAAGAGAGTCTTAATGAGGAATTATTTAGATCAGGTTGGCCTGTGGGCATGTGTGGGGATGGGGCTGTCCTGATTATTAACTGAGATGCAAAGAGCCAGGGTACCATTTCAGGAGCTAGTCCTGGACTGTATAAAAACAATTGAAACTAACTAGCTAAACTAGCAGAAGAAAGCAAGCAAGGACACACTCTCTCTCTCTCTCTCTCTCTCTCTCTCTCTCTCTCTCCCTCCCTCCCTCCCTCTCCCTCTCCCTCTCCCCCTCCCCTCCTCCTCCCCCTCTAGACTGTGGATGTGGTATGAGCAGTGACCAGCTCCTTTAAGTTCCTGTCTTAGCTTCCCATCAATAAAGAACAGTTAGCTAGGATTGTAGGCCAAGTAAACCATTTCCACCGGGGCATTTTATGGTTTAGTCCAGTGGCAAAAAATGGAACCAATACAGTCTGTTTCGATGCATTAAGCAAAGGTGGGACAACAACATCTATTTGCAAGACTGGAACTCAGAAGAGAGAAGGGAGCAGGTGCAAATCACAGACGAGTGAGAACTAGAGGGACACTTTCCAAGAACCCAATGCTTGCAGATACCTCTACACACATATGTGTAATCTAGGGCACCGAAGCACTGAGATTCAAACATAGCCTTTCCTTAATTAAGACCCCATGCTAGAATTGAGTTCTTTTAATGAAATACATGTTCGATGATATGGCACAGCTAGGCAGCAACATATATATATATATATATATATATATATATATATATATATATATATATATATATACATATTCCCTTGGGAATTGGCAGACTTTCTAGAGTTATTTGGCAATATTTATAGTGAACCTCAAAAATATTCCTGTCTTATATCACAGTCACTTTAAAAAAACATTTTGAGGAAATTTTCAAATTCATAGATGAGATTTTTAGTAAAAGAAAATTAGTCGTTTCGAAAAACTTGCAATTGTCAAAGATTACTACCCCGCCTTACCCAAATATCTATTATCAAAATAGAACAACATAACTCATGACATGCTAGGTCCATTTGTTTTAAAGCTATTATAAATCGCAACTTTACTGAATGGGTGACCACAGGAAGGGAGCAAGAGGTGTTGAGGAGACAGGGGAGGGCAACACGATACAATTGAAAATCAGAAAGGAGGATGGACAAAGAGAAAGACCCAAAACAGTCACTGTTCGAAGAATGTCATAATGGAACTTATGGTTCATATGCTGACAAAAATGTTTACTAGTATAGAGAGTTTCCAAGATTATAATATTGAGGGGAAGACAATATTCTTTTAAAACACCTTATACATTATAGTACCCATGATTTTGAAAAATGTGTCTTTTAATGCTTATTATTTTTAAATTGGGGTATTGGGAGCAGGGGTGTGCAGATGAGGCTTCAGAAGCCAGAGGAGTTGGATCATCCCCGAGAGGTGGAGTCACAGGCAGTTATAGCACCTAATGCAGGTGCTGGGAACCAAACTCTAGTCTTGGACAAAAGTAGTACCCACTCCTAATCATTGAGCCATCTTTCCACGGCTTGTTTCTTTTCTTTTATTTATTTTTGCTGTACTGGGTATCCGATCTCAGGTCTCCTATATACCCTAAATAAATGTTCTAGTCCTAGCCTAGTCCTCCATGCCTAGTCCTAAAAGAATAGTTACAACCCCCAAATTCAATTCTTAACATCAAATAAATAGTGCCTTCACACAACTACTACAATTATTAATGTATGCGTTGCCATACCTTACATAAACCAACAAAGTAACCTCTTTTGGTATCCTCACTTACTGTGGAAAGGGGGATTGCAAGAACATTTAAGCCAATACAGTGATTTCTGGTCAGAAGATGAGTACCAAGCCTCCTTCTCTCAGAGCTGCAACTCTCCCATGTTCCTTTCCTTACACACAGGCTCTCATTCCTTCTCTGTCCCTTTTTTTTCTCAACATAATCCTTATTGATCCTTTGGCAATTTCACATCATGCACCACAATTCCACTTACTTCCCAATCCTTCCATATCTGCCCTCCGCTCCTGTGACCCCACCCCTCCAACCACTCTGGGCAATGGATGCTCTCTTTCAGCCACAGCTTTCTCTCATAACGGTCATACCTGTAGTGTCTTCCTTTCTACTGTACCATTCTGCTCCTCAGTTTTTCCTGCCTCTCCCTCACATATTTGTTTGTTACAGTGGCTTTGGAAGCTGAGGTGAGTCACACAGTATACCCTTTTGTTCTCTGGCTTCTGCTACAATAGCAATACCCTCACCTAGATTCTTCTTCAATATCCTGCAGTTGCCCTGTGTCATGGAGATCTCACAGCTTTAGATCTTCAAGACTTGTCCCTTCACAGGTTCCAGAAGCTCACAGATGGGATATTTGTTGGAGTAGGCCAACTCAAAGGCCTGGGCCTGGGGTTAGAGAGGGGGTAGTTGAGTTAGACAGTCCACCAGGTCTCCTTTGCCCATGTTACCACCACCAGAGATAGGCAAGGGGCAGGGCCATCTCCCTTGTGCTCATACTACCAAGTTGGCTCTCCCTCTCAGCCCAGGCAAGGGGTGGGGCCAGCTCACCAGCACTAGCAGTCACCACTGAGGCCATGATGCACTGTCCCGTGAGGGAACAAGTCTAACTCAACGTGGCTCTTGGACATTAACAAGGCTTCAGCCTAGACTTGGATATTAACATGATGTCTTCACAGCCTTTGATGTTAACAAGGGCCATGACATCAACTTAGACCCCAGCTGTTATAGGGTCATGGGCCAGACATCACCATGGCCTCAGGTGGCAGTACAGGCCTCTCACTTCCGGTTGTCCTTTGCCACTATTGAATCTCCAGTTTCTCTCTCTCTCTCTCTCTCTCTCTCTCTCTCTCTCTCGATAGCTTCTCTTTCTTTCCCACTGCCCCATCATATTCTTGCTCATAGGAGTAGCACCTGTCCAGGCAGACCTTTCCTCTGCCTTTTTAAGTACATATTCAACTTCTATTCCATAGCGGCAAAGTAAGTATGCAGAAATCTCCCAATTTTACCTATGAGCTTCAGGCACTAAACGTCCTATGACCTCTTCCTCTTGGTCATAATTAAACCTGTTCCATTTTTAAAAACTAATTCCTATTTATTTTTATATCCTCTGACATCCTTCTTTTATTGTTTATATTTAATACTATTTTCAGCCTTTCTTGTGCCCTACCCCTGCCTCCCCTCCCCTGCCTCTCCTGCTGACATTCTTTCTTCTTCTCAAGAAGCCCACCTCCTTTTTCCATCTGTTTATGTGTCTGACCCACTGAGTTTAATTAGATTGCATGTATGGCCATGGATAGGATGCTATTTACTGGGGTAACATATCCTTGGCTACACCACTGAAGAAAGTGGCATTCCTCCGCAAACCATCAGTAGTCCTCAGGAAGAGCGAGCTCTTCCCTTTTCCTGCTGAAAACCTGGTAGACCCAATCTTTTGCTGGTCAAATTCAGAGAGCAGCAGCTACACTGAGAGTACACCAGCCTCGTTGCATTCAGAAGAAGCCGTTTCATCCAGTCTCCCCCAACCTCAAGCCCTTACAATCTTTCCATGATGGTTCATAAATCTTAGGTCGGGTGACGATATAGATGCTCCACTTAGGGCTGAGCACTCCAAAGTCACTCGTTCTCTATGTCATAATACTTTCTTAACCAATCCACTTTCCTACAAATTTGATGATGATTTGTATTCCCCTTACAGTGGAGTTAAATTCTACTGTGTATATGTGCCACATTGTCATTGTCCGTTCATCTGTTGATGAGTATCCCCACTGGTTCCGGGTTTTTTGCAATTTGAATAATACAGTAACACACATGGATGTGCAGTATCTCTGTAGGATGCTGAGTCCTTTCTGAAGGGCTTTCATTGAACATCAGAGTGTAGCTAATGGGATCAGTTTGAGTCACTTTTTTTCTCTTACCTTTGGCACCTTGCGTTTCTATTGATTCCCTCCTTGCTAACTTCCCCTTTGGGCAATACCAAGATGGCTACCCATAGCCCTAGCCTCAATGTCCTCCTAGTTTATTTCCCCAAGTGTTTGATTTTCCTGTCCTCCTAATTAACATTTATATCCAAGCTTCCATTCTCACTTCTTGCATTTAAGATCTGACTTACACATCACTCTCCCTGCCTTCATTTAGATCTTGCTTGACAGACTTCCCTCCACACACCAACACAGAGTTTTCTTTTAAAACAACAGTATGATACTCCTCTCATTATGTTGCTCATTGCATGTACCCAAACCATGTATTGTGGTTTGGAAGGACTTTTATGCAAATCTAAGCATGACCCGTGGTACATAGGAATACTAAAAAAGGCTACAACTTTCCAAGGTCCACACTTTATCACCTTTGGCAAAATTAACTGAGATGACATTGTTTTCCAAAATCTTCAGAAATTAGTTCTTCATTCTTAATGAAAAATGGTGAACCCAGATCACCAGCAATTACTGAAATAATCTAAGAGGCAGGAGACAAATTTCTGTCGCGTATGAACACTATGGTACAGCTGTGACTGCAACTGATGCTACCAAATTGTGCAATGTGATAACCAAAATTCCTTAAATGTTTTTCTCTGAAAGGATTTAACAGAAATAGCAGACTACAGACTGTTCTAATCAATGGTGGTTTAAATTTCCGAGTATGACACTGCTATTTGGGCCATCTCTTGAGCATAGGATTCCCAGGGATAACACTGGGGAATCTTCTGGAACCTCCTGGATTATTTATCTCTTGTTCTCAAGGTTAAGTCACAAGAAACAGTTTCTCTTGTTAAATGCCAATTCTGCCCTAAGGTATGAATGTTTAATCCTCATGAAGGAAGGGGGATCTACATGTGTGCCGTGGGTACAGTCCCTTAACTAATTAGTGGTGCAAGGATGTTAATAAGAGAGTGATTTATATAATACCATGGACCTGCCAAATACAGTAAAATCTAATTTAGACCAACTGCTAGCAAGCCAGACAGAACTAGAGGGGAGAAACTAAGAATTATAAGATGTTGGTAAAGAAAGTATATTGTAACTTTTCAATGCATATGGTACTTCTCAAGTTTTAATGGTGTAGAGGACAAAAAGGGTTACCAGGTAGAGAAGTATCAGAAACATCTTTAAAATAAATAAACTACGCACGGGTGATTGTTCTAGTCTAACATCATCAACATAAGTTGTCCTGGGAATGAGGCTTTCCTGCGCATGTACAGTGCCGTTCTGTGCTACCCCTGCTACAGCTTGGCTCTTGAAGTTCCTTACAGACTCAAGTCTTCCATACTTGAACCTCAGCCTGTGTTGGGTAAAACTGTAGAAGGTGGGTGCTGATAGAAGAAGGTTATTTATGGCAAGATTGGGTAGTACAGTGTGGACTATGGCCCCTTCTAGTCTCTTTGCTCCCTGGATGCCACACATGTTCCCAAACATGTGGGTCTGCATCACAGACTCAGAGCCAGAGGAAACAGGAACTTCTGACATCGCGGACCCAGTTAAATCTCTCCTCTTTGTAAGTTGCCTATTGTGCAAGCATTTTGTCACAGTAGCTGACAAACATACTTATTTGATTCCCACAGAAGTCATGCATTGGTTTTGTATGAGCAGTTCTACTTTGTTGGGGGGGGGCAGATCTTCTAGCTTACTTAGTGGAATCAGAATATGTGCAGATTCCAGGGGGAACAAAGCTCCTTGTTCCCTGACATTTTTACAGGACTATCACACACACACACACACACACACACACACACACACACACACACACAGGCTCAAACCTGATTGGATATGATTTATCTGAGGAAGCCCCACTAAATACTTTAAATAGTCAGAAGTGCTTAAGTCTTATTTTACTTCTACAAGTAATCAGGAATTAGCTATTTCCCCCAGTCTCACCATATTCTTAGGCTAGGCAACCCCCACTTTGCCTCCTTTGTACTCATGCTTCACTTCATCTGTGGAACCCTCTCCTGTCCTGCCCTCTACAACAGACAAGTAATCTAACACATCTGCTGCAGATTGTATTCTATTGCACGTAGTTTTTATAACTGCATGTTGATTTGATTCGGACAACATATGCTGCATGCCCCGCTTGGTCTTGACTCTACTTGACTCTCTTTTTAAAATCTTCTCCAAGTCCTATGTGCCTTCGCTCGTTTGCTTCTTTAGTCACATAAAACTCCAAAGGACGATCCTAGAATGACCAATACATCCTTCAGCCAAGCAAGAACCATCAAGTGTCCTCCCACTCTCCTCCACTGTAAGGCATGCCTGCTCTGTTAGGAATCTGTGTATACCTGGGATGCACTTGTACAGTTACGAGGAATAAACACACACAAGTCAACCGATAACCTCAGAGCAAAGGACAGATTCCTACTTTCCCATGGTCCTACTAATGATTTCCACTATCCAACTGATCCTCGTGTGTATGATGGGTGGGAATACTTTCGTATTAGTGAATCTTCAGGTATGCTTATGGGTCTTCTGGCTTTTGTTTGGTTGTTTTCTATACCAGCATTTGTACATAGGCCTTTTCAATGCTAGGTGGCCTCCTGGGCTTTTTAAACTTTGCACACTGCTGGTTCATGTCCTTTACATACATTGGTATTCCTGGTCCTAAATTTGCATAAATTTACATGTTTATATATTGTTATATATTGAGAATATCTGTGTTCCATGAAGTGTTATTGATGTATGTGTATGCATATATGAAGAAACAGACAGAGTGAGATTCTGTGTCATTCTCTCAGTCAAAATAAAATTTCTCCCTGGTCTTTACCTAGTCCCTTGAACACCACCAAATCCTCCCCCTAGTTACTTGCCATCGAGTGGTCAGTGGGTTTAGTTAAACCCTGACTTGTGGCATCACCGTTTCTTACATGTTCCCATATTCCATATTTCTCCCCCTTTAATTCTGTAGCTCTTTCCCCAGGCCACACTCTTATCTCTGCTCTTTTGTTCAGCAAGGTGGTGATGATATTGTACCTGCCTGTCCCTTCAGAGGTTGCCAGAGGGAAGCAGCACTGTCAACCCACAAAACTGCAGACACTCGTAATTCTTATCCCTTTAAGTCACAATGTTAGAAATTAAACTCTCCACTGATTTCTGGCTGCTCTTAAATAGCTTTAGTGCCCTGCAATTGTTTCTTAAATATGGAATTTTATAGTTCACTCCAACAGAGGTTAATATAAACATATTGCTCTTCCAACATTACCAGAAGTTGACTATAAATTATGTGTGAAAAAATTTTAAAGCTTACTTCAAGAAATAATTCTGCCCATCTAAAATATTATTGTTACTTCATTTAAAACAAAGGTTTATTTTATTTTCACTTTCGTGTGTGTGTGTGTGTGTGTGTGTGTGTGTGTGTGTGTGTGTGTGTGTGTGTGTGTGGTGTGATGAATCTGAGGGCACCCTTGGATCCCAGAAGAGGGTATTGGATATCCTGGAGCTGAAGTTACATACAGATGGTTATAAGATGGTTATAGCCATCAGACATGAGTTCTAAGAACCAAACTCAGATCCTCTGGAAGGACAACAAGTACTCTTAGCTATTGGGCCATCTGTCCATCAAGTTGACTTCATTTTTCAGTGTCACTTGTTCTGGATATAAAATTCTAGCATGGCAGAAGTATTTCAACCCACTCTTCAGTTATGCATAACTGGTATTTCCCATTCATATCCTTTTTTTATTGTGCCCCATGTTGAATGAAAAATCTTACCATTGTCCCCTTGTACTCATTCTCCCCTCCCAACCCTCCATCAGCTGCTTTTTAGCATGAGATCTTAGCAGTTAGACTATGATGTCCTAAGACATTGTCTCAGTTTATTCTTCTTGGTTCAATTCAGTCAGCATTTTGGAGACACAAACTAAATTTTTTCATTAAATTACAAAGACATGGTTGTTGTTTCTTTAAAAAAATGTTTTATTTTCCACTCTAAATGCTTTCTAAAGACTCTGATCACATACACTGTATGTATTGTCTCGCACTTTTCTAAGTTTTTGCTATCTGGAACTGTTCTTGCCTTTTCTCTGGGCGTGCTTCCATTTGCATTTTTCTTAACCTTCATAATCATTGATCTTTTTGGCCATAGTATCTGATACGCCATTATGGTTACCTGTGAATAAAAATATAGCTTTGAGACAGGATCACTAAGTAATACAAGCTGAACTTAAACAATCCTCCTGCCTCCTCCTTCTCCTCCTCTAACTGTCATGACTGGCTTCGCCGCCATGTCTGGCACATCAGTGGATTTTTCATTTTCATTGCTGTACCCTTATCTATGAGTCCTTCTTTTTTTGGTTTTATTTCTCTGCCAAAATCCCTTATTGTTCTCCCATTTTGTCCACAGTCTCTTTTAAATATGTATGTAGAGCTATTTTGAAATCCTTCTCTGACAATTCCACCATTTGGGTAATTTCTAGTTCTAATTCAATTTACTGATTTTCCCCCCTCGTTATAGATAATGTTTCCCTGTATGCCCTACCTAGTAATATTCATTTAATGTTAGACATAGGTGATACTCTGTGTAGTGTGCATGTGTGTGGTTCGTGGCTAATGACTCAGTAGCACCCCATGCAGCTATCAGCAGCGTCTCTACCCAGCTCCTCTTTATGAGACTCTTTGTCCTATATGCATAATGGTTTCACTTGTGTTTTGTTTTGTTTTGTTTTTTCACTTCTAAAAAAGTTTATTGAGTCATAACCTAATTGTACATTGAAGAGAATTTGGACTTTTAATGGTCTGATGGTTGGACTTTCCAATGATTCAAAGTAGATGAATTTATTACTTATAGTATTTTTGACCTGTGATGAGTTTATGAGGATAATCCTATTATAAGTCAGGCTGAGTTCCTCCACCTCAGAAAACTCAAACATTAATTCCTGTCACCTCAGCTCAACACAATAGTTATATTCTTTTTGAGGTTTTTCATTATGTTGGCTCCCTTGACTCTATCATGATCTAAAGTGATTATAAAATAAAGCCTCTGCTCAGCATATGGTCACAGAATCTCCAGCTCAAGGTCAGTTGACACATTGCTTTGAGCTTCTGGTGGGGGTGCAGGATACACAGGGCTGGATAACTCATCCAGTGTCCAGGAAACTAAAGAGGGGGGAATTTGACAGTCACATGATCCCCTTCAGGAGATAATCTCCCACAAGTCCCTTCTTCCTAAATGTCCCACTCTTTCCCAATAGAATTATTGGTAGATAGTATAGATTATAATTCTTTGATGCATTTATCAAAATAAAATATGAACTTAATAATATTTTGAATGAAAAATTAGCATTTGAGATATACCCAAACAGTCCAGAGAGATAGTGCAGAGGTTAAAAGCAATTACTATTCTTGCAAAGGCCTTGGGTCTCTCTCTCTCCCTCTCTCTCTCTCTCTCTCTCTCTCTCTCTCTCTCTCTCTCTCACACACACACACACACACACACACACACACAAACACACACACACACTCACACTCACACACACACACACACACACACTGAACAAAAAGTACACTCAGGTAAAACACCTATACTCATAAAATAAATTTATCTGAAAATAAGAAATACCAACCAAGAAATCTACCCCCATAAGACTGGCTTGTGGACAAACTTGTGAGGCATTTTCTTGATGGATGATCAATGTGGAAAGTATCTAGGACAGGAGACAGGAGTATCGGCCTTCAATGCCAGTATTTGGGAGACAGAGGAAGGCAAATCTCCATATTGGAGGCCAGCCTGGTCTATAGCATGAGTTCCTGGACAAGCAAGGCTACATAGAGAAACTTATCTGTAAAAACAAAGCAAAACAAAAGGAAAATCCTGGCCCACATTAATGATGTCAACCGTCAGCAGGTAGTCATGAGGTATATAAGAAAGCAGGGTGAGCAAGCCATATGCAAGCCAGTAAGCATAACTCCTCAGTCTCTCTTTAGTTCCTGTTTCCAGGTTCCTGCCTTGAGTTCCTGCCCTGACTTCCTCAGCGATAGATTGTGGCCTGAGAGTTGTAAGCTGAAACTAATTCCCCCAACCCAAGTTGCTTTTGGTCATGACATTGTACCATAGCAATAGAATCCGAACCAAGACTGTGTCACCCTCCTTCCATTCAATGTAAGTGGATCTAAAATTTGGCTGTACTTCAAAATCCTCTGGGAGAGCATTTAAAAGCAGCTGGAAGGGAAGGGGTCTGTCACCTCCAGAGTCATGAGATCATTCTAGCTGTGGATTGAGAAATTGCCTAACAAGCTCACTCATAATACTTGGCTATGCAGTTCAGAAGAGCCCAGAATGGAAGCCGCTGATCCATGCAACATCCTCAGACTCTACAGTTGAGGCACAGTTCCCCACACCTGGTATTCTCATTCTTTAATTGGATGTCTGTTTACCAACGTCTTGTCTTTGTGACTTCTGGATTCTGGGCAGGTTCATGGGTCTCTAAAGAAGCTTGAAATACCCTTCCTTGAGTCTACTTATAACTCTCTCTCTCCAGACTCCTAAATGCTGTTCTAGTGTCCAAAGCAGTTAATGCCCTTCCCACTATGTAATTTAATTTTAGGGACCGCATAAGCCACAGTACAAAATCTGTTATCATATCAATTCATTTACCAGGGTTTTGAAAGCATTAAAGTAATTTATCACAAAACCATGTCACATGAATAAAAAGCTCTCTGTAGCTCCTGATTTCATTTTAAACAGTATTTCCTGCCTCCTAACACTCTCTCCCCATAGCAAACATTGGTTACAGCTTTCAGGGTGGGTCAGTAATCACTTTGCCCTATGGGGCTCTGTTACCACAATTTTGCGTCTCATTTGGTATATGGGGTTTTCTGGAAGCCCCAAACTTTGGTCCAAAGGATTACACACAGCTGTAGTACAGATTAGATGGATAACTGATCGAGAAAAAAAATATTACTTTCTGTGTATGTATATTATTACTTTCCATTTTTCCAGTGAGCTAGGATGAGGTTTGCCTAAGAGGATGCTCCAGCAGATTACAGAGTCTGTGTGACTGACCTAAGAAATAAGGCTTTCCCTTTCCACTGGCATCATTATCCAAGATAAGAGGGAGCTTCCTGAAACATCTTGTAGGTCACTTCACACTAACCGGGGCAGAGGTTAAAGCACGTGTTCTCAAATAATATAAATGGAGTCCTTTAATTAGGAGTTGGTGTGTGCGTGTGTGTGTGCGTGTGCATGTGTGTGTGTGAGTGTGTGTGCATGTGTGTTGTATGTGCATGTGTGTGTGTGTATGATGTGCTACTTTTGTTTCTAATCTATGAATCTAAAAAAAAAATTTAGTTAAGATTCTTGAAATACAAATATTCAGTTAAGCTAGACCAATGTAAGCAATAGGTCTAGGGTTTCTTTAAGGACAGGGAGGTTGCCTGCCTCTAGAAGAAGCTACAGAAAAAAATGCTTATCACCAGCTCAGGCAGCCTCTTCTCCTTCTCCTTTTCTCTTCTTGAAACTTTTCTTAGTTGACAGCAGCTCTCTCAACTTCTCGGTGAAAGGAGAAAGGCAGACTACAGCTCTGCAGATCCATTAGCAGCCTAGACTAGATGGTCATTTGCTTCCCAAAACAACTGTGAACTCTAACAGAAGAACTTAATGGGTTCATCTTAGATGAGGCCTCCAAGGGATTGTATTATATCTATAGTGGTCAGGAGCCTGCATTATTATTGGACAGTTTCTTTTAAAATGATCACCTCGTTGAGATAGAAAGAAGACTTGGTTGATAAAGTGATTTCTCTGTAAGCATGTGGGACTATGTTTAGGGTCTCTGTCTCCATGTAAATGCTAGATATGACAGCAAGATGCCTGCAATCCTTAGGGACCTTCCTACTGAGGGCAGGGGTGACAGTGAGGCTCTCTGGACAGTCTCCAATATTATCATGAGCTTAAGGATCAATGACAAACTATATGTCAAAACATAAAGTAGAAAGTTACTGAGGAAGACATTCAACTTTGAAATTTGGACTCCACTTACACGTCCATGAACACACATACACACAAGGTTGTCATTATGAATTGGAGAAAGACACAGAATGCTTACTTTTTAAACAAATTGTCTTTAAAAATAGAGTGGTTCATTTTAGCAGTCCCACGTTAGTGTCAAGAAAACGTTTAGAGACACATATGGTAGAAAAGGTGTAAAAAATTTTAAAAATAAAGCAAACCACAACTCTGTCAGATCTTTTCCCCATGTCTTGTAGAAGCACCCCACTTTCTCATTGCATTATGAGTTTTTATGTGCTCCCCAAAGTTTTGCTAAGTCTGAGCTGCTTGACTTTTCTCCTAGTATAATAACTCTGTGTCACAGGGAAAATACTCTAAACAACTATTAACAGTGAAACGGAAACTAAATCGGGCTATACAGAAAATGGAATACTAATTGGCATTGAAAAGGAAAGGAAGTATGCTACATGCTATACCATAGGAGAGCCTTTGAGCCATATGCTCCATGAAGTAAGCAGGAGACGAAAGGATACATCTCTGAGTTCACTTTTCTTGAAGATTTTAGAGTAAGCAAAGCTACCGAGGTAGAAAGTGGGATACAGGACAGTTGGGGGATTGGGAAGAAGGACAAGGAGTTCTTGTCAATGAGACTCAGTTCCTGTAAAAGGTAAGAAGCTGGTTGTCCAGTTTTGTGTTTAATGCCACTGAGCTATGCACTTGGAGTTGGTCAGTTCTCTGTTTCTGTCCCACAGTCAAGTAAACTGCGGCATGGACACATCTGCATCTCCAGTTACTTGGGAGCCAATGGAAGATGATGTGCTTGAACTTGGCAGTTCAAGGATGGTCTGGGCAAACGATAAAACCTAGAAGAGCTAGGCCACTTTGACCGTCTTCCACTGGTGACTTATAAAGTGGTACATTAGGGCATGCAGGCTGTATTTGTCTGCTGTGTATAAGCACATTAGCCGCTCCTGTTTTCTCTCTAATCATTAAGGACAGTTGTCCCCTTCTCCTCTAAGCCCTCTCACTGTTCCTTGTTTGTATAGTCCCGTCAAAATGGTAACTCAGCCTCACCCCATCTTCACCAAAGATTAGGATTAAAATACAACTACCAGGCTGCCCTTTTCCCTAAGGAGAATCTGGATGAGACACTCACTGTGGAGAGGCAGGACTTCTCTCTGGATGCAAACAATGGTACATCACCTCCAGCACTGGCTAAGCTTCCGTCTGTAGCAGGCCAAGGTCAAGATTTTGTTCTACTAGCAATTGCCCGTGTTATTTTACTTTATTTTTTTAAGCCAACTCTCTTTCTATTAAAAATATAGCTTTAAAAGTAAAACTTTATGATATTATTATAAATATGGAACTAGTATCCATTTTCATAATGAGAAAATAGACTTTAAAATGAATATAATTTATTTTAAGATAGGAGATCAAACCCAGCATTTTCTATAAAAGAAGAAAGCTTATTTTCTCCTCTCAAAAAAAAAAAAAGTGAGTTCCTTGGGTGATCTAACACCCAATAAAGATGTTCTCTTTGCCTTGGGGAAAGGGGAGATACAATGGAAACACCACTTTTCACATTTAGGTTCAAATTTATATCTTACATTCCATGTAAGTCTTTCTATTGCTTCATACTTAATTCCTCTTGTCTGTGTCTTGGATTCTGGTCACTATAGTAAAATATCAGGCTAATGCAAGGTTAAGGATGGGCTAATGGTTCATCATGGCTCATCATGGCTCAGAAGACCTGAGTATGGAAACAGCTATGGTGGTGATCGCTGGACACATCTTGACACATCGAGGAGCAAATAGGACAAGAAATGGGGCTGGAGAGATGTCCCAGCAGTTAAGAGCACATACTGAGATACAGCTCTTGCAGAGAACCTAGGCTCCATTCCCAACTTCCACACAGAATGGCTCCCAACTGCCTGAACCTAGTTTCAGGGACTCTTACTCCTTTTGGCTTCAACCGTCTTTTGTGTACATACATGTGTATGAAATCACACACACACACACACACACACACACACACACACACACACACAAACAATAGATGACAGATAATAATAATTCTAGAAGCAGCCGTGGGCAGCACAGGAAGTGAAGCTGGGCTGTAAACCTCCTTCCTCTGCCTTGTTTGGCCATCCTAAAGGTATCACAACCTCTCAAAACACTGTTGCCAGCTGGGGTCCAAGTGCTGTGCAGGACATTTTACACTCAAACCAGAACATCCTGTTCTTTAGGAGACATTATTTTAGTGACAGAGACATCAGGATAAGAGTGCCTTCCCAAGTTCTCCATTAACAAGGTTGTATTAGACATACACAGTAGATATGTCACCCCACGCTTCTCGGGTCTCATTTCCTTCCCTGTTCCTGACAGCTCTGCGACACGGCATCCTCTGCTCTGAAGATCAGGCTCAGAGACTTCAAACTTCTGGCCCAAGTTTACATTAGAGTTCCCATTAGAGCACTCTGGGCCTGCGGCATCAGCAGGCGACCAGTTGAGCGCCTTCTTTCTGTGCTCCTGGGTTTGACCAGTAGTGAACACAGAATCCTGCTTTTCTTCCCATTGATGGGCTTAATGCTGGACATTGCATCCAGCAATGATTAACATTTATTTTCCTTAATATCATTAGAAATGAAAACTAGCCACGGAGATTGCGTGCAGAAGCATGGCTTGTGAAATACTAACTTGGGGTACAGAAAACAAGTCCTTTAAAGGTGAACATGAACGAACCCAAATTCACTGTGTTTTAATTCTTGTTTCATCTGTCCTTTCATATCCCTTTCAAAAAGCCACATATTAATAAGTCTGGTCTAGGATTAAACCCCCAAGTAAATCTTTGACAAGCGTATTGTTTCTTAAATGGCAAAGAGAGAAAAAAAAAAGCACGGGAGGCCAGAAGACAAGCCATCTTCCCTCCACACAGAGACTTTTCTTTCTTTCCTCTCAGCTGCTTCCTCACAGCAACAGACTGAAGAAGATCATGTTGCAAAAGTTGGCATCCCTGGAGTTTATATTTTTCAGAATATTTAATAAAAGGCCACCAAATGTTAAAATAATTATCTATTTCCTGTATGTGTGCAAGTTTCTCCCCCACTGCTACAATTTCTTAATTAAAAAAAAATTTTAATGAAATGGTTTCTGTCTGTGAGGGGGGAAAAAAGCTACTGTAGACATTGCAGTCAGTAAATTACGAGTCAGTAGATTTCCTCTGTGGGTGACTTGGCCACCCTCTCATATATCAGAAGGGTCCTTCTGATAGCCTCAATGGTCCCGCTCTTCCTTAGGTTGTGCCTTCACTCAATAAGAGTTCTTCGTCCATCCTAGTCGACCTGCTTTTTAACAAAAATGTGAGAAGCACACCAACACGGCCAGATTTAGGAAGAATAAAAGAGAAAGGAACAATCTAATAATTTGAATCCGTTTACTTACTGTTCACTCCCCCAAGCTGCTGAGCTGGCATGGACCTCAGAGGAAATACAAACCCCGGTTTGTCCCTTTGCGTCTGTCAGTCCTCCTGTGTCTTTATCAGATCATTCTCCCACCACGAGTGTCATTTGATGTTTTGTGATTTATATTTAAATATGTATCTAGTACATTGACCTTAGGCTTTGGGGAGCTTTGAATGCATATGTGTGCCTGTTTGTGTATGTATGTATGTATGTATGTATGTATGTATGTATGTATGTATGTAAGTATACCCACATGGATGCAGGTTCTCTTGGAGGCCAGAGGATGGTGTTAAAGCTGCTCCTGAAGTTACAGTTGTAGGAGGCTGTGAGCTGCCCAGTGTGGGTGCTGGGAACTAAAGATGGGTCCTCCAGCAGAGCAGCAAACACTAAACTGCTGAGACAAAGCTCCAGCCTCCAATATGGCCAGTTTGTTTGTTGGTTTGAGACAGGATTTCACTGCACAGTCCAGTCTGGACTGAAATTCACTGTGTAAATCAGATTGACCTTGAACACACAGAGATCTGCTCCTAATGGGATAAAGGATGTACTCCACCATGGCCTGCAAGGGATTCCAGTTTTGAATGTAAATGCTGGCTCTGTGTTGAGTCAAAACACCATTAAGAAAGGTAGCAGTCCATATATGGGTCCTAGACTTCCTTTTGTTTTGGTAACATATTATTGGCTGTTCTTATCTCTATCTTACACTCAAGTGTGTCAGACAAACTGTCACTTTCGTCTTCTCTCTCCTCTAGCATTACCTGCATTGCCAACGACAGGAACCTCCCTCAGGTGCAGGGATTTTGATGAGCTGCCCCTGGAGATGTAGCATGCAGGAAGCTTCGACTGATGCATTGGAACCTTTAGAGGCAAAGCACCCAGAAGCTGTAAGGTGGGCTGTCAGAATGATGGAGAAACCCTGGGAGAGAAACAAAAGTCCTGGGTACTTGGGACCTGGCACAGTGGTTTAGCACTTGCTCAGACTTGGGTTCTGTTTCCAGCACCCACGTGGTGGCTCATAACTGTCTGTAGCTCCAGTTCCAGGGGATCTGATATCTTCTTCTGTCCTCTGTAAGCATTGCATGCATATGATACATAGATATACGCATAGACAACATATTCATAAACATTATATATGTGTGTATATATATATATATATGTGTATATTTTTTTTCAGTATGGCATCTTCTACAACAAATATATAAAGCATTTTAAAAAGACACAAAACATAATAACCCTAAACAATAGAAAATCACCAGTCTGCTACATGAAATAGTTATAGTAATCAAAATTGTTAAGAAGACCCACAAAGGAAGACTCAATGGGGGAACCTCAAGGTGTTTTGTTTGTCGTTCACTTGAGGATAGCGGATGAAGCCGAGGGGAGAAACAAGTGTGGCAACTTGGAGTCTCACGGTGACAAAAGAGCAGAAGATGAGATCAGTTGCAACTCTCTTAGGTCCAGCTGCCTCTGGGACGCCCAGACAGATGCTCCCAAGGGACAATACACTGGATTCTTTCCTGAGAAGGCACTACTCATGGCCAGCATGTGAGTGAGTGTGTGACATGTGCTTGATGGGTGGAGGGCCCTTAGTTCAATCCTCAGAACCAAAGCATTTTTTAAAATAGTTTCTCTGCACCAATTTGCTAAACCAAAATGTGAGGGAAATAAGTCCATGAAATCAAACCAAAACTGGCCTTGAGATGCTTACCATCTGTTAAAGGAATACAAGCGTTCAGACCACCCATTGAGAGACTTCTCAATGAACTCACAAATCAACTTGTTAAACATTGACCTAGATACAAGAATGAATGAAAAGGGCAACTTTCTATTTCTCACTAACAATCCAGAATGGAAAGTAATCTCTCTCTCTCTCTCTCTCTCTCTCTCTCTCTCTCTCTCTCTCTCTCTCTCCCTCTCTCTCTCTCTCTCCCCTCATAGATATATTGATAGATAGAGAGAGAGAGAGAGATTGAGAGATATAGATAGAGATATAGACATAGATAGATGATAGATAGATAGATAGATAGATAGATAGATAGATAGATAGGATACATACATACATTGATACATAGATGATAGGGATAGATAGATAGATAGATAGATAGATAGATAGATAGATAGATAGATAGATATCAGCCTTGAGAATGACTAAGAAAGGGTTGGGGATTTGGCTCAGTGGTAGAGCGCTTGCCTAGCAACCGCAAGGCCCTGGGTTCGGTCCCCAGCTCCGAAAAAAAAGAAAAAAGAAAAAAGAAAAAGAAAGATCAACGAGAATGACTAAGAAAAGTTAACATGAGGTAACTTCCAGGAGGTATCAGAATCAGTGACTTCAACCAGAAGATGGAGTGTTCAAACTGAGATAGCAATAATTTGCTGAGTGAGAAGGGATAGCATTCCAGCCACAGGGAAAGGCAAGTGTCAAGCTTCAAGATCAGATTGTTGTGTGTGGGAGGGAAAGAAGGAGGGTGCGGGTGTGGGTAGAGCAAATAAGAAGCTGACAGGCACAGTAAGCACAATCAGTGCGTGTGTCCTGTGTTTCTGAATATATTCACATGGAATCAAACAGCTTAAAACACCAAGACAACGCACATTCCAAAGACAGTGAAGAGATTTCTCAAAGATCAATAACGACAGTCACTCTTGCTGAGTCTCTGTGGAGTTTTGTTGAGCAATGCAGACAAGTGCATTGGTGAAAATTGTAACAAACATGCAAAAGTAGGAAACTGAAATAATAAAGAGACAGAAAGCCCAATCTCGTTTGCAGATTATGACAGCCAACTGTCACTGTTTCACTGTAAAGGTTCCTGAATGTCCCAGCTCAGGTCTTCTGATTATGTCATGGGCTTCATCCAGATATGGACCAGCATCAGCATATGGGCCTCACTTTGAATAGTCCTAGGCTGTACAATGAAAAGTTTTTATTATATTTTCAAAATCTACCATTATTTATAGACATGGGAAGAAGCACACTGTCTCTTAATATCATACATTAATATTTGTTTAAAACCTATACAGTTTTAATATTATACCCTGATGGTAATGTGTATGTGCAGTCTCCTGTCTAGAATGTTATTAGGTCCTTGATTTCTTTAAAGTGCAGTAATATATGAGCCCAATATTCCCCCTGTGCTTTTGGCATTATTTATGAAAAACAGTCTTTAATTACCAAGCTTAACACATTATCCTTGGTGGAGACTCAAATCTCTTTTCCAACTTTAAACTGAGCAAAAGCTTTCATCTGGCAAGGTACTGAAGCCCACTATGAAAATTTTGTGCATAGAATTATCACCAAGATCTATTTGGCAGTTTCCCTACCTCAATGAAAAAGGACTCTGTATTTTATCTTCGCACAAATAACTCTCGACACCATATAAATTATTTTCTCAATTATCTTTCAACCTTTTGCAATAAGGTTTCCTGAAAAAGAACTGGAAAAATCGACATCATATCCCTTGTTATGTCTCTTGATCCAAATTCTTTTAATTGGTGACTTAGCCCAAATCTGTTTCAAGCTGGACAATTTCCTGTCTATCTGAGGAGCAATGGGAAATTTTACCTCATCTTACCCTATCATGGACCATAATGGAGTATTAGTCTGGGAGACAGCCAATACTTCCCTCTAGAGGGGCATTTCTTCTCATATAGCCTGTGGGATATTTTCACACTGGAAGTGAAACGTCTCAATTGTGAGAAGAGATTTCAAACACACATTTTCAGGTGGATCCTAGTGAAGAGAGAGCTGTCAGACAGAGCATCTCACAGCAGCAGATCCAACCATCCCACTGCCTCCTTTGATTCCAAAGCAACACATCCAGGCTTTGGGGAGGGAGCCAGGAGAAGCTTTCACTGAGCACGCTGGATCCCAAAGGCACATCTAATGTTACTGTTCCCCTCTCTGCCTTTTAGAGAACAGTGGGCCAGCCATGGTCCCATCTACATGGTGCTCAAATTGTCATTTTCCCTACATAGGGATCCTTGAAGCACTTTTTCAGATGCACTCAAGAACATCTCAGAGCTCAGCAAACCACCAGAGCACCAAGAATCACTTCACCTTGAGCAAGTAGTAGCTTAAGACATTGATGGGGGAACTATAGTCTTTAAATCCCACTTGGAAAATTCCCATTGTAGGGCTTCATGGGTCTGCTCAGTAGCCCCAAATGGAACCGTTTCCAATATACTGTGCATGCATTTGAATCAAAGGCTTGAAATGCCATTATCTGAAAATCAGATGAGACATTTGGCTCTATCTGAAAGAAGCACATGTTAATTGCTTATCCGACGATCAAGTTGAATTTCACAAAATGACTGATGTCTCTGGGAGTCTGTGAGGAGGGAGCACTACACTTTATTTCAAGGGCAATATGTCTGTGTACGAGCAAGCTCATGCGTGTGTGCATGTGCCTTTGTGGATGTGCATGATCATGAGCTTGTGCGTGTGAGTGTGTGTGTGTGTGTGTGCGCGCGCATTTTCTTGTGGCTGCATAAATCATGTATATGGAGGCCAAAGGTCAACCTCAGACAGCACTTCTGAGGAGCCAGACATCTTGTTTTATGAGACAGGGTCTCTCACTTGACCTAGAGCTAGCTGCTTTGGTTAGATTGGCTAGCCAACTAGTCCCAGCTCTAGAATTACAAGTGCCTACCACCATGCCTGGCATTTTTATGTGGGTTCTGAAGAATCCAAGTTAGATCCTCAGGTTATTTCAACAAGCACTTCACTGACTGAGATGTTTCCCCTTCTCACACTCCACCCATAAGGGCATTTACAAAACACACATACACACAAACCACAACTTACTAGAGAATGCACATGTGGACAGAACCAGCCATTAACCCACCACGAAGTTTTGTGTGTAAAGTACTTTATTGTTTACAGGCAAAACACTTCCACTGGCAAGGGCAGGGAGGGATGGGATAAATGATCCCTCTGTCTGCAATATCTTCTTTTTGTTTTCAAGAAAAAAATATTATTTTTTATTCAATTAGCCAAAAAACCCAAAAACAACAAAAAACAAAAACGAACAACAATAAAAAGTTACTCCTGATGAGTCCCCAGTGATACCTCAAAGCAATATAATAAAGCAGAAAATATAAATGTTTCTTTGATTACCCCAAGCCAGTTTTGAGTTTCTCTCAGTTCGCCATCCTGGGTTTGTAAGCAGGCCTTGTTGTCTAAAGTTGATTTCTAGAACGACAACAAAAAGACGTTAACTAAAGGGGAGGGAACAAGAATGGCCTGGGATTAGAAAGAAAAAGAAAGAAAGAAAGAAAGAAAGAAAGAAAGAAAGAAAGAAAGAAAGAAAGAAAGAAAGAAAGAAAGAAAGGAAGGAAGGAAGGAAGGA
The DNA here is from genome assembly GCF_021556685.1 of Rattus norvegicus. NCBI lineage: Eukaryota > Metazoa > Chordata > Mammalia > Rodentia > Muridae > Rattus > Rattus norvegicus. Next base: position 132,510,989 of record NC_141537.1, read on the forward strand.
AGGAAGGAAGGAAGGAAGGAAGGAAGGAAGGAAGGAAGGAAAAGAAGAGAAAAGAAAAGAAAAGAAAAGAAAAGAAAAGAAAAGAAAAGAAAAGAAAAGAAAGAAAAAAAGAGCGAGCGAGTTATCTGTTTCTAAGCTGAAACTTCTAGCTCTTTTTTTGCCTTGTGAAGTAAAGAGGGTTTCCTGGGTATCAGGAAGCGTTTTCACCTTTTCACACAATTGATGAGAGGGGGGTGGGATACGTGAACTCTCCAACCTCCTCAGGAAAAGGAGCTGATCAGCAACCAAGCAAACATCCTGGCCACGGTCAGGCAGGTAGCCACATGTTTGGAGAAGCTGGAATCATTCCACCCACCTTAACAGTTCTTTTCCCATCTAAAAAGCAGTAATTAAGGGGGGGAAATGCCACAGAGCCTGCCTTCCTCCAGGCAGTCCTGCCATCCTCCAGGCAGTCCCTTTCTTTGAGTTTTCTTTTGTTGCCTCGGCCTTCTTTCTGACTGATTAGCACTCTGAATCCGCGGCCCCTAGATTGGCCCACTGGGTGCTCTGCTCGAGCAGCTGGACTGTTTTCTCCCCTTCCCTCCCAGGCATCCCCGGTTCCTCTTCACTTTGCAGGAGGAGTAGCAAGTCTTCTTCTCATTCTGCTCCTCAGGTCTTTCCATCAGGCTCTCCCCAGCCTCTTTTGTCTCTTCTTGCAGAGAACTCTCACCTGCTCAGGGCCACTGCGGGTCTGCTCACTCATTCCGCAACACTCCCCTGTCCCCTACCCCCGCGGCTTGGCCCCTTCTCTTCATCTCTTTGCTACGTGCCACACAGTCTCTGTTCCACAATTTCTTCAGGTGGCCTGGGGGTAAGGGTGAGTCGGCTGTCACTTAAACTCCCTCCATCGCAGCCAGGCTGAAATGGAAAGTGTGATAAATGGAACCGTACAAGGCTCAATTTCGTCTGGAAATTTCAAACTTATGATGTCCAAATAGGTTCATAAATTCCTCCCAACGCATCTCTGCTGTCTATAATACCCAACTGCAGGTTTCAGCTGAGCAGGACTCTCTACCTGTTTGCAAGGCCCCAGCTACTCCGAGCTTGGCATGTGTCTACTGTGTTTGCTTTGCTGTGTTTTTAATCCAGTGCCCAGTCTGGGGGTGCAGTCACCGCATACATATTTGCTGATTCTTTCCCAAAGGATAAATGTCAACAATGGACAGCCCAGGTAGTCTTCAAAGGAACGTCACTCAGGCCCGCTTTTATTTCTTGCTGTTTCTAAAAGCCAGTGCTGGCTTTGTTGTTGACGAATATGTCTCTACATGTCCTATCCTGCAGGGGGAAATGTCAAGTGGAAAGTCTTCAAACTGAGCTCTTGCCTCCTCCCTGACACAAAGCTTCTGAGCCTCCATTTTTCCTTCTTTCTGGCCTTTCTGGTGAGGAACTAGTCCCTGAAGGATTTGGAACACACCTATCCAAATGGGAAAAAAAATGTTAGAAGGGTATGTCTCGTTCCTTAGTCAAAGCCCCTCACCAGAAGCTCCTTTTACCAAATGGGAAATGCAGCTCCGAGAAAGCTGCAAAGGTTACAGAGAAATTTAAATAAACAGCAGTGTTTCCTCATTAGTTTCGTTAATGTGTAATTGCAAGACAGGCCAGTCAAGCCTGCAGAGCAAGTTCCAGGACAGCCAAGGCTACACGGAGAAACCATGTCTCAAAAAACAAAAACAACAAACAAGCAAGCAAAACTTAGAGAAGACAGGCAAGATAATTTTTGCAAAACTCCATCACCTTCTCCAATCCTGTACCCTCTGACATAGTTTCTGTCTCTTCTCCCCTATGTTCCTCTTGCACTTAGACCACCCATGTCCATAGCAAGCAGCATGATTGCTTGTTTGTTTGTTTGTTTGTTTAAAAAGGGTGGGGGGTAAAGTGGGGGATGTTTTCTGTATGTTGTTCTACCCCCACCCTGCTCATAATATGTCATTTCATTTATGACTGCTTTAGGTGTATTCTGTTTAAATGGCTCTGTGTTATTTTATGAAGTCTGAACCAAGAGATCAAACTGTATTCCTGTAATGATGAGCATTTTAAATAATCTACATTTTCCCCTACTTTTCACTCTGACAAACCGCTTAAAATAACAGTTCAAATTCACATGCTATTATATATACCTCAGTGATCCCTTCCTCCAAGGCAAATATAAAGTAAAAAAATTAATAAATCAAAGGGATTGTCCGGCTGTTATAAACGTTATGTACTGTCACCCCAGAATTGGCGTTATCCATTTGGTAAGTTTATTGATTTTGTAAATTAGCTACATAATTTGTTTTCTTGTGAATCATGTTTTCTTTCTTTTTGGTTTGGTTTTTCTTTCCTTTTGGTGGGGGTGTCGGCCTCTCATTTCCAACCTCCCTCAAGTGAAATGCTACTCTAAAAGCAGAAACAAACACTTCGGAGTATTAAGGCTGCTGCTTCAAAACGGCAGAAGCTCCTTGGCTTCCCCTTTATGGTTGGTTTGCTTTTTGTTTTTGTTTTTGTTTTTGTTGTTGTTGTTGTTGTTGCTGTTGCTATTGTTTCGTTGTTTTGTTTTTGTTTTCTGCTGTTGTTATTTTGTTTGGTATTGTTTTGTTTTATACATGATCTTCCCGAGTAGCCCCAGCTGTCCCAGAGGCTTTGAATGCAGACCAATCTCACAGAGATCCAACTGTCTTTGTCTCCTGAAGTGCTGGGATCAAAGGCTTGCCCCACCCCCCACCCCCCACCCCCCCACCACCCCCACCCCCCACCCCCCACCCCCGCTAGGTGGGTCTTAATCATGGAGATTTACTTCTCACAATCCTGGAGGCTAAAAGTCCACCACCATGCAGGCAGCAGGTTAGATGTTCTGGGAAGAATCACAGAAAAACACACATGGTATGCACTCATTGATAAGTGGCTATTAGCCCAAATGCTTGAATTACCCTAGATGCACAGAATACATGAACCTCAAGAAGGATGACCAAAATGTGAATGCTTCACTCCTTCTTTAAAGGGGGAACAAGAATACCCTTGGGAGGGAATAGAGAGGCAAAGATTAAAACAAAGACAGAAGGAACACCCATTCAGAGCCTGCCCCACATGTGGCCCATACATATACAGCCACCAAATTAGATAAGATGGATGAAGCAAAGAAGGGTAGGCAAACAGGAACCGGATGTAGATCTCTTCTGAGAGACACAGCCAGAATACAGCAAATACATAGGCGAATGCCATCATTAAACCACTGAACTGAGAATAGGACCCCCGTTGAAGGAATCAGAGAAAGGACTGGAAGAGCTTGAAGGGGCTCGAGACCCCATACGAACAACAATGCCAACCAACCAGAGCTTCCAGGGACTAAGCCACTACCCAAAGACTATACATGGACTGACCCTGGACTCCAACCTCATAGGTAGCAATGAATAGCCTAGTAAGAGCACCAGTGGAAGGGGAAGCCCTTGGTCCTGCTAAGACTGAACCCCCAGTAAACATGATTGTTGGGGGAGGGCAGTAATGGGGGGAGGATGGGGAGGGGAACACCCGTACAGAAGGGGAGGGGGAGGGGTTAGGGGGATGTTGGCCGGGAAACCGGGAAGGGGAATAACAATCGAAATATAAATAAGAAATACTCAAGTTAATAAAGATGGGGGGGGAAAAGATGTTCTGGGAAGGCCAATCTCTGCTTTATAGCTCTTTTCAAACCTCATAGTCACACAATACTGTCTTGGGCCTCTTTTATAAGGGCACTGTTCCCATTGGAGACCTACCCTCTCAACATTACTGGTGCCTTTGGGGTTAGACCTTTCACATCTGCACTTGGGAGCAACACGTACACTCGATTTATAGTTCAAGTCAGATGGACCTATCAACATGGTACTGACTCCTCCTCGGTGGTCTCCATTTGTGTTCTGTTCATATTATGTGGACAGAGAATGAATTTCTTTAATTAAACAAAAGAGGCTATGGTTCAAATGCTACATTTAAAAATAAACATAAAAAAATTAGAAACTGCTGAGAGGGGGCTAAAGATGTAGCTCGACTGGTAGAATGTTTGCATAGCATGTGGGAAATGCTGGATTCAATCCACAACACCACACAAAACTCAAGCGTAGTAGCTCATGTCTGAAGTCCCAGCACCTAGAGGCAAGAGAATTGAAGTCAATCATTGTGGACTATTGAAGTGGAAATTTGTGGTTATTTGTGGTTTTCTTGGAGACTTGGTTGTGTCAAGGGATATTCTTCTGGAAACTGTCATATTATGAGAGTTTTGCTGAGAACGGACATGTGATGTTATTCAGGAAGCTGTCTGGTGAAAGGGCACGTGATGTTTTACTAGAGCAGACGCTTGAACAGATGTGAGATATTTGGAAAGAGTGTAAGTATAAACCAACCAATAATGGACTATGGATGCTCTGGCATTGGTTCACCTTGCTTTCTTCACTGATCCTCATGGTTTCCTCTGGATTGAGCCACTGCTGCAGATTTGAGTGGACTAGATTGCTGACAACAAAGATTGGGATTGTTCCAAAGAACTACTTATAAACAGGTCCAGGTCCCCCTTGTCCTAGTAACCATTCTACCTTTGATCAGTGGACTATAAGGGAGGTTAAAGGATTTAAGAACCCCCTTTAAAGTACATTTCTTTTTGCCTTCAGACTATATATCAAATCTAATGCCAACCTAGGATTTATGAGACTAAGCCATCATAAAAAAACAGATGGAGGATATTTTCTTGCTAATATCTATTAAGGCCTAGGTAAAATATTAAAGCCTAGATAGACTGTTAAGACTCAGGTAAAATGTTAAGGCCTAGATAACTGTTACCTGGCTAGTCTGCCATTTTGTGCTGTTACTAAGAAACTTTCTCGTATGTTGTTTCTGCTGTTACTAAAAAACTTTCTCATGCCCAAGCTAATTACACATTCTGTTTTATTCTGTGCTCTTGGAAACCAATCACAACAAAAGTCAGTAGATCTGCTTTGTATAATTAGCCACAGTAAGCTTGGACCCAAACCAACCACCCAGCATCACTCCTTGCACCTGTGTATAAGCTTTTATGGTATTTGCTTGTATAAGTTGCCCCTAGAATGGACCCCAACATAAGAAAGTCAAGTGCACCAATATAAAACTATTTGAAGTAAGACTTTCATTTTGAGTAGGGGGTCCAGTAAAGTTTAAGTTCCCAAGACCTCCCTGGGAACTGACATTGCACCTATCAGAAAAAGACAAGTACATGGGTAACTAACATTCTGGTTGGCAAGTTAAGACATGAGTGTTAGACAAGTCACCAGCCACAGGTAAATACTCTAGCCAATGGGAGCAGACTAAGTGTACAACAAAGACATGTTCCTAAGAAGTCCTCTAGCCCTAATTTCTGATTAGTAGAATACCTTGGGACAAATGTTTGTAAATATCAGGCTTAAAAGCCTACAATATCTTTGCTCAAGGTCACAGTGGGTGTGGTGTTCAATAAACTATCCCTATTCGACTGAGATTGGTATCTGAGTGGTTTATGCAGCATTCCCAGACCCCCAAACAGGTACACTCTCAAAAGGTACAGAAATACATTCCATGTTAGACAACATTTACTTCAAAATTAGTCTCTACTTGAAAATACAGCTAATTGTGACGTGTTCTCTTAATCACATTAAGTACATGTAGGTCACATGTTCACTCTGACATGAAGAAGGGGAGATATTAAACATTTTAAGAAGACCTCCTATCTTGAAAAATTTAGAAATTTGGTATTAATATATGTGAATTCCAAACTAGAGTCTTCCAATCAGTTTCTGTGTGTTGCTTCCTATATAATTACAGTCGTAGAGTTTTTAGTTAAGTCTTACAATGGGTCTAGCAATGGTGTTTGTTTGCTTGCTTTTTTGTTAGAATCTCATTTAGCTCTTCAGTGCTCAACTTGGGTCATCAGGTTTGCTATGAACTATCTCTCCTCCCCTATGATAACCATATTACTACATAATATTTTTAGCATACTCTGGAACAGCCTTGGGAGTCAATGTGCTTTCAGAAACACTGTACAACCCATTGGCAGCAGAATGAAAGACAGACAACCAGTGAGCTTCAGAGGGTTGAAAGCAAGCTGCAATGAGACAAAGAGGGGGAGACTGTAGTACCTGAGGAGGCTGATTTCTAGAAAAAGGATGAGATGTCAACCTAGTCTACCGATCATGAAATATAGATTAAAAGAATACAAATTAGTAAGAAATTTATAAATGGCCTAACAGGAAATGGCAAGAACCATCTATAGAAGAAGACATCCAACTGAACAATAAACACAGACTATTTAAAGCTCATACATGGTAAGTTACATGAAAAGTCACAGCACAGAAAAGATATTACTTAACAGCTAAAATATCAAAAACAAGAATCAAGTAATTCCACATGGTAGAAGAAGATGAGGAAGTCCTTAGGCCTCATGGAGTCTGACTAAATCTGTACTCCTTTGGAGACCATTGAGGCTGGTGTTGACCAATGAAAACACAATGTGAGCTACAAACGTTAGCCCCATTTGCTAGTAGATACAACTACAAAAACAAAAGGGAATCAGAAAATTACTTTTTGTAATATATATATATTTGACTTAAGTCAGCTTTAAAAAGGTTATTCCAACATACAACCGATTTAATTTTTTACAAATATTATGCCTACTTTACTTCCTACTTTCTTTGAAATCCCATGTGATTTTACACTTCTGTCACATCTCAATTTGGACCAGCTGCATTTCAAAGGCTCAGCAGCACATGTGGTAAGATGCTACCATCCTGGACAGCACTGTGCTTGTCAGTATCTGGTAACATTGATGTGCAAGAAAAGCACTGAAGATTTATGCCAGGTGTTCAAAGAATATCATTGCAACCTTATCACCATGATTTTTTTGAAAATTCCCATCAATAAGAAAATAGGCTTAAGAACTGTGGTGTGCTCACATCATAAGTAGATGACAAAGCATAAACAATTGAATAAAATAAAATGTATAATAAAATCCAATAGTACCCCACACAAACAGAAGACACGGGAGCGGGAGTCTTATTGGAATAAGGGTGGATATCAATGGGGTATAGGACTGAGAGAGGGAAATGGTATGGGCTGAAAGTTTCTAAAATTTATTATATACATATAAATTGTCAAAGAATAAGAAACATGGTTCAAGAATATATAAACTGAGTGCCCAGATCTGGGAATGTTCCACAGCCCTCAGATACAAAATCTGCCTGCAGAGAGCTGGTCTGCCAGAAGCACTCTCCCTCCTAAACCCACAGCCCACAAGTGGGACCTTACTTTCTCTTCATTGACTAACCAAGGAGAGACTCGCCAGGAGCACATGGAGTGCAGGAGCCCCAGGGTGGCCTAGGACAGGACCCTTCCAGTCTCCATCTGTGCCCAGAGCTGGGGCTTGTCCCACAGCCCTCAGCACAAAACTTGCTCTCAGAAAGTTGGTCTGCTGGGAGCAGTCTCCCTCCTAAGCCCACAGCCCACAGGTGGGACCCCACTTTCTTTGCATTGAATGTCCAATTACAGACTCACAGACCCAAAAGAGGGTAAAACTACAGTCAGAGACAGCAAGAAAAAGTAACATCAGAGATAACCAGGTGGCGAAAGGCAAGCACAAGAACCTAAGTAACAGAAACCAAGACTACTTGGCATCATCAGAACCCAGCTTTCCCACCACAGCAAATACTGGATATCTTAACATATCAGAAAATCACTTATCATGATGAGGATAGAGGACTTTAAGAAGGACATAAATAGCTCCCTTAAAGAAATACAGGAGAACACAGATAAACAAGTAGAAGCCCATAAAGAGGAAACACAAAAATCCCTTAAAGAATTACAGAAAAACACAACCAAACAGGTGAAGGAATTGAACAATCACAAAGGGAAACAACCCTGGAGATAGAAAACCTAGGAAAGAGATCAGGAGTCATAGATGAAACATCACCAACAGAATACAAGAGATTGAAGAGAAAATCTCAGGGGCAGAAGATACCACAGAAAACATTAACACAATATTCAAAGAAAATGTAAAACACAAAAAGTTCCTAAACCAAAACATTCAGGAAATTCAGGAAACAATGAGAAGACTAAACCTAAGAATAATAAGTGTAGAAGAGAATGAAGATTCCCAAATTAAAGGGCCAATAAATATCTTCAACAAAATTATAGAAGAAAACCTCCCTAACCTAAAGAATGAGATGCCCATGAACATACAAGAAGCCTACAGAACCCCAAATAAGAAAAGAAATTTGGCCCATCACATAATAGTTAACACAAAGAAAGAATATTAAAAGCAATAAGGGAAAAGGGTCTAGTAACATATAAAGGCAGACCTATCAGAATTACACCAGACTTCTCACCAGAGACTATGAAAGCCAGAAGATTCTGGACAGATGTCATACAGACCCTAAGAGAACACAAATGTCAGCTCAGGCTACTATATCCAGCAAAACTCTCAAATAACATATATGGAGAAACCAAGATATTACATGACAAAATGAAATTTACACAATATCTTTCCACAAATCCATCCCTGCAAAAGATAATGGATGGAAAACTCCAACACAAGGAGGGAAAAAGCAAGAAAGTAATCTTCTTGCAACAAACACAAAAGAAGATAGCCAAACAAACATAATTCCACCTCTAACAACAAAAATCAGGAATCAATCACTATTCCTTAATACCTCTTAACATCAGTGTACTCAATTCCTCAATAAAAAGACATAGACTAACAGGCTGGATACATAAACAGGACCCAGCATTTTGCTGCATACAGGAAACACACTTCAGTGACAAAGACAGATACTACCTAAGATTAAAAGGCTAAGAAAAATTTTTCCAAGCAAATGGTCCCAAGAAACAAGCTGGAGTAGCCATTCTAGTATCAAATAAAATCAACTTTCAACCAAAAGTTATCAAAAAAAAGATAAGGAAGGAAACTTCATACTTGTCAAAGGAAAAAATCTGCCAAGATGAACTCTCAATTCTGAACATCTATGCTCTAAATGCAAGAGTACCCACATTCATAAAAGAAACTTTACTAAAGTTCAGAGCATACATTGCACCACACACAATATGGCACCTTCTCAAAAATTGACCAAATAATTGGTCACAAAACAGATCTCGATAGATACAAAGAGATCAAAATAATCCCATGCATCCTCTCAGAGCAACACCGACTAAGGTTAGTCTTCAAGAACAACAAAAACACCAGAAAGGCCACATACACATGGAAGCTAAACAATACTCAATGAAAACTTGGTCAAGGAAGAAATAAAAAAAGAAATTAAAGACTTTTTAGAATTTAATAAAAGCGAAGGCACAATATACCCAAACTTATGGTACACAATGAAAGCATTGCTAAGACGAAAACTCACAGCTGAGTGCCTCCAAAAAGAAACTGGAGACAGCATGTACTAGCAGCTTGACAGCACACCTGAAAGCTCTAGAACAAAGAGTAGCAAATTGAATCAAGTGCACAGACAGCAGGAAATAATCAAACTCAGAGCTGAAATCAACCAAGTAAAAACAAAAAGAATGAGACAAAGAATCAACAGAACCAGGAACTGATTCTTTGAGAAAATCAACAAGATAGATAAACCCTTAGTCAACCTAATGCAAGGGCAGAGAGATAGCATACAAATTAATAAAATCAGAAATGAAAAGGAAGACATAACAACAGAAACTGAGGAAATTTAAAAAATTATCAGATCCTACTACAAAAGCCTATACTCAAAAAAAACTGGAAAATCTGGAGGAAATGGACAATTTTCTAGACAGATATCAAGTACCAAAGTTAAATCAGGATCAGATAAACCATATAAACAGTCCCATAAATCCTAAAGAAATAGAAGCAGTCATTAAAAGTCTCCCAACCAAAAAAAAAAAAAAGAAAAAAAAAAAAAAAAAGAAAGCCCAGGATCAGATTGGATCTGATAGAAACAGAAGGAACACAATCCAGTTCCTTCTATTAAGCCACAATTACACTTATACCTAAACCACACAAAGACCCAACAAAGAAAGAGAACTTCAGACCAATTTCCCTTATAAATATCAATGCAAAATACTCAATAAAATTCTCACAAACTATATCCAAGGACACATCAAAACAATCATTAACCATGATCAAGTAGGCTTCATCCAAAGGATGCAAGGATGGTTCAATATAGGGAAATCATTCAACATAATCCACTACATAAACAAACAAAAAAATGATCATTTCATTAGATGCTGAGAAAGCATTTGACAAAATTCAACACCCCTTCTTGATAAAAGTCTTGGAAAGATCATAAATTCAAGGCCTATACCTAAACATATTAAAAGCAATATACAGCAAACCAGTAGCCAACATCAAACTAAATGCAGAGAAACTTGAAGCAAATCCCACTAAACTCAGGTACTAGACAGGGCTGCCCACTCTCTCCCTACCCATTCAATATAGTACTTGGCATCCTAGTCAGAGCAATTAGACAACAAAAAGAGGTCAAAGGAATGCAAATTGGAAAAGAAGTCAAAATATCAATATTTGCTGGTGATATGATAGTACACTTAAGTGACCCCAAAAATTCCACCACGAAACTACTATAGCTGATAAACAACTTCAGCAAAGTGTCTGGATATAAAGTTAACTCAAACAAATCAGCATCTTTCCTCTACTCAAAGGATAAACAAGCTGAGAAAAAATTAGGGCAATGACACCCTTCACAATAGCCACAAATAGTACAAAATACTTGGTGTGACTCTAACCAAGCAAGTGAAAGATCTGTATGACAACAACTTCAAGTCTCTAAAGAAAGAAATCAGAGAAGATATCAGAAGATGGAAAGATCTCCACGCTCATGGATTGACAGGATTAATATAGTAAAAATGGCCATCTTTCCGAAAGCAATCTAAAGATTCAATACACTTCCCATCAAAATTCCAACTCAGTTCTTCATAAAATTAGAAAGAGCAATTTGCAAATTCATTTGGAAAAGCAAAATCCCCAGGGTAGTGAAAATTATTTTCAATGATAAAAGAACTTCTGGGGGAATCACCATCCCTGACCTCAAGCTATATTACAGAGCAATTATAAAAACTTCATGGTATTGGTACAGAGACAGGCAGGTAGAACAATAGAATAGAATTGAAGCCACACACCTATGGTCACTTGATCTTTGACAAAGGAGGTAAAACTATCCAATGAAAAAAACAGCATTTTCAACAAATGGTGCTGGTTCAACTGGAGGTCACCATGTAGAAGAATGCACATTGATCCATTCTTATCTCCTTGCACAAAGCTCAAGTCCAAGTGGATCAAATACCTCCACATAAAACCAGATATTCTGAAACTAATAGAAGAGAAAATGGGGAAGACCCTGGAATACATCAACACAGGGTAAAATTTCCTGAACAGAATACCAATGACTTATGTTCTAAGATCAAGAATTGACAAATGGGACCTCATAAAATTGCAAAACTTCCGTAAGGCAAAGGACACTGTCAATTGGACAAAATGGCAACCAACATATTGTGAAAGGGTCTTTACCAATCTTACATCCAATAGAGGGTTAATATCCAATATATACAAAGAACTGAAGAAGTTAGATTCCAGAGGATCAAACAACCCAATTAAAAAATAGGCTACAGAGCTAAACAAAGAATTCTCAGCTGAGGAATACCGAATAGATAAGAAGCACCTAAAGAAATGCTCAACATCCTTAGTCATCAGGGAAATGCAAATCAAAACAACCCTAAGATTTCACCTTACACCAGTCAGAATGGCTGAGATCAAAACTCAGGTAACAGATGCTGACGAGGATGTGGAGAAATAGGAACACTCCTCCATTTGTTGGTGGGATTGCAAGCTGGTACAACCACTCTGGAAATCAGTCTGGAGGTTCCACAGAAAATTGGACATAGTTACTACCTGAGGACCCAACTATACCACTCCTGGACATATATCTGAAAGATGCTCCAACATATAACAAAGACACGTGCTCCACTATGTTCATAGCAGCCTTATTTATAATAGCCAGAAGCTGGAAAGAACCCAGATGTCCTTCAACAGAGGTATAGATACAGGAAATGTGGTACATTTACACAATGGAGTACTACTCAGTTATTAAAAACAATGACTTCATGAAATTCTTAGGCAAATGGATGGAACTAGAAAATATCATCCTGAGTGAGGTAACTCAGTCACAAAAAAAACACACATGGTATTCACTCACTGATATGTAGCTATTAGCCTGAAAGCTTGGAATATCTAAGAAAAAATTCACAGATCATATGAAGCTCAAGAAGAAGGAAGAACAAAATCTGGATGTTTCATTCTTTCTTAGAGGGGGGAACAAAATACTCAAGGGACGAAAACAGGGACAAAGAGTGGAGCATAGATTGCTCTACCTGGGGATCCATCCCATATGTAGCCACCAAACCTAGCCACCATTGCTGATGTCAAGAAGTGCTTGTTGACAGGAGCCAGACATGGGTGTCACCTGAGAGGCGGTGCCAGAGACCTACTAGTACAGATGAGGATGCTTACAGCTAACCATTGGACTGAATAAGGGGACCCCAATGGAGGAGTTAGAGAAAAGACTGAAGGAGCTTAAGGTGTTTACAACCCCATAGGAAGAACAACAATATCAACCAACCAGACCCCACCAGAGCTCCCAGGGTCTAAACACCAATGAATGAGTACACATGGGGGGACCCATGACTCCAGCCACATATGTAACAGAGGATGGCCTGGTCAGCATCAATAGGAGGAAAAGCCCTTGGTCCTGTGAAGGCTTGTTTCTCCAATGTAGGGTAATGCCAGGGCACTGAGGTGGGAATGGGAGGGTGGTAGTGAAGTGGGGAAAGGGGATAACATTTGAAATGTAAATACATAAAATAGCCAAGAAAAATAAAATTAAAAAAAAGAATATATAAACTGGGGTGTCCCAAGCAAAGACCTCACGCTTTAAAAACAATGCTATGTCATTCTTATGTATCCGTAATGCCTGTATATGGTATATTTGTGCGGATGCTCCTCAATTTCAGTGTAAAATACATAATAACTTGAAAATATAAGTTGTTTGTGTCCATAGGTTTACCCGCTCTCAACCAAGAAGGGTCCTACTGTACAGGGAAGTGGTTAATACACAGACTAGTGACTTTCCAAAATGCCGAGAACACGTGACCGAGTGCTTATCCACAAAGGGAATATCGGTATCGCTCTTTCCCCGTCAAGGCTCAAAGAACATCTCGGAAGAGGAGGAAGAGAGAATATAAGAGCTCGAGGATGGGGAAGGGTCCAATGGAAGGCTGTCATCGTCTGCGTACGTCATGGCTGCTTGAGCTCTCGGCAAGTGTGTTAACTACAAATCTATAAAATTGCCACATCTAAAAATTCCTTGGACAGGAAAGGGGCGCCGATGCCCCATCCCTAACTGAGGAGCTAATAGCAGTTAGCAAATACTCAGGGAGAGAGATTCACTTTTATTCATAGAGTGGCCATTGGTAGCTTCCCCATGCCCTAATGGATGACCCCACCCACATGCAGTACTAAATGGACGTCATGAGGGTTTTTTGTTGTTTGGTTAGTTGGTTGGTTAGTTGGTTGGTTGGTTGGTTGGTTGGTTAGTTGGTTGGTTAGTTGGTTGGTTGGTTGGGGTTTTGTTGTTGTTGTTGTTGCTGTTTTGTTTTTGTTTTAGGATATAACTTTGGAAGGAAGATGGGAGCCATGTGGGGAAGAGAACTGGAGGGAGGAAGACCTAACCAAGATATGTATATTCTATAAATCTAAGGACTTATCAAAAAAATTTAAAAATCGCATTAATCTAAGCCTCCAAACATCAGTTTACCATGTAGGGAAGAGAACTCGAGGTAGGAAGATGTGACCAAGATATGTAACAAAAAATAATTTTAAAAATTGTGTTAATCCAACCGATCAAACATCAGTTTAGAGCAGGGCTGGAAACTCAGTTTGGCAAAGGCATTTACCGGAACACATTTTACAATAAAGGTTAACTGTATCTTATAACTAATTGAAAACTGCTTACTGAAAGACAAAATTGTTGAATGGGTATACTTCTGTACCACTATAATGTCGAAAATCATAATTATCACAAGTCAGAATGGCACAGTGCTCTTTTTAAAGGAGAAATAATCTAGGAGTGAGTATAAACAATTGTATTTATAATTGTCAAGTCCAGAGTATACTTTCCCTGACAAAGGGTAGAGCCACTACTGATGCGTCTCAAAGTTAGTTTAGGCCCAACTCAGCCGAGACTTAGGAGGGTTTTCAGTGGTTGGACAAAAGCCAGCGTTCCTCGGGAACTTGTGAAACTGATTTCTGTGTATCGAAAGGAGTCATTTTCCTCACCTCTGGCAATAGGAACATATGGCTCACCAATTAATATATACCCCTGGCACCTATCAGCATATCAACTTAGCCCTTCTCTCCTCTTTCCCAGCTACGAGCTTTCCTTATAACCCTGCTATTCTCACTATGTTCTGTATGCTCCTGCATTTGCTATTCCATTCTCTCTATTCCCCATCTCCTTTTAGTCTCCACTCTCTCACAGATACCCTTAGCCATGTGTCCAGTCTGCTTCCTGCCTTCAGTCTAGTTCCTCTCTCTCCTCTAGACTATTTCAGATGCCTCTAGCTGTTCTCTCTTTCCTATCTACAGTGAAAACTTTCCTCTTAATGAAGGGGTCATGTTGTCAATTTTCACAGTGTTGTAATTTTTAGCCTAGGCTAAGCTTATACATTCTCTTCATCTTACTGTCTAATGCTTGCTACACATGTGAAATACATCAGACTTTTCCCAGAGAGCCATCAATGCACAGAACACTCTAAAATCAATAGTCTGACTGATGCAGAGTTCAGACTCACATTCCTGGTTTTTCTTTACATACTGAATAAATAGAATATTTAAGGGGTGTTGGATTTCACATTCTCCCTGTCTTTTGTAGACAAGTTGAGTTTGTATTTATTTTACATAGAGGTGTTTGGAGAGAACTGTGAGCATGCATGCAAAAATGTTCCGGCCAGTTCACGGATCAGCATGTGTTTTACCTGTGTACATATAGACAAATCTTGGTGAAGTCAGACCATCAGGTCATAATCTCTTTCCTGTACTGATGGCTCAGCAAAAGAGTTCCTGGCCTTGGTTATAATACTTCTACGTGTTTGTTCTATATTACACACAAATAGACAGGCAGACAGACACACAGACAGACAGGCAGACACACACACACACACACACACACACATTCTAGCTTGGGCAGAGTGACAAACAGCTACCCCTTACCTCTTCACTCCTTCGTATCTCAGTTACCTGATGGAAACCCATGGGGAATCAAAGCTAAATAAGAACCGTTGGAAGATTGGGAACTTTGAGAAACACATCCAATGTCAATAACCACACACCACCTATTGTCATTCTGCTGCCCTAGGCCCTGTCCTTAGGAGTACAGTTTCCAAGCATGCTTACCAAAAAAGTCAATTTATAGAAAAACATCAATCAAGAAGCTATGAACTCTGACTATGAGGCCAGCCGGATCTACATTTTGAGTTCTAGGCCAGCCTGAACTACATAATGAGACCCTATCTCAAAACAAACACCAACAAAAGAAAGTAGGAGTTTTTCCATGATATAGCACATCCTTTAAATAAAAAAGTATGAATATTATGGAAGTAATAAAGTACAGTGTGCCTCACTAAAGAAAATCATACTGATACAGCAGGCTACATGATATTCTACAAGAGAACTATGGCTTACAAATATTCCTGATTATTCTAAATGGGGCTTATGTACACTCTTTTCTTTGGGGTGCCTCTAAACACCTACAGAGTTAGAATCTCATGGGGTAGGACTTCCTCTTCTGCAATGCTTTTGTAAGGGTAAGACCTGGGCCATCAGCACCAGCACTCGCAACTGTGAGAAATGGAAATTATCTTGTTCTACCACAGATTCATTGAAGGAGACCATTAGAGACTACGGCCAAACATTTATGTTCTAACAAGTCCTCAGAGTGCTTCTGAGGTTGCTAAACTTGAAATCCATTGGCCTAGAGCAATGGTTCTCAATCTTCTTAATGCTGCAACCCTTTAATACAGTTCCACATCATACAGGAGTAACTCTTGATGATAAAACTTCCTGACTATAATTTTGCTACTTGTATTAGTCAGGGTTCTCTAGAGTCACAGAACTTATGGAATGTCTCTATATATTAAGGGAATTTATTGTTATGACATACAGTCTACAGTCTAACCCAACGATGGGCAACTGTGAATGGGAAGTCCAAGAGTCTAGTAGTTGTTCACTCCCATGAGGCTGGTTGTTTCTGCTGGTCTTTTGTATAAGATGAAATCCTGAAGAAATAGGTTCCAACAGATGTGCTAGCAAGTAGGTGCAAGCAGGCAAAGAAGTGTGAGTCTTCCTTCTTCCAATGTCCTTATGCAGGCCTTCAGCAGATGTATGACCCAGATTAAAGGTGTGTACCATCATGCCTGGATTTGAAACTTGCTCTGTCCCAGACTGGCCTTAAACTCAGAGATCTGCTTACATTAGTCTCCTATGATTAAAAGCATGTACTGCCTTGCCTGGGCCTGAGCTTTTCATGGCCACTATGCCTCAAGATCTGAATCAAAAGTGTGTGTCATCCCATGTCAAGATCCAGGTCAGAAGCCAGTATCTTCCAGCCTCAAGTTCTGGATTACAGATCTATTTCTGGATTGTAGTTCATTCCAGATGAGGTCAAGATGACAACCAGTAATAGCCAATGTACCACTGTTATGAACTGTAATGCAAATATCTAACATGCAGGATATCTATCATGATATACAACCCCTGTAAAAGTGTCATTTGATCCCTTTCAAAGGGAATATGCAAGATATGTTGAGAACCCCTAGCCTGGAGCCTGATCACTCAAACATGCTAGCAGACCTAGGATGAACCCACATCGAGAACCCACTAGAAATCTGTCCCTCAGGCCCCACTTTAGACTTTTGAAAATAAGCATCCTTCGTTGATCACTTTGATCAAGGTGAATCCTGAACCATTGTTCTGGGAGCAGGCATAGCATTCCATCTTCTCAGGGCCACTGCTCAGCAAACTGTAACCCCAGGCAAGTTATTTGATCTCTCTCATCCTCAGTTTCCCTCCCTATAAAATTAGCATGATGACAACATTGCTGATAATCTTAAGAGGCATGCTTTGCAGATGAAATGAGATAGTGTGCTAGTAGTGCCTCTCCTAGTGCCGGACTCCCAGCCCAGGCCTAGTTCTAAGTGGCCTTGCCTACTTTCTGATCTTTTCTGAAGAAAATTTAATCTGGCCATGAAGTCAGGCCTTTAATCCCAGCACTTGGGAGGCTGAAGCTGAGGTAGAAGGATAGCCATAAGTTTGTGGCTAGGTTAGGCTGCAGAGACCCTGCCGGGGAAGGGGGTTAATAAAAAAAGAAAAGAAAGAAAGAGAGAGAGAGAGAGAGAGAGAGAGAGAGAGAGAGAGAAGAAACAAGGAAGGAAGGGAGGGAGGAAACAAGGAAGGAAGGGAGGGAGGAAACAAGGAAGGAAGGGAGGAAGGAAACAAGGAAGGAAGGGAGGAAGGAAACAAGGAAGGAAGGAAGGAAAAGAATTATAAAACCCTATTTGCCTAAAATCAAGAAGATATCTATCTTTAAATAGAGATGAAATTTCCATGATATAAAAAATGTGTTGTATAAATTGCCATTCAGAAACCTCAGCACTGGTATGTTTGAGAGGGAAGTTCTCAGAATAAATATTCTGGAATTTAAACTCTAATATAATCATCAGACAATCACTACAGAAAGTAGAGAACCCACACATCATAAACTAGTTTTTCTCAATGAATCTGGAGTCGTGGGAGGCCTTGGAGACTCTGTGAATGAGGAAAATAATCAAAAGCACAGAATAATTTTAATCTCAAACTTCCTTTAAAAGAAAAAAAAATCAATGGATCCAAAAATCTGTTCAGGCCCAAGTACTCTGAATGTATGGAAATGAGTTCTTTTTTGTTGTAGTAAATCTTTGTTTTTGCCAAGCTTGTGGCTCTACGGGGGATAAACACAATCAAAGAATAGAGAGAAAATTAATTTTTGCATCAACACATTTAGTGACCTACTTCAATGATAGGAATGGCTTTTCTGTTCTTTTCTTTCTTTCTTTCTTCCTTTCTTTCTTTTTTCTTTCTCTTCCTCTTTCTTTCTTTCTTTCTTTAATTCATTCTTTCTTTCTTTCTAAACATAAATCCCGAGCAAAAAATCTTAGAGGCATCTCTGTTCTGTTACCAACTACCTTGTCTGCTTTAATTTCAAGAAATGAAATTAGAGTGGTTTCATGTTCAGTGACAACATGAAGTTCAACTGATGACACATGCCATTCCCATGCTACCAACCCCCTACCAACCAATCCCCACACTCCAACTCCCACTCCCACCCACACTCCCACCCTACCCTACCAACTCCACCCAGACAAATCCAACCCCCACCCTCACTCCCACCCCACCCTACCAATTCCCACCCTTCCAAACAACCTCCACTTTCCCTCCCCCACCCCCCACTCCACCTCACCCTACAAAAAAAAAAAAAAAAAAAAAAAACGCCAACTCTCTCCACCTCATTCCTACTCACAAACCCCACCCACACTCCCACCCTACTCTACCACCTCCACCCCCATTCCCACTCCTCCCTACCCACCTCTTCCTCACTTACTTCATCCTACCAACCCCCATCCCCACTCTCCCACCTCCACCCCTGCTCCTACCTCACCCTACCAACCCCAGCCCCACTCCCTTCCCACTCTCCCAATGCTCACTCTGACTCCCACACGAACAGCCCCCACTCCAAGCCCACCACACTGTATCAATTCAAGATCCAACCATTCTCCATCCTCAGTTTCCAGAGCAACCAGCTATGGCAGGGGTCCCTCAGGAGCAGAATTAGCTGTTGCTAAAGAGCCAACAGAGGGAGCACAAGCCATTTTTTTTATTGTAACATATTTAAAAAATGGTTATTAAAAATAAACTTTCCTAGTAGCCTACTATAAGATTTAAAATATAAATTATGCTTATATATCTTGATTGTGAGAGAGATTTATCAGGTAACAACTACTAAAAAGAGTTATATTTGTTTAAATACAGTCATTTCTTATTTAAAATTATGGTTTAGGAAATTTTTTTAATTAAGGAATTATGGCAAGAAGTGGTCTGATACATTTTCTGTGTCTCTCCTTGTCTTTATGGAGTCCGAGCGTACAAAGACTGTTATAATGCTTCTTGCTCATTTTAACATCTCCTTTCAGTTATTCCTTTTTCTCTATTAACAATGATGTCGACATATCTAGGGCAGGAGAGAAGCAACTGTGTAGTTTCATGCATTGCAAACTTAGATCTTGAACATGAACTTATTCTTTCTTGATCAAAGAAACATATCTGTTCTTATGCAAAAAAACCCTTTGTCCTCCCCCTGCCACCAAAACACACACACACACACACACACACACACACACACACACTCACAATCATACATAGAAGGTGTAAGTATGAGAATTGTATATACTTCTCTGTGTATAGTTTTTCCTTATAGAATATTTACTACATATGGTTTCTTATATTCAGATATCAAAATCAATTATCTTGTATTCCAAACGAATGTTCCCTCAGGTTGCTGGCTTACCAGTTCTCCTTGAATTTGGAGAAAAAATTTTTAACATTGTAAATTAGATAAACATCTGTGCAAGCTAGCAGCAGATTTTAGATGCCCTTTGACTTAAAATCCAGACAATTAATTTCCCCCTGCATCCCTTCCTATTAGAACACAAGAAAGTTAAATTACAAGGATGATATTCCCCTCATCAAATTCCTTCACAATCCACGATGAAAACTTCCACCAGGGTCAAATACCTGTGAGATCAAATACCAGAAATGATATTTGTGTTGAGTAAATATTTACATCTGAATAGTTTTCCCTGTCTCTGAGAGTTTGTGAGTATAGAATGTTGCCAGCATATCAAGAAAAGAAAAATTGTAATAATGTTTAACACCCTGCTTTACTGCCTTGCTGCAGTTGGGATAGTGTTGCCATTACTGGCCATTCAAATATTGTTTAAACCAAACTACCAGCTGTTGGAGTCACACAAAAGGCCTTCTACCCCTGCCAGCTGTGTCTTATAAAGCTAACTGTTGCCTTTACCAGCCACGGCTTTATTTTATCAGCAAGCTGTGGTTGGTTGTTTTTCCACCATCCAAACATACCTGGCAACGTTGGACTTTTATTTCTTGTAACTTCTCGATGAGGTTTTACATATGTTCTAATCTAAAACATAGATTCCAGCGGCTTCCCCTGTTGTTTCGTTTGGGGGCACGAAGGGGCAATGTATATAATAAAATTGGGTGATTGCTCCCTTTAGAAGTTTCTCGGGAGAAATGTGATCATTTGAACTAGATGCTGGTCTTGGCTCACAAAGATAACCCTTTAAATGGGCTCGTCGGATACTGTGTCTTATTATTTTCCCATCTTCAATGCAGTCTTGTGTTTGGCCCCTGTGATAAAACTACTCCCATACATATGGCCACCAGAATGCAGTGAAGGGAAATGGTTATGTGATTTAAATTCTTTGCCATTGAAAGCTTTTAGCTCATTGATGTTCAAAAATAAGTAGAATCTAGCATCGACTCCTCAGACACTAAGAAATCAATATGCCATTCAGCACTGAAACACACAGGCCCATTTCCAGCCACACCACCTTCAAACTATTCAGAGAGCATCCAGTCAAAAAAGAAAACTGGACCAGTCTTGCCTTTGTGGTCTTCAGACTGCCATCATATTAATGAAAAGAAGTGACAACAGAAGTTAATAACTAGTCCCCATCATTGACAAAATCTACAGAGGTGGTTAGAAGGCAAAAGAATGAGGAGAAAATGAACTTGATGGGTGGAACCCTGTAAATATCCTCTGAGTTTTTTTACTACTCCCCAATCCACAAGGCAAGGCCGGGGCATCTGCTCCCAAACTGTTCCCATCCTGTTCAGAAACTGACCTGAATATATATTGGGCTTAATGACCAAATGTTTAAAAATTCATTGCACAAGAACAGCTGAAAGCAGTTGATTGGTTTGCATTTTATTGTATGCACCTTGCTTCCCAGACCCGCAGGACGGACGGAGGTCAGCTGGTAAACATTTGGGCATTTAAAAATAAGAGGCCCGAGATTTCCCAATACCCCTGTCTGTTTCCTTTATCCACAGCATTAGGCTCTAGTAAGTTCTTTTTTGCCAAGCTGGCAAGCTCTTTATTTGGCCTTTGTCTGTCTTGATACCCCAGGTTCAGAACAGCTCTGGAGAAGTTGGCAGTTGGTTCCTGGGAGACCTCACCTGAGGCAGTTGCTTCTGGAAATGTCATCCTCGTGGATTCTGAGAGTCATTTCAATTGAAGGAAAGAGGTAGTGTTTTTGTTTTTACATTGAATACTATTTCAGAGTTTAAGGGAAACTACCTGCATCAAACAAACACAGAGAACAGAACACTCCCCGGGGTCATAGCATTCCCTTGAAGTATACTGCTGGGGAGACAGATCATTTATTGAAACAAGGGGTGCATAGCATGAGGAAATGATTTCACTAATTTCAACTCCAGCCCACCATGGGCTTTGAAGTAAATAAAGTCCATCCTAATTCTAAAGACACCAGGATAATCTAAACACACATTCCTCACACCCTTTATTACCAATAAGCCAAACTCTGGTTTCTTACATTTTCTTATCTCTCTCTCTCTCTCTCTCTCTCTCTCTCTCTCTCTCTCTCTCTGTGTGTGTGTGTGTGTGTGTGTGTGTGTGTGTGTAAGTCTGCATATGCACATATGCATGGTATATACATTTGTGGGTGAGTTGCACTAGCTGTGTACATGTATGTGGAGGTACATGTATGTAATGGCAGGTACCTTCCTCTAATGCTTTTCCATGTACATATATTGAGACAGGGTCTCTGCGCATCACCCGAGCTTGCTCTTGTGGCCACTCTGGAGAGCCAGCTTGCTGCAGGGATCCCTTAACCCCAAAGTCCCACGTGCTTCTGCCCATCTGAACTCTAGTCCTCTCTCTTACCTGGTGGACACTTTCCCACAGAGCCAATCTTCCTTCTTAGCTGCCAAAGTCACTTCTGTGCTTTACCAGTAGATATGTGGTAATAGGATCACTCTGATTCCTGTTATTTCAGCACTCAGATACATATGTGTATTTTTCTGTGTGTCTGTATACATATACATGTGTGTGCTTATGTGTGCACATCTGCATAAACCCACACAGACATAAATTTAACTCAAAGGAAACAGGATATGGAGGCGTTTGCTCAGTGGAGTTTATTTGGTAACACAAGTGCAGGAGGAAGCAATAAGCATGCCTACAGGAGAGGCTCTGTGTCCCCTTCCTGCAGTGTCAAGCGCTTTCCTCCTGTGATCTCCTGGCATGAGTGGCCGTTTCCATCCCTGCCATCACCACTTTTGTAAAAATCGAGTCCCTTTGCTTTATCTAGAGAGAGGCCTTTGGAGTGTGAGCATCCAGTGTGTTTGAAACCCACGCTCCTCTTGAGATGATTTAGTCATTTTCTTCTTTATAATTTCCCCTTCTCAGTGTGTGGCCCTTTGTCATTAGAGTGATAATCATATTAATAGCAGGAATGTAATTTCCCATAATGCTAAGTAGCCGTGGTGTGCGCACACATGCCCCGCTTATTCATGCCCCGTGATTCATGTACACTCTAATTTGATCTAGTATTTAAATATAACAGGTGTTTATCTTCCTCATTAGGGAGTGTGGGGCTGGATTAGGGCATCATAAAGTTATACAGGGCAGATGCAAAGATAAATCGTATATCTTCCCTAAAGAGGGAGTGGTTTTATGTCATTAAGTAGCAAAAACTGTAGTTTTGCATTACCAAAATTTCCTCAGCTGTGTTTGCAAGTTGAAGTACTGAGTAGCGGTCTGTTTTTGACGAGGGTGCTTTGATTCAGAGGGATAACTGAGAGGGTTTCTCATGTTTGGAGTCCTTGCATGAAAAGAATAGAGAGTGACTGTGTCATGAGTACTTCAGAGTATGGCATACCTCTTTCCACTGCTCTATCATGTAGGTAGAATACAGGGGAGGGGGAAAGGTAACTGGATTCCTTAAAGTCTGTCGTAAGCGTAATTAGTCTTCTAAAATCCTTCGTTGGGTTTTCAAAGGCATTTCCTACTTTCTTCATTTAGTGAAGGGATGTATTTGGAAGCCCCCAAAATGCTAATGTCCCCACGCTGTGTTGTTGAAAACAATTCACTGAAAAAAAGTGCATGTAAGTTTAACAAGATAGAAATGAGTTTTTAACGCCCCTGAAGAAAAGGGAACAACAAAGGTATTTCCTTATAGTTCACCCGGCTGAGGCCTCAGTAACCCATGGACAGTGCTATACCCAAAGAGGGTCCTGTGTTTAAAGATGGGATAACTTCAATAGGAAGTGATTGATTAATAGTCAGGATCCATGGCTGATAGATCCCATCATCAGGACTCTAATCCAGGAGACCTAATTCAAATCCAGCTCTTATTTCTCCTCTTTTGAATCCTATGTAACTGGGCCTTGATAGCTATAACTATGGGCAAGCTTTTGAGTAGATGGGCAAAGTTTTAACTTTAGAATGTCTGAACTAATCAGAAATAATCCTACATGAATTAGAATCTATATTATCCCACCTAAACTTAAAATATTCATCTTTCCTCCCTTGCATTTGAAGAGTTTAGAAGGAGAACACAATGAAAAGAACTAATGTGATGGGGTAAGTCCCATGATTGGGTGGTCGTAATGATGATGGCTTTGAGGTACCATATGCTCAAGTTAGGCTTAGGGTAGCTCAGTCTTCCTTCTGCTGCCTCTGGATCAAACGTAGAACTCTTAGCTCCTTCTCCTCCACTATGTCTGCCTCCATGCCACCATGTTTCCTAATAATGGACTTAACCTCTGAAACTGTAAGCCAGCCCCATTGAAATATTTTTCTTTATAAGAGTTGTTGTGGTCATGGTGTCTCTTCACAGCAATAAAACCCCAACTAAGATAGAAGTGCATGAAAGTGCTAAAACTTACAGCATTTTCTTTTTAAAAATTTGAAGTATAAACCAAAACCTAATAACCCCTATATATCTGACATGTTCTATCTCCTTAAACTCTGTATGCATTAGATAGATAGATAGATAGATAGATAGATAGATAGATAGATAGATAGATAGATGAGAGATAGATAGATGAGAGATAGATAGATAGATGATAGGTAGACACATAGAAGATAGGTAGACATAGATCTATAGATAGAATAGATAGACAAAAGACAGATATAGATGATGATGATGATGATAGATTGATTGATAGATATAGATATAGATGATATAGATACAGATATAGATAGATGATACAATAGATAAATGATAGAATAGATAGATAAAAATCGTTGTGTAGAAGATGATAGGTAGGTAGGTAGGTAGGTAGATAGATAGATAGATAGATAGATAGATAGATAGATAGATGCATAGAATAAGAGAATTGCTTCTGACTTTATTGAAGGGGAATATGATATAACCATAAAGCAAACTACATGATGTCTCTGAGGCATAGTACTAGGTTCTTTAAAAACAAATGATGAGAGAAAACCTGCATGTGTAAGGTAGAAAGCTATGGCTTGGAGACAAGTTTATGCACATAAATAAAAAGCACATGAGGGTGTTGAAGGGACTGAATTGGATAGATATGGGGAAGTAATACTTAACTTTCATCATCTGTATCACTAAATGCATGTGATTTCATAATTTTAAAATGGTTTATGAGTATTTAACATATGATGGTTTAACAAATAAACAATAGCCCTAAAATATTTTTTGAAGGGTAGAAACTAGACATACTCATTCATCAATAAATATTTGAGTGAGCCCATGGCATTCTGTCCCCGAGACACACAGAAGGCTGCAGGAATGTCTAGGACAGTACAAATAGCCAGTGATAAGGCCATGTAAAGTGTGGCAGTGAACACTGTGGAATGTACCAAGAGGCAAACTAGTTCACTGGGGCACTTGGGGAACGCTTCAGCAGGAGGTAACATGTCTGATATGCCTCAAAAGACAAGCCAGTGTCCATGGGACACTCACAGAACTGAACAGAAAGCAGATATCACTGGCCAAACAAGGAGAAGCAAGTTACTGTATTACCGGACACAGGGTAAGGATATAACTCAATGGTGGAACATTGGCTTAATATCACCAGAGCTTGAAGAACACAAGGGAAGTAAAACCAAACAGGTTTCAGGGTGTAGAAGGATGTAGTAGAGGGAATCCAGGAGTCAAGATAGGTTTGAACTTAATGTCTGGTCTTCCATATTGGAAAGTTATATACATTGCCTTGGACTTTGCTAAATCAGCTATGGGGAGTCAACTCAGAATTTTAAAGAAATGTGTGTCCTGGGATCTATATTTCTGCATCCACATGAAGATTTATGGAGTGCCAGATAAGTACCCTAACAAAGCAAGCTATGTATGAGTTTCTCATGCAGACAGTGTGTTTCAATAAGCAACAACAAGGGAAATAACAGCAGCCAACATTTACAGACTCTCTCTATTAGGGGTTCTTGTAAGCACTCTGTATAGTAAATTCTTCATTCCCCACATTGATTTCATTGTCACGTTTTATAGATCAGAAAACTAAAACAGAGCCATTGGGTAACTTATCCAAAACCATGGGGTTGATAACTGGCAGAAGTGCGACTTTCATCTAAACAGTTTGGCACCAATCTGTGCTCCCAGCTATTATATTTTTTTCATCCCAGGCGAGTTAAGTAATCATCCCCTGAAGAAACATTTATTAATCTGCCAATTAATCCACTGCCATGTGACAGAATCTGTGCCAAGTATTAGGGATACAGACTTTCTAAGAGTCTAATGGTGGGCTAGCAGATGGGTAGATTGGAAGTCCCTAAACTGGTGTGTTGCATTGAGAAAGATTCTGACACTCCATCCAGACTCCAGGGGGAGAGTTTAGCTATTGATGCAATGTGTCTGCCATAGCTGACAAAGAAGCAGAGGTAGCACACAATTTGGGGAAGGTTTAGGTGGGTTTCAAGAAAGGCAGAAGTCAGAATGGATACAGACTGTCTTGTTTAGAACAGTTGCCTAGGCAATTTGGGTAGAATGTCTTTATTTTTATGTGAACCTTTGTGGGTGGGGCGCATGCACGTGTGTGTGTGTGTGTGTGTGTGTGTGTGTGTGTGTGTGTGTGTGTGTGTTTCCATGTGTGTACACGTGGGAGCCAGAGGTCAACATGATGTGTCTTCCTTGATCATTGTCCATTTTCTACTTTGAGATTCGATCTCTTCAAAATCTGGAACTCACAAATTGACTAGACTGGCTAGCCAGAGAGCTCCCGGAATCCTCCCCGCCTCCTCTCTCTCTCTCTCCTCAAAGGACTAAAATTCCAGACATGGGCTGTCATGTCCAGCTTTTTACATGGCTTGTGAGAATCCCAACTCAGGACCTCATGTTTGCATGGCAAGCTTTCACTCAAGCCATTTTCCCAGTCCCTCTATGTACAGTTTCATCAGAGTCTGTCCCTTCCCACCCCATGCATGTGTCCAATTGTCCTGAGAGTTCATAGGTCAGTTCGGTGTGACTTGAGGTCACTTCTTAGAAATGCACGCCAGGATTTATTATCACTCTTACCCAGTGAATACATGAGACTCACTCTAGTCCAAACCACCGAAGCATGACAACTCTAATGATGATGTTTTAATAGTGTCAACTGTGTTAAAGGTTTTGTGAAATCTGATATCTGACATGATATCTGACGTAAGCAATATCACAGCTCCCCCACCCCATTTTTTAATAAAAACGGTTCCTTAGATATCCCCTCCGTTGTACTGATAAAAACCAAATGATTTCTAAAATGACGTTTAACTCCAATATTTATAATTTCACTGCTACCAAGATTGTATTGTGGGTTTTTTTTTCTTCTTTAATATAAGCAGTAATGTTCCTCAGCCTAAGTACATTGAATCCACCTCTGAAAATTTAGGTAACTAATTATCCTAAACTACTGAGGCGACGAGTGTTCGCTTCTTGTATGATTATACTATAATATGAGGTTTTCTGTAATGGAACAAAAATAATCCAAATTCTTTACTCAGTATGCTAACTGGCTACTCTAAAGATTGCAGCTAGGATACTCGCATGGCTTTGTATAATGAGTGTTCAGGTTCAGCTTAACAAGGTTGACATTGTCTTCAGGGGTAGCAGATGTGTGCTTACATCGGTTTAAATGAAACCAAGACCCGAAGAAGCTCAATAAACAAATGACAATGTTTGGAAAAGAAAGAAGCTTGTTTCCTTCCATGGGGTGCAGGGAATTTAAGCGACCGGTGTTTATAATTACTGTCTGCTTTAGTTAGTACAAAAGAATCTACTCGATGCTCATTATAAATAAACAAAATAGGCCTGCCTGCCTCTCTTGCAGATGGCCTGCTAGGGTTTATTTTTCTTATTCCTTCTCTTCTGTTTTATTGACCACAGAGCACTTAATTTATGTCCAAATGATATTATTTCACTTTAAACATTATCGTGGTCATAGCTCTCCCCCAACCCCAACCCCTTAATTCTTGGCCTGACGTATATAGATGACAACCTCATCCATACTTCCAGCCTTCCTCCCCCAGATCCCATCAAAACTGCAAATGGCTGAATGTGACTCAATCATTCGGATCCAGGAGTCTGGTTGGCTATCAGAGGTGCTATTTTTCTTGGCAAGCTTCTGTGGAGAGCAAGTCGCTACTACGCAGTTAATTTTAAAACAACACCGAGTGAGCACTGTCTGGGGCCACAGGAGGATGTTAAGAGGCACGTACAGCCTGTTGTTTGGACTCTGAGTAGGTACACGTTTTTGTAGGAGAAATTAAACCTCATCTTTTAAGCATGGAAAAGGGCATAGCATAATTTCAGCACACATCAGAGAAATGCCTTAACTGTTTCGGAACTTCCCCTCAGAGAGCTGGCTATCAGGAGATAATATTACATTCCTTATGTCTATTGTTAGTTAATTAGAGTGGGTACATTCATTCAAATGTTGAGTTCGCTTTACAGTTGCTTCTTTTCTTTCCCCCTCAACTTCAAAATGATGTGTGCCAGTTTAAAGATGGGTCCTAGGAAACCAGATACTGAATATATATTTTTTTTGTTTCTCTGTGCTAATATTATTTTTAAAATCAGCTCACCAAATGCTTTCTCAAAATTATTTTTACTCTTCAAAATTAACATTGGGTTTCTATTTATTATTGAATCCATTCTTCAGTGTTAGGGCAGGTTTCTTTACTATGGTGCGGGATTACCTTTTATGAAGATTGCATTAATCCATCATGAAAATTTTAAAACTCAATAAATTCATTTTACCATAAAAGATGTATAAAGCCATAAGCATTTTCCAGATGTGGGTATAAGTAAAGAAAATTCGTCCGTTCTGAGACAGGAAAAACTGTTGACATTTCTTTGAAGTGTAATCTCTTTTGTTTATTTGGCTTTTAATAGCTTCCAGCAGTTAGCCACATATTTTTAAAGTGATGTTGCTCACATATTTTTTTTTATCATGAGTGGCATTAACCTACTGCCATAGATTTAGAAGTTTAACCTATAAAAGGAGGAGACCATTGTTGAGATGGGTAATTTAGAAATTGTCAAAGAGAGAGAAAAAAAAAAGAATAACCAAACAAAAGCAAAGCATTATAGTTCTCAGTAACTTTCCTAAACTAGAAATTTCAGGAGTCAGCAGTTGGAACTGGCTGCAGGTTTAATCTATAATGTTTATTTATAAAGGGCAATCTTTAGATGTTGCATGTTTAAGTAGCAAGAATATTGTATTCTTCCTCTATTGCAACCATTTGACCACTCAACCTTAGTGGAAAAGAAAAGATAATTTTGCAGATTTATGTTGTATCTATCAACTGTGTAGCATGGCGTGTTGTGTACTTAGATGATGTGTGCTTACACTTTCACACACAGACACCGACACACAAATGAACTGTAAATCTGGAGTGATAAAAAAAATCATTAAAATTGACTGAGTGCCTGAGAGGTCTTTGACACTGAAAAATGGAAACTATTTGGAAAGCAAGTGAAAACTTAAAAAAAATATATATGTGAAAGCCTTTGACATTTCATAATGATTTATATAACAGGCCACATAAGAATTAATTTCATATCAGATGTAAAATTAGCCATAACCAACTGCAGAAAGCAGACCGCATTCAAAGTAGAGAAGAATGTGTGTGTGTGTGTATGTGTGTGTGTGTGTGTGTGTGTGTGTGTGTGTGTGTGTGTATAAAGTTTGGGAACCATTTCTCATTCTGTCCAATCAATGTTTTTTAAATATTACTCATAATAATGTGGTTCTCTGATGCTTAATGAGGGGGTTCTCACAGATGCAAGAATGTTCAGATAGGTATATGTTTCATTCCAAGCAGCTAGGGAAAAAGAAAAAGAGAGAGAGAAAGAAATCTAATGTATACTATATTTAAATGTTACCTTTCTCTTTGGTTCGAGCTGATCTTTATATATCCAAGCTGAAAAAACAGTCCCGTGATTCTAATAAAATGCAACTAAACTGTTACTATGGTTATTAATATAAAGAAATAAAAGCCATGTCCTATAATGTTGCAAAAAATATGCCTAAGTCAAACAACTGATTTTGTGTTTTCAAGGCAGTTCTGAGCAATGTGCTGTATCTGTGGGTAATAAAATTATTTTCAGAGATGCTCCCTGACCACGGACTCAAGCACACATTAGGACTTGGTCTGTTTTTCACATGTTTCCCATCAAGGAAGTCTGTGGTTACCTTCCTGATTCTGCTGGACTGGAAAAACACAGCTAATATGGTGCGATCTGGAGAAAGCTTTGATGCAGGGACTTTGCAAATAAACCTCCAGATGCCATCTGGTTTACATTCATCTCTCAATTTATTTCCTATAAATGTCTATTGAATATTCCATTGAACCAACACATGTGAAACTGGAGCTGAGAAAGAGAACGCTTGGTGGCAGCGGTCATTATCATATTTCTTTCCCAATATTGCTACCAGCCTCAAATGCATGGCAAATGAGGTAGATGCCAGAGTCCTCAGACTTAAAGCAGAAACGAAGAAAAAAAAACACTTCACGTTATCCAAACAAACAAGCCCATTTTCACATTTTCGGTAAAGTATCAGGCACCCCAAAGCTGGGGTTACTTGTGGCACAGTTGAGTGCTCTGTTTAAGTTGCTGACATTTAAAGAACCGAGTTCATGATGCAGAAATAAAATGCTACTAGCATGAAACAAGAGAGAAACAAACATTCTGAGCAAAGTAGCATGCGACTATTTCGGCCTGCCAGACAGACAGATTTGTAGCACTAGCCTTTGGGTCCATTCTATTGAGTAAGCCTGACACCTCTGTCTTCTTCTATTTGTATCTCAGAAAGACAAGTTCTTGGGGGCTGGGAGATGACGATTCTACAAACCGTATTTGCCAAATACCCAACCTTCCCAAATTCATTCTTGCCCCGTCACACCCAGGTTTTAAAAGATCATTCCCATGGATAAGCAGGATAGACTATTATGCAAGAT